>NC_091010.1:30027767-30336250 GCF_041146395.1 Eulemur rufifrons | reverse complement strand
GGAAAGCAAGTTTCAAAGTACTGGGTACACACTCTTGTACTGTATCAATAGTTTGGTGGAAAAGTCCTTGGGGAAGAAATGACATCTGCAACCATAGTAAATACACTATCGTATCAGTGGCTACCATCAGTCCATTACCTAAAATAAGCTTCTTTACGAAAATAATATTAGGGCAACTTCTCTTGATATTTTACCCCAAATATCAATGTTTGGGTTTTACCCAAAATAGAAATTTCCTTGATAAAAGAAATCATTGTCATTAACACATTCATCCCACTTCCTTACAAAGGGATGTTAAATTTACTTATCATTCATTAGTTGTGTGTGTTCAGCTAAGAATATCTTTTTAAAGTCATGGACCAAATTCTGTTCTGATCATAAAGAAATAGACTTCATGAATTTCAAAATTGCAAGCAACTGGAAACTCTCAGTACAGTGTCTCCAGATTTGACAGCCCTTACTGCAGCACGCTAATGCCCTTCAATTTAACAGGCAAGGTCTTTGTCCCCAGTGCATGACCAGAAAACGCACACTGTTGGATCATGACGAGGCGCCTCTCCTTTTACGCAGGAAATACATTTTGAGTTTTTTCCCCCTCTCATCATGTATCGTCATCTATGCGAATTGATCCACATGGCAAATGTTATCTGACGCTTCAAAATAAAGTCTGACAAGATGGAACATTGTGAGTTTTCCTGTTTAATTGAAATGGAGTATAGGAAAGGAATTCTGAGGGATTTTTTTTTCCTTTTTCCATATCCTACAAAGAGACATATCTGTGTCCCCTGACGGAGCTCAGATTACTTTCACAGGTCTGGAGGTGGCACCTCTCAGTTGGCTTCATGACATTCCAACAACTCCTGGAGTGCAAAACAAATCCAATCAATTGAACAGACAGCCTGCTGAAGCTTCTTTTGGCATGGGGTATTGATCCTAGTTTGCTTACTTCCAAGGCACAAAATCTCACTTATTTTCCAGTTATGAGTTGAGGTTTCCTTCCCACCTCTCCTGAACAAACAGCAGGTAGAATGCTTATACCCAAGCTTTTCCAGCGACGCGAACATCCTTAAGGGCCTGCTGTAATCAAAATTCCACCAAGCCAACTTCAGGGTTTACTAATTAAGTCTGCCTGTGTTCCAATACAGCTTATCTAAATGTGCAGACACACGTTATAGGGTTTTATTAAAAAAAAAAAATAAGCAGGGCAGCAAATTAAATACCAGTTTTTAAAAAGAAGGAGAAGAAAGAAGGAAAGTGGAAGATGAAGAAGAAAAACATAGCAGTTGTTCTGGGGATTGCCATCTAGGTAATTTTTTTCCCTTCATTTTTGTACTTTTTGTACTTGTTTCCCAAATTTTCTTAAGAGCAACAGATTACTTTTATAATGCAAATGTTTAACTTACACAAGGTTTCAAGACTTCCATCACTGAACTTAGTATTTAAACCAAACTTCAAAGCATGCATGGTGGTGACTAAATTTCATCTCCTTAATGCAATTGAACCCTCAAGGAACATAGTGGTCCTCTGTGTTTTCAAAATGGCACATGGAAATCAGCAGGTGCTTTACCCGGCACTATTACGACAGATTCTTCTTACTGCCAGAACCTGCAAGGGCAGATGTCAGCATGAGTGGAATTCTAAATAAAACCCAGTATGGCCATACTACCTGTGAATTTAAAAAAAACACCTTGTTCCACACAAAAACAAAGGAAACAAAAAACCCCACCAAGAATGCAGACCTGATGTGAGTCATTAGCCACTCAGTTCACTGTTGCGTAAATCACAAAGAAACACAGATTATCTGTGTAACGCACAAGAGTTCATTGCTGTAGCTACTGAAGTAAGTAGCATCAGAACTGTATGGGGACTGGCTGTGATGTGAGTTTGGCTCATATTTTCAATGAATTACCCTTCCAGAGAGGTAAAATAGAAATGCAATCTTGTATCCTAAACACCACTGTCAACTGATTTTAACCCCTTAAGAACCACTGTTCTAAGGGCTGGAAACCTAAAACTTTCTTTTCTTCTGAATAGAACTTAAAATATACTACGTATTTCCCTGTTTTATTAAGAAAACAAAAATAAAATCTTGTTCCGAGGATTCAAATTCATCAGTCTAAATCCCAGCCGCTGATGTGCTGCAGCTGTCGATGGTGAGGGGGTACTGACACTGGTGGAGGTCACTCCCTGCACTGCGCCTGGACGCTGGGCTCTCATCAAGCCCCTGTAGTCACCGGATGTTGTCTAGCAGCTGAAAGAAACCACTGGGCACCATAAGCACCAAGGCCTGCACAAGCCCTGGTATAGCTACGTGACTGCCTTCCATAATGACAAGCTTAAGCCCTTAAAAATACCACACAGCAGCTGCCAAAAACCCTTCTCTCTCCATGCCCCCATGACAAAGAGGAGGGGTTCAACTTCTATCTCCTTCATGAGCTCTTTTCTCTGTCCTTAGCATGTCTACTCTATGCAGTGCCTGCAACCACTTTTTGCTACCTGCCTTCCCTCCCATGTCTGTCTCCTCTCCCAACTCTGCTTTTCCCTGCAACACAGCAGGACTCGGACATGCTCTGCCAGTGTGTCTTTTCTTCTGTATCCAGCTTGGGGCAGCTGCAGGCACTGTCCACTGGTTAGGGGGCTGCTGTGCCACTCTCCTCCACCCCAGCACTCTGCCCCGTGCATCTCTCACCACTGGCCACAGATCCACTGGCCTCCCTGGACCAGGCTCCTTGCGGCCAAGGACCTCCCGTCATCTTCCTTAAGAGTTTGTGACACACACCAGGCACGTAACACAGGTGCGCTGAATTAATGTAGGATGCGTGCCACACAATTGCATCGAGAGCAGCATGGGTGGAAAAGAAAGTCAAAGGGGCCAGGTCACAAATCACATATGGGCATAAATGTGTCCATAAATGAAGTTCCATAAACTAAAGAGACGGAAAACCAGTTCAAGGAAGGTGGAAGACATCTGAGGCTCAAATAACATGCACACTCATTTTCCTGGAAAATGGGGAGGGCAAGGCAGCACTGGAATTAGGCGACAACTTTCATTATCAATGGCAGTGACTGTAATTTTGGGAGAGCTAACTGAGGAGAATCTCCAAGGACACAATGTTAAGGTCAACATTGTCCTTGCCCTGCTTTACCTTACAGGGAACTTATAAGACATAATTAAACAGCTTCCTGAGTATTACAAGAGTAGGTCTAAATATTATGGAAATGCTTCACAGCACAGGCACCTAACTGACTGGAGGAGCACATCAGTAAGGCTAGAGAGCAGGGACGGGACAGGGGAGGGAAAAAGTGTTGCAGGCAAAGGAAACAGATCCATGAAGATCTGGAGGCAGCAAAGCATTTGGGACGGCAGAGCATGTTTTCAAACTGCAGGTCACGACCCATTACTGGATCGTGAAATTAGTTTAGCTTATTGTGACCCACATTTTTGTAAAAATGAAATAGGATTCAATAGAAAATCAGAACAGAACAAAGCATGTACGTATTGTTTGATGAAACTCACTGCAGTCATACACACCGTTACACGATTCGTGTACTAGGTTATCATGTAGATTTCTTGCTGTACAGTTCATATTTGAACAATCCTATGTCAGAAAGAACTTTAATACATGCAGAGTGTGAGGAGAGGCAGGCAGGAAGATTAATCCTCCCCAAAAACCTACAAATAAGAATTAGGCCTGCTTCACAAAAGAGGTCAAACTGCATGCCTGAGGTCACGTAGCTTATTACACATGAAAGGGAGATTTGAACGCAGGGAAGTGTCCCTAAGCTACTCGGGCTAGGATGCTGTCACTATAAATGGATTCTAGTGAAGTAATATTACCATACCAGTCCCACATCCAACCTTTGGATATGGGTTTTAGTGCTTTGGGGAAGGGAGGACATCTCAGAGAATGCACCCACAAATTCCAGGAATAACTGAGAAAGCTACCCTGGGCCAATTATAGGGGAACAAAAGGCACCTAGTACACGGTGATCCTGTTTGTCAAGTCTGCAAGGGCCAGGTCTCTCCCGAGTCCACCAGAACACCAGGCTGAGATCCATGGGACCACACCTGTCACTCATCAGCTGCGTTTCCATTTCTGAGAGAGGAGCAAGAATGGGTTGGGCCACTTATAGGCTAAACTGGTCTATCACTGACCCACCAGCAGCAAGACTCACCCAGTCCCCTCCTTCTGCAGCAAGTTCTAGAGGGAGAGGAAATGGGAACAAAAGGCTGTTGTCCCAAATTCTAAGAGTAGAGCTGATTCCCCTATCCCTGGATTTCCTCGTGATCTGACCCCCACGCCCGCCTTGGTCTGTCTCATGTCCCCACTAGAGTCTGGGGATGAAGGTAAGTCTTCCCTACAACATGGCCTTCCAACTCTAAAATTCTATGAATTCTCATCCTGCAAAACAACAACAGAACCACTTACGGCCCAGAGACCTTAATGATCAGGCTGCTGACATTCATTAATGAAAGGATTTCAGATTCTGGGTCTATGAGAAGAATAAATGAGATCTAATTACAGCATCCATGCCAAAGGCCTAACTTTTGGTAAGATAAATTTACAGTGAGGGCCTTCTGGCATGTGAGTTAGTTGGGGTCTACCTAGGAAGGAGCTTGAGCCTGAGTCACAAAGCCAGTTAAGTTCTGCTTTATAGAGAATAGGAAGGTGCCTATTTAAAAACCATGACAATCCAAGCTACACCTTCAAAACATGTTGTAGCCAACTCAAACCCCTGGCACAGCGCCTCCCAATGTCTCTTCTAGAGGTTCAACCCACTATGTGCAAAATACAGATTTTAAAATTTTATTTTGTTTAAGTTTTAAAAGAATTACCACATGACCCAGCGATTTCACTGCTAGGTATATGCAACACAAGGAAATAACATATATCCACACAAGAAATTGTACATGAATGTTCATAGCAGCATGATTCACAATAGCCAAAAGCTGGAAGTAACCCAAATGTCCATCAAATGATAAATGGACATATAAGATGTGCTATATCCATACAATAGAAGATTAACTGGCCAGAAGAAAGGAAAGTAGTACAGATATATGCTACAACAGGGATGAAAACATTATGCTAAATGAAAGAAGCCTGTCACCAAAGACCACATGACTTTATTTATATGAAACGTCCAGAATAGGCAAATATATAGACAGAAAGTAGAATAGTGGGTACTTAAGGGGAATAGGGGGATAGGGCTGACGCGTGAAGGATACAGGATTTCTTTCTGAGGTCATGACAATGTCCTAAAATCGATCATGGTGATGGACACACAACTCTGAATATACTAAAAGCTATTGGACTATACATTTTAAATGGGCAAATTGTATGATATGTATATTATATCTCACTAGAGCTGTTAAAAGGAAAGGGAACTGGCTAAAATATTCAGCAAACAAGTTCACACCAGGTTCCTTCTGAGTCAGTGCCCAGGCCCTGAAGGTGACCCTGTCCTACCTTCTAAATACCAACAACCACTCTGCATTCACATGCCCGAACCTCCAAGCTGTTCTAACAAAGCAGCAGTACACGTGTGGGAACATACAGGATAATTGCCTTCAAATAGCTTGTGGTGAAAATGTTTATTGTCGGATATGTACTATATGCAAAAGCAATGTCTAGTATATGCATGTACTACATATTACTATAGTGCATGTCTTTGCTCTTCTGACAATGTACAGTATAGGATAGACTTTATAAATATAGACTATAACATAGGATGTCATATAATACAGGTGATAATCCCAAGACACAACTCTAAGAGCCGGCCAGATCATACCCATGGAAACAAAGAAGAGATTTATTTCTACTTGAGGGAAAAAACAAACATTCCCCCTCAACACTGACTAAATTATTTACATTTAAACAAAACACAGAATAAAATCCTCAATATTTAATCATCCAACCAAAACCAAGAGGGTAAATTTTATGATGATGGTATATTTCTCAATTTTAATTAAAACATGGCTTCCTACGCTGGCTCTGAGGTTTAGTGCTAGCAGGGGCTCTGTAATGCACATCGTCCACTGTGGCAATCCATGTCTTTACTGTTGAGGTCTGGAATAAGGCTAAAAGTTCACTAAGTCATTAATCTGGTATAGAGAATATACGCCTTAGATTTCATTTTAAAGGGGTTCAGGTATTGAAGCCTGCAAAGAGTCTTAAGATGGGGAGGCAGTTGGTCCCCCTCTCTCCCAGGGACTGTAGGATCAGACGTCTGTCTGACGCTAGGCCACTACCTCCCCCTTGTGGCCACAGCTAAGTCTCCTTTAGGAGCCTGTGAACAAATACCAGAGAGAAGGTATTTAAAATGCTGACAACTATCATCCTGGAGGCTGTAGCCAAAGCAAAGTTCTCCCACCACCAACTACTGTGAGAATTTCCCCTGGTCACTTGGTGAACTCTTGATTAGCAAGTACCAGTAACAAACACTTGGTGTGTCACCGACTTAAATAAGAATGCTCAAAGCTTAATTGGAAAAGAACTGGAGCTACTGCCTATCCTGGCAATTAAACAGGTAAACTTTGGAACAAAATGTTTTTAAACTGGTGGGGCAGGGCTTAGCGGTGGGGGAGGGTGTCTTCTAAACTTAAACAATGCATTTAAATTTAGATGAATGGTAAGAACAGATTACTCTGGATATGTAGAAAACAATCAGCCCTTGAAAGCTAATTTTTTTAATTCTTTTAACATGGAAGGGATAAAGAAATTTTTAAGGCCATTGTTCACAGTGTTAGAAAACCCAGTAACATTCTCTCCTTTGATACAAGAATAATACAAATAACAAAAGTCAGTATGAGTTTAAAACAAACCCCAACTTCCCCTCAAATCCTGCAGTACCATCACTGTTTCATGCTCAGGTAAAATGTTGAAGCCAGAGCAGTCCTCAGAGCGATGAACCAGTCAGCATGGACTAAGAGGGCAGCAGGGATCCCAAATTTGAGATAAATCAGACAATTCTGCATGAAAGGCTGAGGCAGATCATCATAAGGACAATCAGGATCTAGACTAGAAAGAGCTGGAAGACCTTAATCTACTACTGAGCTTTACTTCAAAACCCAGGTAGCAGAACACTATGGTCAGCCTCTTATAATTTATCTTAGGGAAAGTAAAATCGTAGGCCACTAGGGTGGGGAAAAAGCATGAGAGAGCATTGAGGCTAGGGATAATAGGTACCGTGGCCTGACACGCCAACTTGGATGAGTGGTACCGGCTGCCCACAGTTCTGTGTGGTGAAGGAGTGTACAGTCCAGTCCGGACCTCCAAGGCAAGCACTGTGATCACATACCAACAAAGGGATTGTGTACTAATACTTCCCACCTACTGTACCTTGTTAAGGTTGCCAATCCTGATTTTAGTCTGTCCTGCTCTGTTTGCAAATGGAGGACTTGGGCCCAGAGAACTTAATGAAGTTAACGCAAGGTCATACTACTAACTCGTGAGTGGCTGATCCAAGATGGGTTACCAAGTCCATGACTCCATATCGGCACTGACAAGTTCAGTTGGGAGAAAACCAGGTTCATGTAAAGTTGCCAATGATTTAAAGAAGAAAAATATTAACTGTTTGTTCTGAAGAACCCTTGAAAGAGAAGTTTTAGCTCCACACCGACACCGTCTCAGGAACTTTCACGGAAACTATCCTGCGGTTAAAAACATTCTTCCCTCTTTGTTTCGCAAAAAGGAACCTGATGTTTCCTGCTATAAATCAGATCACAACTTATTGCCTGAAACTTTATTAATTGTGGTTAAAAAAGAGAGAGCGTGTGTGAGAGAATGATAGGAACTGTGGAAACCTGTCAATACTTACTTCAGAAATGAAGTCCCCACTGTGGAGAGAAAACATTGAAAAATAGTCTTCACTTATATTCCTCAGGGCATCTCAGAGCTTAAAAGACTTAAGGACGACAACAAAGGGATTGTGTACTAATACTTCCCACCGACTGTACCTTGTTAAGTTTGCTAATCCTGATTTTAGTCTGTCCTGCTCTGCTTACAAATGGAGAACTTGGGCCCAGAGAAGTTAATGAACTTGATTCAAGGTCATACTAACTAGTGGGTGGCTGACCCAAGATGAGTTACCAAGTCTATGACTCCATTATCTGCACTGACAAGTTCAGCTGGGAGAAGACCAGGTTCATGTGAGGTTGCCAATAATTTAAAGAAGAAAAATGTTAACTGTTTGTTCTGAAGAACCCTGGAAAGAAAAAATAGTAATGAGAAAAAACTATGTACAGGAAGAACTATAGATGCTTACCTGTTCTAATGTAAGTTGCTTGGAAATGGTATCATTCTCCAGTTTTTTAATTTTCTTCATAAGTTTGTTGACCTGAAATTCCTGCTCCTGTTCGAGATGCTGTTCTAGTTCAGCTTTCTCATGCTGCAACTGGAAGATGAAAAAAAACACAGACATGGAAATCGAGAAACTCAAACGCCACGGAAACACTGGCTCTAAAAGGTGATTATATTGAGTAAAGGCACAAAAGTTATGTTACTCATTTCTGCTCATATACACAAATGTGTACCTAGTAACATTTTCCTAACTGGTTCCTCTAACTTCCAACCAAAAATATAAGGGATAGGAAGGAAACTTACTTTTCAACACATACCCTTTGGTATCTTTTAAGTTTTATACCATGGGCATACAGATTTATAAATTTAAAGACACAAATTTCACACTGTCAGTTTTTATTAAATGAACTGCAGCTTACTCAGATTTGTGTCATGTGTAGAAAGAGAAGAGATGTCATAATCACAAAATATTCTTAGTAAACTATTCAGAAAATGCTGTTTTCCAATGTACAAGTAAGCATGTTTTGACAAAAATCAGCATAATTAATTATCTTCCTATGAAGATTGTACGTCATACCTCCTATACCTTCACTAAAAACCAAGAGAGAAAGTCTTTTGTGTAATCAAAAGATAAGGCAATGGGGCCATTACAAGAGAAAATTTAAAAATTGCTTCAACCTTCAAAACCCAAAGGGAATAAAAGAAATCCATTGGACACACGACAACCAGGGGTTCCATTAATAACCACGCATTGTTTCTAACATTCTCAGTTGGGAGTTTCTGTTGGTCTATGGCAGGGGCTGGCTCCATGTTTCAGAACCAAGGACAGACTAAGTGAAACGTATTAAAAAAAATTAAGCACACAAAGTTTTATTTTTTTGCCATAAGATGATACTGCTCCCGAATTTCACATTCAAAACTTTCTTTGGGCAGACACTGTACACAAGATTCTTCACATGCATTAATGTAGGCACGATCACCTCCATTTTACAATGGGACAAAGCAGGTTACCCGACCCTGGCAATCCAGCCGGAAAAGTGGCAGAGTTTGGAACCTGTCCCCTGTTCTGAACACCAAACCAGTGTTTTCCCACTAGGATCACTGACCAAACCCAAGAGAGGTCACCTTCAGACTACTGTACCACTAGTGCCTAGCACACCCTGGGCGTTTGGAAGGTCAAAAGTTTAAACGTGAGAAAAAAAATAGCTGTGAGTGCTTGCCCAGTGCATGCCACGTCTCTTTGTAAACCCTCCACTGGGAAACTGAGAAAGCTCAGCTGGGCCAGATCAACCTCCAAATGGCTACACCTAACCACATTTGACAATGTCCACTGCTCTGAAAATATACTCAATTAAAAAAAAAGTTTTACATCTGACATAGTCTTCCAACACTGGAAATGTTGACTAAACAGATGCTGTTTTCCCTCCAACTGTTTTTGATGTGCAAGTCCAAAAAAAAAAAGCTGGTCAACCTTGCAGGGGACCCAGGAGAAAAGCAGGTGTGAGAAGGTGCTTACAGTGACAAGTCTATTTTTAGCTAGTTCTTTAAAACTCAAGTTCTGCAAGACCAAGCAGCAATTAAAAAAACTAAGAATCAACAGAGAACAAGAAGAGTTCCCAGCGCTTCAGACACGAAAGACCCCAATGGAACCAATATCACTTATGAGGAAAAAAATAGCAAAGCACACACATCTGAATCCAAGACTTTCATTCAAGAAACACATGCTGTGTCTTCTATCTGCAGGTATTACGCTACTCGTAGGTGAAATCTACATTGAAGACATCGTTCTTACCCTAAAACAGTTTATGAACACTATGCTTAAATGATACCTGCTAGTTTTAGAGAAATGATAAAATTGAGTCTTAAAACATTTAAACCATTTACATAAAGATTTTTTAATACAGTAGCTGTGTTTTCCTCCAGTATGTTTTGAATTGCTACCATTTTTAATTTGAAAGAATCACTTTTTTTTTTTAAAGCATTATACTTGTGTCCTCAAGTAAATAAAAACAATAAAGGATGCAATCTAACAGTGAAAAAAATCTCTTACCCACTAAGCAGCATTTGTCACAGAATGTTAATCTGAGGAAAGGTAAGACTCTCATTGGCTTGCTGGAAAATATTCATACTTAGACAGATGGCCTAACACTGTCAGTAGCTGATTAGGTACTTCCTTTAAGATTACAGATTGAACTAGTAATAAAGGCTGTAAAAGCTCTCAATTTTAGGAGGCTTTTTCCTCTCAAGAGCTATACCCTAAGGAAAACTTGAGGGTAAAAGCTGTCATTACCAGAACTCAAGTAAGGTCCCTGGGTTACACTAACCCATTTGGAGAATATCAAGCCATCCTGAGATCTAACTCTGTTTGCTCAAGATTCAGTTCTCATCATCCCCAAAAGAGAGAACAGAAACAAACAGCTCTGCCCTGCCACCTCTCAGGTGACATGCAATAGAAGCAGGGCATGGAGCTCCTGAAGGGAACACTAGAAACAGAAAACATGGTTCTTCCTCAGAACCAAGAAACCTGCCAACAAAAAGAGAAACAGAGACATACAAAAATACCCCAACCCCCCAACAATCATGAGATGAAGGTTAAGACAAACCAGGGAGAGGCAGCAAGAAGCAGGGACAGGGGACCTCGAGGAACTAATGAGTTTGCCTAAAAAAAAAAAAAAAATTCAGAAACTGTCTGTCTTAATCAGATACCATGTAAATTCAAGCAACCTGACCCCAACATGGCTCAAACCAGCACCCTAAATCTACTCGCTTATTTTAAAGCTGTAGCTCATGACACTACAAACACAAAAACCCTAAAGGGAAGCCTGGTGCAGGCTGGCTGGGAAATAAACTCTAGTTTCCCATCTGGTGCCCATCTTCAATACGGGCAAAGATTTCCAGGCATGATTTTAAATTTCTAATCATAGGTCTTAACATACTGTGATATGAGCAATTTTCAATCCTCCAATAAGGTTTAAAAGGTTTTTTTTCCCCTCCAAAATCAGAATTTTTTGTAAATACACTTTATAAAGTCAATCTCAAAGATTATAGAAGTTTTATAACCTTTATTTGTGCAATACATTGTTAACCCTAACAAAGACAAAAATCCTTGTGAACCTGGAATCATATCATATGACAGATGATCCCCTAGAAGGTCATTTTCAATGAAATTAGAGTTATATAAATAAAAGTTTTGTTCCTCGGGATTCAGCATGAAAAATATATCAATGTAACTGAAAAAGCCATAAGCAAAGATACAAATACATGCTCAAATATAAATCAGTACAATTTTAAAATTCTAAGTACTAAATCTTGAGCATTTTCTTATTTTACTGACTGATGATATATAAAGTCTCAAAGCAAACTTCCAGCCCATTAAAAAACACAAATGCAGCATGAATTTGATCTCGAGCAGGCTAGCCTTAATCATCATTCAATTACCAATAATCGTTGCCCTTGCCCTTATAATTTATGAAGGCTTTCTGGAACCACTTCAATGAACCAGGCCTCTTATATAAAAGATTCAAGAATTCTGTACTGAATGACTTCATTCTCAGCAAAATTCTCTCCAGAAGAGGCATTGACAATCGTTCACCTGGGAGAACCACCTCCAACGGTCACAGTAGGTACATGTGGCAGGTTGGCGGCTGAGCCGGCTCTTTCCCACAACCCGCAGCGGGTCTGCTAAATCCCAAACTGTGCAAAGTGTGGTGCTGGGCTTGTCGTCAAGTCAGCCCTCCCGATGGAAGCAAGCCTTCCGGCCACTACCCCTAGGACCCAGCTTTCTCGAGGCAACTTGAGAATAAACCTAAGAAGCCCCTACCTTGGTCCTCACTAGCCAACACTAGCATTTCTCTCCTTGTACTATCTGCCCACAGTCCTGCAACCAACATCCTTGGTTTATGACAACCACCAAGGACTAAAGCTGCCTGCACTGGATCAAGTTGAAGGCCACCACAGTAACTACATTAAGTCACTAGATTATCAAAAACAACGATCAGGTGATTAATATGAAACTTTGAAAAAAGTTTAAAAATCTCTCTCAGAACAGCAAGAGTCTCTCAAGAACCAACTTTTCAAGCGTTTTACCGAGCAGCCTGAGTAGAAATTCAGACTCCTCCCTCAAACTCAGTACTTCCCCACCAAGTGCCTCCTGGGCCCACACTTGTTCCTACGTCCTCCCCTGCTGTTACTGGTACCATTATTCTGGGTCAACGCCTCACATCTCCGCAGTTATCAAGGCACATGAAGTCGGCCTCCATAGCAGCTGTCAAACACACACTCTTCTGTGCTCACGGCCCCAGTCTAGTTTGTTCCTTTTATTCTTCTTTACTGGGCCACTGCCAAAGCCTCCTAACGGTTCTCCCCCGGTCCACTGTAGATCATCACAGCACACAAGCCCTGTTATCAAAGCCATGCTCAAAACCCTTCAATGGCTCCCTACTATGTGCCCACTAAGTCCAAGCTCGTTGGTATAAAATTCAAGTCATTCCACAATCCAATCCCTAAGGAAGATTCCCGTGCTATCCTCATGATATATTCACACTCAGTCCAAGTGACAGTCCAAGGCCTGCAAGCATAACGCCTTCAGGGTTCAGGCACTGAGCAAACAAAGAATAGATGGGTCTAAGCAAGGGAGTGATGGTGACTGAAGCTAAGGCAAAGCTAATGTCTTGTTCTAGAGACTCTTTTTGCTAAAAAAATAAAATAAAACCCACCATGCTGGCTAAACACTCGTGAAAACCACTCTGGTCCACAGGCTTACAGGGTACAACCCCTGCTGGTCGTGCCAGACCACTCTTACAGAAACTGCCACTTGCTCTGCCTCCAGGCCCTGCTTGTGCTGGGCCTCTGCAAACAGGACCTGAGTCCCTGCTGCCAACTTACTGAAACCGGGGGGCGGCTCAAAAAACTTCCGCAGTGCCTTCCCACAGGCCCTCTGCAGTGTACTCCCCCTCCTTTAAGCTGTGACAACCACATTGTTGTTTGTGTGCATTTTAATGTCATCTATCTCATGGCATTTTTCAAATCTTTTCCATCAGTTACTTCTAAAAGCAGCTAATGCTTCGGGACACTTATATGTCTCAATTACTTCATGTACATCAATGCTCTTAATCGCCATAACTCTACAGTAGGCACTATTATCACCTGTATTTTACCAAGAATGAAACCACAGCTTAAAGAGGTTAGGTGACCTCGCTGGTAAGGGATAAATCCAGGGTTCAAACTGAGGTCTCTGGCTTCAAAACCCTGCTCTTACCCCTGTTGTGTGTGCTGCCACCCTAGAGCACGTGGGCAAATTCTCAGTCACCAGACTCCAGGGCTGACTGAGAGCTGACTGAAGAGTAGGGACTACTACTCCAGAGCATCTAGAAGATGCCTCGTGAATGCAAATACTGATTGGATAAGTGACAACATCCTCATATCATGTAGAGTGTTTGCCCTAGATTAAACCTCAGAATGAGCAACTAGGCAGGTATAAAGAATACCATTAAGAAGCTGATGGAATTAATAACAAATGATGAATATGATCATTATGATGTAGAAGTTAAATTCTGTAGGATGAACCTGATAAAGAGGCTGTAGTACACAGAATACCAAGAAGGATTTTAATACAGTCCTCTCAGCCAACCATCATCCAAATCAAGAAATATCACCAGCTCCCCCAAAGCCCTCTGTGTCTCTTCCTGATCACAGCCACCTCCATCCCCTAGAGGGAATCAATATCCTGATTCTTACGGTATTCCCTTCCTTACAGCTTTTTTCCTAAAAAAATTTTTTTTAACCACCTATATATTTCTAAACATTAGTTTTGCGTGGTTTTGTATTCTTTCTTATCTGGCTCCAGCTAAATTAACTTACGATTCCATTCACAAGTTACTGAGCCTAATTGTGGTTTGTATTTTTATTGCCTTATAGTAGCCCACTGGACAAGCACACTACGGTTTATCCTCTCTACCAATGACAGGCATTTGGGTCATTTCTAGTTTTTGATTATCATGATCAATGGCACAAAGAACATTCGTCTACACATCTGGTGCCCATGTACACATGATATGTGGAACTGCTGGGTCACAGAGAGTGAATGTTTCCTTCTTAATTAGGTAATGCCAAATTGTTTTCAAATGAGTGTAACGATTTCCATTCTCTACCAGCATTGCATGCGAATTCAACAGTAGTATCTTGTTGTAGTTTAATTCACCCTTCCCAACTACTAAGGAGGTTGTGTACTTTTTCGTTTGTTTGCTGGTCATTTGGCTGTCCACTATGTGAAGAGTCTAAGTCTTCTTCCATTTTTCCTCTGGGTTGTCTGTTTTTCTTACTGATTTGTAGTTCTGTGTCATTATATATGCTGCAAATCTCTTCTCGAATTCCCATGACTTATCCTTGCATTCTCCTTACATGATTTCCTTTGATAGGTCTTCGGTCCTTTTCTCCGAGCACACCCCCAGACTGACAGCATTAATTCCCATGGCAATAAATTTCTAACGACAACACTCCCAATTATATATCTCTAGCTCAGACATGTCTGTTGAGAGTCAGAAACTCCATTCAACTGCCTATATGTTCTCTCCATTGGGAAGTCTAGACATTGTAAGTGAACTTCCAATCTACCCACACCACTAGCTGTCTTTCCCATCTTAATGATGGTAACTGTATTCTTCCAGTCATTAAGGCCCAAACTTCTAAGTCTTCCTTGATCCTCTCTTTTTTCCATACCTACTTTGAATCCGTCCACAAATCCTATAGGCTATTTCTTCAACATACAGCCAGAATCAATAGTCACCATCTTCACTACCACCATCCTGGAACAATCCACTCCATCTCGTGGCA
The DNA here is from genome assembly GCF_041146395.1 of Eulemur rufifrons. Taxonomy (NCBI): domain Eukaryota; kingdom Metazoa; phylum Chordata; class Mammalia; order Primates; family Lemuridae; genus Eulemur; species Eulemur rufifrons. The sequence continues at coordinate 30,321,119 of NC_091010.1, read as the reverse complement.
TAAATTACAGAATATCCTTCTAATAGGTCTCTTTGCTCCCACCTTCGCCCCCACTCCATCATCTCTTCATCATACAGTGACCAAAGCAATCATTTTAAGAGTCATGTAAGATCATTTTACTACTCTGTTCAAAACAGTTGTGCTGGTTCCCGTGACAGAGTGAAAACCCAGGTCTTGACAGTGGCTCCCAACGCTCTATGTGATCTGCATGCGAGCATCAACCCCCAGACCCATTACCTCTCCAATTTCATCTTACTCCTCTCTCTCCATGACCCCAATCCAACCACACTGGCCTCTCTGCTACTTCTTCAACAAGGTGGGTACAATCTTACCTGAAGGCCTTAGTACTTTCTTATTCCCTCTGGCTACAATATTTTTCCCTCAGAAATCACATGGCTAGTCTCCTCTTTTCCAAGATTTGCTAGGATATTACCCCAATGACTAACTTATTTAAAATTTCAACTGCCTCCATACCCTTTATGGTGTTCTGTATTTTTCTGTGTCACTTAATGCCTTCTTAGTTCTTGATGCAATCTTTTATATTTTCATATTTAACTGTTTGTGGCTGGTATATAGAAATAAAATTTTTTCATGTGAAAAAACTAAATTCTAATCACTTACCTGTAGATTCTTAAGGTTTTCCACTTATACAATCATAAATAAATGGCAATCTTAGTTCCTTCTTTCAATCCTTGTATCTTATCTTTTTCTTGCTTCTCTGCACTGACTAGGAATCCACAATAAAGATAAATATAGGTGACTGCAGCAGGTGCCCTCGCTCTTAATTTTAAAGGGAAAGTTGTTAACTTGTCATAATTACCACAATGTTTGGGTAGGCTTTTTGTAAACACTTTTTTGAAAAAAATCAGATTTAAGTTCCATTATTGGCTAAGATTTTATTATGAATTGTTACATTTATCAAATCCTTTTTCTCCATCTATTGACAAGATCATGACCTTTTTTATTCAGTGAATGGGGCAAATTTCACTTACTGATTTTCCACTGTTAAACTAACCTTGCATTCTTTGTATAAACCCAACACGGTCATGGTGATTTATCTTTTTAACACATTATCATTGGTTTTTTACTTATATGTAGAAATTTGTTCATGGTTGAGATTATACTATAATTTGACTTTCTTGAACTGTACTTGTTAAGTTTTAGCATTAAGATTATGCTAGCCTTAAAACACAGTGGAGAGCCTTTTCCCTTTAGGATTTATAGAAGACTGGAATTATTTCAAGCTCAAATGTACAACTTTCAGTGAAGCCATTTGGACCTGGAATTCATTTCCTGTGAAGATTATTGATCACTGATTCAATTTCTTTAATGGTTGGAAGACTCATGTTTTATATTTCTTCCTCAGCTGCAAAAAGCTGTTTTTCTAAGAATTTACTCTTATCATCTAAATTTCAAATGTACTGCCATATAGTATTCATATGTTTTTCACTTACCATTTTAATGTCTGCAAGAAAAGTGATGTGTTTCTAGTTTTCTGCCAAAGATTTCAAGCTTGGCTTTTATTTTTATTTCTAAGCATAGTAAGCATGGTTGCTTTATAGTCTATGCCTGATAATTCTGATATCCGAAGTATCTGTGAAGTTCATTTTTGTTCTGTTATTTCTGCTCATTTACATTCACAGAATCTCCTATCTTCAGGTGCATGGCTTTGACTGTGGGCTGAATACTGTATTTGAAAATGTATTTACAGGAGAAACTTGTGGCCTACGATAGTATCTTATTCCAGAAAATTCCATTTCCTTGTATCAGACACCATGAGTCTAGGTCTATCTTAATCCCAAAATCAAAGCTTTAGCTTTATGTCTCTGATTCACCCAACTGATACAAAACTGGTTAATTCTTAACCTGAGCATGTACCTCTTCATGATTCCAGCTTAAAGTGGGTGGTGACTGATACTGTTCCCAACTTTGGCCAGCCAATCACTGACTTCTGTAGCCCCAGGTCCACACCACTACCAAAAGCACAATTAAACGTCTCAGGTGTTTCTGAATGAATTGCAAGTGCCCTTCGAATAAAAGTAGCCCTGGATGCTCGATTCTCATCCCCCTCCAGATCTCTGCCCAACAGTTCTTTACCATCATGTTAGTTCTTTGATATTTCTAATAAAAATCTAAAAGCACTCTGTTTAACTTTTGTTTACCCTCAGTGCTGTTTGTCTGAATTACCTCAACTGCCATTTTCTAGACCAAAAGCCACATATAACTTTCATAAGGGGAAAAAAATAGGTGGGTCCTTCCAGAAATTAATTATCTTTGATTTTGGTACCTTGCCAGCACTCTCAATGCTGAGTCAAGCCCTCCCTTCTGAGCAGATGGGCTTCAGGATAACAACAGGCTTCCAATCTACTTAGAATACCTAAAGAGCTAAGTTTGAGTTTCCTGGCCTTCCAACAGCACAATGTCACTAAAAGCATTATCGCCTGTGAGGTTGAGGTGGGAGGACCACTTGAGGTCAGGAGTTCGAGACCAGCCTGAGCAAGAGTGAGACCTCGTCTCTACCAAAAAAAAAAAGAAAAAAAAGAAAAAAGAAAAGAAAAGAAACAAACAAACAAAGAAAAGAAAAATTAACCAGGTGGTGGTGCACCCCTGTAGTCCCAGCTAATTGGGAGGCTGAGGCAGGAAGATCGCTTAAGCCCAGGAGTTTGAGGTTGCTGTGAACCACAATGCCACCACTGTTCTCTAGCCGGGGTGAAACAGTAAGACTCTGCCTCAAAAAAGAAAAAAAGCACTAACACCTTTCAATAAATCTGGTTAAAAGGAAGATTTTTAAAAAGCTGGTACATGAGGAAGATTTTAAAAGTCCTTTAGGCTCTGCAATCAGCCTACTTACATTGAAAATCCATTTTGTAAAAACCAGCAGTTTCTTCTGAGGAATATAGAGCACTTAGCCCAAAGAATTCATTCTAAGCTGAGATATTAATGAAAATTAAAAGTCTCATCTTTCTTCCCTAGTTCTTACTTAGTTTATGAATAAAGAGGAAACAGAAAGGTAAAGACATTTGTCAGCAAGATATAATTCTGTATTTTAAGGTAACTATTGACTACACTGACTGTAAATTGTTCGAAAATCAAATGCAAAACACTGCAACATTTATAACTACGAAGTTTTAAAATTATTTGAAAAGTGTTTCTAGTGATGGGTAAAGTCTATCTAGAGTGGGGCAGAGCATCCTCCAATAGACAGGATGCACCCTTCCAATTAGATATATCAACACTCCCCACCTACTCTGGCAAATAAAGCAATCTTTCACCCTAGCTTTGCCTGATTTTTATCTTTATTTTTCTTCTACCTTTAATTTTCCCCCTCTACCTACATTTTCCTCAAATTTTATGTCAGAGAAGTCAGCATGGAAGCTTCTAAGCCTTTACTCTTGTCCTTACCATTTTTGGGACTCTGTGCCAGCATATCAAATCTAGCTGTGTTAGCACACGTGTATATGCACACACTTTAAAAGAAACTCAGAAATTTTAAGACTGAAGAACTACTTCCAGTATATTGTATTTACTAATCATAACAAATTATGTTGCACTGAGATTGTTGGCATGCTACTAACAGGAGAATTCTGGCTTATACTTTGGCCACTGGTGGTTGCAGCATTTAAAATGCTATAAAAACAACCCAGGAGCTCTTTGCAGATGTATTGTAAAGGCAATGTGTAAACCCCTCACTCCGTGAAAAGAAACGATCAGACAAGGCTAAGGTTCAGATAATCTGAAATGAAAACAAGAAAAAATTCTGCTCCAACTGTTTTGAAAGCAAATTTCTCCAATCAGTTTTAACAGCACTGAAAAACTACAAATTTCAAGGTCTCTTCTCCCCTACCATACGGGGAACCAAATTTTCATCTGAATGGATGCCATGGTAGACTCAGCCTTGGAGCCCTTGAAATTAAGTGTTTCATACATTTATCACCTTGACATGTGATTTTGCTGCCTGCACAAACAAAATAATTTAACTGTCGTTTTGGTGGCCTAGGAAACTTGAGGCGAGTAGGCAGCATTGGATCCTGGTGCACACGCTTGAAGAGAAGGGAACTGTGAGTCTACACTCACTTCTGATGCCTACAGATGTGTCATGCTGCTCAGAGACACACCCTTTCTGGGGTTAGGGAAACACAAGCTCTAGAAAAAAACAAATCCATTAAGATGGCCTTGGATGGAGAAACTACTTCTCCAGGATTGAGAGGAGGAGAGGCAAAAGGCAAATGGAGTGGTAAGCTTATTCTACATGAATAAGCTGAGCTGGGGACTTTTTGAATGCTCCTTCCTAGTTTTATTCCTGTATAAACAGAGATGGAAGAATAATTCTGCTGCATGATAGCCTTCTCAGCTGTTCAGTTATAAAGCATTTGGTAGTGGTAGCTTCAGCAGTAGTTTTTGCCCACAACTTCCTTCCTATCCTCTATATGTCATCTTTCCACTGATGCTATTAATAGAAAAACTTCAACTACTTTAGTTCCAGAAGGCTTTCTAACCTCAGGGAGACTAAGTCGATCGTAATAAAAATAAGTCATGCCACTTAAAGAGAGATCCAGAAAACTTTTCTTCAGTATTTCCAATCATCAAGAAGAGTATGTCCACCTATTGGGAATAGGGTATAATAATTTTGGTATTTTCTGAGAACCAGATCCAATTTCAAATGTGAACCAAAAGTACAAAACGACAAACCTATGTTATTTTGAGGTCTGAAATTTAAAAGTTGGATTAGATTGAAAAGATTAAGATATAGATACTAATCGGTATACTTCTTATCCCAGTCTTGTTCTAAGGGGGGAAAAAGTACTCATTAATTTTGGGCAGTGGTATTTGTTAAGAGTGTGGGCAACAACACAGAACAAGTTAATAGGGCTCCCCAAAGAGCATGAAGTGAACCTGGTACAATAGGTTGGCATAAAAACAGGTGGGAAAAATTCTCAATTGCTAAATCCATTATCAATCTCAATAACGACAAGTCTTCCTTCCAGTTGGCACTGGTGATTGGTGGTTAACAGCCAGAGGAATGAGAAATTTAAAAAAGTTTTATGATAGAGGGCCAGTAGAGTGAATCATACAAAGACTGACAAGACAGTTAAGCTAATCATAAGAACATTCTGATTATACTAGTTCTTGAAGTGGGAGCCCAGAATCCTCTATCACTTGCAAATGAGCCTCACTCTGCAGGGGGCTTCAGTGCACTGCTGCCTAAGACAAAAAGATCCAACTAGCAGCTGCGCTCTCAAAGTCAAAGATGCAGAAAGACAAAACAGACATCAGAATTTTTAAATTCCCTTTTTAAGAAGTAAGATATTTTCTACTTACAGAAGTAATGCACAAAATCAGAAGGAAAGAGGCACAAAGAAAATTAACATAACCTGTCAACTCAACACTCAGCATAATTATTGCTAATATTTTGGAAAATAGCCTTTTAGACTTTTGTTCTCTAATGTACACACTATATAGCAGTGTCCTCAAATGATGTGGTTTTGTTATAATGTTGATGAGACCAAAAAAAAAAAAAAAAAACCCAATTCCCAGCAGGGCTGTCTGTGTGGAGTTAGCATGTTCTCCCCATGTCTATGGGAGTTTTCTCTGTATACTCCAGTTTCCTTCCACGTCCTTAAGATATGCACGTTAGGTTCACTGGTGTGTCTAAGTGGTCTGGGTCTAAGTGAGTGAGGGTTTGTGTGTGAGCGCGCACTGTGATGGGATGGCATCCTGTCCAGGGCTGGTTCCCACTTTGTCCCCTGAGCTGCCAGGACAGGCTTGGACCACCCTCAACCCTGAACCGGAATAACTGGGTAAATAATTATCTTATTTTTAATTAACCTTTCTTAAATGTATGTATATCTCACATATATTTCAACGTTTAATATTAGATGTGTTTGGGGTATTTAGAAGTCTAGTGATTTTCTTGTGACCAGAAACATGCCATAGGAACTTAACTCTTGTTTGTATCAATTTAGCTTATGGTAAAATTGGTTTCATCCTATGGCGCTTTACTTAAAGTTGCAGTTTCCAAGAACCCATTGAGACAGGTAAGTGAGGAGTTACTGTATATCAAATTCTGTTGAAGTATTTGCTCACAACACATTTGTTACAGATTTTAATCACAAAGAATTACTAAACTACAACCTTTCTTCAAGGCTTACCAGACTAGAATTTAGCTCTAATGCAGGTTCATGCTGAAGTCAGTATTAGAGGGTTCTTTTTAGGGCAGTTTCTTGCCAATCAGATAGTCAATCCTCTAGTCTGGGCTCAGAAAGATGTAGATTTTTCAGAAGAGTTTTCACAAAACTTTATCTTAGTTAAGATTGGACACAAAAGCAAGGGAGAAAAACCGCATGCTCTCTTTTTGGTGTTTTTGTTTGTTTTGGTGAGATTAACATGTCTGGAGGTGTTTAAGCTATCTCCCAACCAGATCTCCCAAAGGGCAAAGGGATTTCCTCTCATCTACACTTAAGTAAACTTGATTCCCACAGCAGATAGGAAGGGATGAGTCTCCTCTATAGCAACATTCTCATTTTGTTCTTAGGATCAAAGAATCCCTTTGAAATGCACATGAAAGCATTGTCCAATTACTGTCAGAGATAACAGCCAAAGCACAGTAACAAAACCTAAGCTGTTCTGTAAATAGCCTTTTGGTGGCCTTTAGGTGAAAAATGCTCAACACTTTCATGGTGATCAAGACAATTCACCCATTTGTCTATCAGTGACACCTGCCGTATGGTTTCTCTCACCAGGCTTTTCTAACAAGATCCTACCTAGGATGGCAAACATCCTAAAAAGCCATATTAAATAATTACATAGTTGGAAAAGTCGATTGGTATCAATTACTCTAAAAAAATCTTTCAGATGGAGAATTGTACTTCCATGCTGGGGGGCAGAAAATGGGGGCATTCTATGAAGAGCTGGTGAAGCCATTAGGAAAGTACATACCAGGAGCCTGGGGGATGAGTTTCATAAGTCAAACAGCCCTTTCTCCCTGCAGCTAGGAGATGCCTCCACCTAACTGGTCAATAGAACTGGGTATTTATCACAAATGGGCATGGTGTGACACCTGGGGTCAGATCACCTATCATGCCACAGAATGGACAGAGCTTGAGAACTTGCAAGAGATGTCAACCTTGCCTTACTTGCTATCCATCTCCTTTCAAAAGCCTAAGGACCAGAAGAAGGTAATGGGATATATAACGGGTACAGAGTTTCAGTCCGAAAAATTTCTGAAGATGGTTGGTAGTGATGGTTGCACAACAATGTGATGTACTTAATGCCGCTGAATTGTACACTCAAATGGTTAAAATTGTAAATTTTGTGTTATGTATATTGTGCCACAGTATTTTTTAAAAAGCCTAAAACCAAGATGGGATGAGAGATTGCCTCAGGGACAGGCTAACCATCCGTTTGTCCCAGTTCTACAAGTTCAATCACCAACAAGCTACAGACTCATCTAGAGCTCTTGGAATGGTGTCTTCACAGACTCACACCTTCATACTATGCATTTTGTTTTGGCTCAGGGCAAAATAAGACGTGGCCACATGAAGACAAGGACTACACATTATACACGACTTCTGGCGAAAACCTATTTGTATTATTCAGTTTATACACTATTCAATCTCTTTGGAAGGATCCACCTCCCCTTGAAGAAATTTTCTAAGTTTTTAATATGATTTTTCTCTCCTGACCAAGTAGAATTTTTTAGATATAAGAATTATGCAAAAACAATCACTACATTCCTCCAAATTATAGCATGTATAGGACACTCATAGCTTAAATTTTGAGTTCAAACCTTCTTACACTAAGTGCATAACTTCCTTTTCTGTTGCACATGATTCTCATTTTTCATTCTTTTTCAGTATTTTAAGGGACAATGTCCCTAGAAAGTAGGTGGGCTAGGATAAGAGGCCAATTATAAACTATACAACCACGTACATTGGAGATAAATCTTTACAGAGAAAACAAACATGATCTGGGGCTCAGTTTTGACTGCTCTATAATTTACTTTGGTCAAAGACCCCAAATAGTATACTAACAATCATGTAAATTGAAAAAGAAAAAAAGATTCCTGCATTGTTAAAAATTAGGGCATCTGATTATACATTAAACACAAGAAAAAAAAATCCATCATTGCATCCCCATGGTTCTAGAAGCACCGTGCAGAATAAGTCATCTAAGTCATCTAATCTTGCCAAGGTGAGAGACAGTCAAAGATCAAACTAACCTTCTCCCTCCTTTTTTCTCTAAATCACAATGCAAATGAATAAACAGAAAGTTTCAGTGCCAAAATTTTGCCATCACTCTGCTAGACAGTCATGCCCATGGACCTCTATTCTTCACATTTCAACAGCTACCATATAAATCAAATTTTGTGCAAGACTAACAGTATCTATATTCGTAATTAGGTAGAAAATGAGACTAAAAGAAAGCTAGGAGTAAAGTTGTCTGGACAACTTTTGGTCTTAACACGGAAGTTTCGATACCAAAGTTTCCAGGATCCTCTTACAGGATCACCTACGCAGGGAGTTAAGTAAAGAATTCAGGAAGTTGTAAAAAAGCCTCAACTATCTTATTACAACCTCCCTAAAATATATACTTCAAATTAATTAGTGAAATTGTTGAGTGTGATGGTGAATAGAAAACACAAGAGGGTGTTTTCTTTCACAGACAGCTAAGGACAACATAAATGTAGTATTTTTCCTCTTGTGATAATTTTATACCTGAGCACTATCTTAGACAAGCTGTGTTACATAATGAAAACTCCACACTTACTCATAAATTCATACTAACTAATCCACAAACTATTTATCCTAAACAAATTACTTTTTAACTTTATTAATAAGCTTTGAAGAGGAAAAAAGAAGGCTGAGGGAATGAGCCTCTGAACTAGAGAAACCAAACCTTCCTGCAAGTTTTGTGTTTCTATATATAAGGGATTAATGTTAAGTTTTAATAGCAATCTTATCTGCTCAGTAACATATTACTAATCCTCTTGAACATGGTTGAGGTGTAATTTTAACTATCATGGATACCTTTTTATTTCCTGAAGACATTTCACTGTATTATCTTCCTATTTCAGTGCAAAAGACCCACTTATGACTGCCAAAAATCTTTATGTATTCATTACGGATTCAACATAAGAGGAGAAAGAAATCTCACATTTGGCGTTAATCCCCATACTTCCAAAATGCTACATATAATATCTCCTATGCTAAGGTCTCACGCTCATAAGCAGTTTTCTAAACTGCTCAGGATACAAAACAGCTTACCTTACCTAAGCAAATGAGCTACGGAGCCACCATCTTGAGTATCACACGCCTGTCATCCTTACCTGGTATTTTTAATCTCCAAAGAACGTTAGCTACCACCTCATCAACAAATGTTTCAAACAAACTGCCCTATCACAGTCATTTTTTTTTTCTAGAGAGGGAAACAGGCAGGGAAGATGAGAGAGTAGAAAAGATAATTTACCTGCATCAATTTTCTGGAGAGCTCATTAGTGAGGAATTCTTCTTCCTTCTCATAATTTACAGCAAGGGTTTCTTTCTCCTTCTGCAAAGCCTGAATTTTCTTGAATAAAGTGTTACTGATGAATTCTTCTTCTTGCTCAGCCCTGGCTTGCTGTTTAAAAAAAAAAAATAAAAGAGAACAAAACAAAAACACATGGTGAGGAAACAGGAAGTTTACTAATTGAAATATAGTTCTTATTTACAGACTGGGTGCCCATTTTAATTAGAGCTCTATTTTTAACTGTGAAACAACACACCTCAAGAAGCACAAAACAGAGACACTTGGCAGTGGCCATAAAAGTGAATATTACACAACCCTTAAAGGGTGTCCCTCTACTATGTATAGTCTCTTTTTCTTTTCTTTTTTTCTTTGCTGATCTAAAATTGCTTGTTTCAGTCCTTCTTCTTAAAGTGATATTTTGAAGAAATTAGCAAAGATCGTACTGCAGTGTTTACAAAGCAGTCCCAAATCAATAACTAGAATACAGAATGGTCTTTCTAATGTAGCTGACAGGTCTGATCCTGGGTGGGTACATACGTACATGGATTCATGATAACTCTCCGCTTGTCAGTACATCGCAAAGATTTATAACTACGATATATGGGCAACTTTTTTTTTTCTTTTTTTTTTTTTTTTTTTTTTTACACCGGAGCAGAGTTGAACTCACTTAAAAGTAAAATCATGTCACCTCTTTAGGATGTTATGGAATGGATTTGGATATGCCATTTAAAAAGCAACACAGGACGGGCACTGTGGCTCATGCCTGTAACCCTAGCACTTTGGGAGGCCAAGGTGAGGGGACTGCTTGAGCTCAGGAGCTTGAGACCAGCCTGACCAAGGGTGAGACCCCATCTCTACAGAAAATAGAAAAAAAGCAGCTGGGCATGGTGGTGTGCACCTGTAGTCCCAGCTACTTGGGAGTCTGAAGCAGGAGGATCACGTGAGCCCAGGAGTGTGAGGTTGCAGTGAGCTATGATCATGCCACTGCACTCTAGCCAGGGCAACAGAGCAAGATCCCACCTCATTCATCATTCATTCACAAATAAATAAATAAATAGCAATACAGACTCACAGAGATACATTTACATGCTCACTGAATAACTGAACAGTTACTACAAGGAAATACACTAAATGGCTAAAAAGTAGTTATTGCAAGGTAGTGGGAATCTAGGGGGTAAAGGGTAAGGATGGATGAGAGGAGTTTCATTTTTTGCATTATTTCCCTACTGAGAATTTTTTGGAGGTGACGGCAAGAACAGGCATTACTGAATTTAAAAACAGAAGAAAGGAAAGCCAGGCATAATTCAATAGAAATAAAAATATTCTTCTATAAATAACCCCCCCAAATGTTTTAATAGACTAAACAGAAAAACCTAACCATCCTTGAAGGAAATTAATCTTTTCAGAAGGAGCATACTTGTTTCAAATGGATTCAACTCTATTCAAAGCACTTTTTAAATTGCACCGTTCTGATGCACTTATCCCAAATAATGCATTCCTGTTTTATCTGTCAAGTTGAAGGAGGGACAGACACATGAATTCCAAGCCTCCAGCACCTGTCATTTATAATGTTATAAGAGAGCCAGAAGGTAGGAGACAAAAAGGCACCTGCATTAAACAATCACTACCTTTTATAATTTAAAAAAGAGAAGGGAAAAAAACAAACCTGACAATCACTCTCCAGTCTGGTGGTTTAGATTTCTGCATATTCACCAACCTCCTCACACCCTGATAACATCCATGGTTTCTGCAGAGTCCACAATCCCTGCTCTCTGTCACTGTGGCCAACCAATTCTACAAATGAGAGCCACTTGTAGTACTTAGACTGAAAATCAGAGCTACACAGAAAGTGGAAATTCAGGGAGAAGTTCTAGCATCCAAGTTCCGTAAGAAGCCATTCTGGGATAGTCCAGGAGAGTTGAGCAACAAAGAACACATCCCTTGGCTAATAAATTTGTGTTACCGGCCAAGGGCATCCAGTGGGCTGTCCCTAGGTCCTCCCATGGTCCCCTTACACACCTCATATTTCACTAGCGCTCCTCAATGTCTTACTCTTTCCACCACAGTCACGGAAAACTGCAGAGGATTTGTGCCTCCCATCCTCCTTTAAATCAATCCCCACTTGTCTTCCAAGCTCACAAACTTCAGAAGATTGCATACTAGTGCAATGGGCAGGAATCCAAAGTGTTTATTTGAGACATATTTGACACATACATCCAAACTCGCAATCTGTTCGAACTACCTGTTTTTCTGACTTTGACTGACAAAGTCCTCAATGATTTGAATTCTGATTATTTTAAGTTACAGAACAGAAAGGTTGAAAGGAACTGTGATTCTTTTGATAGTGATTCTGGACTTTGCAACTAAAAAGGGTGTTTGCCATAAATTAATTTCATTATCAAGTCAGACTTGATCTATCTCTTGCACTCTTACTACACATTTAGTATTTTAGATGATTGGTAAATTGAATCATAAGCAGTAAAAAAGGAGCTGGACTCAGAGGCTAGGCAGACTATCTCTCCCCGCCTCCTTCAGAAGTGACAGGCTGAAAATAACAGGCTAAGAGTTTATTCCAAGGAGAAGTTGAAAATAAACCCTAAGAGTTTATTTGTGTAGCTCCCCGACCCCATTTCATCCAACCATTAACTTATGGAGACTACAGATTTCATTCTAATACAAAAAAGGATAATAAGATAGAAAGTAGGTTAGTGGTTGCGGAGGCGAGGGCGGGAATGGGGAATCACTGTTCGTGGCTATCGAGTTTCTTTTTGGGGTGGTGAAAATGTTCTGGAATTAGTGCTAACAGTTTATACAACCTAAATATACTAAAAACTAAACTGTATACTTTAAAAGGGTGAATTTTATGGTATGTCAATTATGCCTCGATTTTTTTTTTAAAAAGACTGATAATTAGAGTCTGTATTTCACAGAGCACCAGTTTCCTTTGTAGTTCTTCCCAGGGAAAGTAGCAAAATTGAAAAAGGACGGGGATGGGGGGCTTGGGGGGAGGAGATGTTGAAAAGGGCTAGGCCTGTTCTAAAAGTACCTTCCAAAGTAAATGACATGTCATGGGTCTTGGGAGGCTGAGAGGCTTTTGCAAACAAAATTATTCACCAATTTAGAATAGTCACTTACATCTAGGCAAAGCCCATTAATAGAAAATGCCACTCTCAGGACTGCTGAATGACCATGAGAAACTGTTCTGTTGAAGCCTGCTAAAGTCCATCTAGCTTAACAAAGGGTTACGTGGCCTAACGCTGCTTTTGTCAAAGGCCTCCTCCAGCTACGTTTTTTTTGCCACTCTTCAGTTCTCTAATTGGGGATCTGTTATTCTGCCTCTCGCAGAATCTGAACACCCAGTGAAAATCATCAGGACAAAATTCCAGTTCCCCCAAATTTAACATCCCAGCTCCCTGTTTCCAGTTGGTGCAGATCATCTTAGGAATGAACACGTAAATGAGTACAAAGACAAGATGCTGTAATACAGCCTCACAGAAAATGTCTTTAAAAAATCAGATATAGTATACTGACAGTATGTGTAAAGTTGATTATTAGAGAATGCATCACAAAAAAGCATCAAGCATCTATTTGATTTCTCCCTGCAGGTTTCTACCCATGCTATGTGCAGTATCATCTCAGTGTTAGTCTTGGTCCTGGTTTTTTCTTCCCCTAATCCCAATATAGGCTTTTTTAAATTTATGCCATAAACCAAATTACCTTTTCCAATTTATTTCCCCAAAAGCAGTCAGGAAGAAGCCAGGCAGACAAGAGCCTAAATCTCAAACGAAAATGTGAGCAAAAAAAATTAGGAACTCTTTGAAGGAAGAAACCTTTTCTTCCAGTTTTGTATATGTTTGTAGAATTGACAACTGGGAAAATCTGGAGGAAATAGAAGAATCTGTGATTATATTAATATTTTCTTGTTCAATATGGCTCTAGTTGCTATGTTTAGAAACAGAGCGAACTTGGTATGATCGTAATCACTTATTAGTGTCTATTATTTAACCCACTGCCCCTCACCCAGCACATTGGCCTTCCCAGCAGGAATCACTCAAATGTCTGTCAATGCGAACACTAGACCATAAAGCATTCTTTCCCCATCCTACCAAAAACCCAACATAATGGCAAATAAAAAATGAAATTTATCAAGTCTTCTGGGAAAAATAAACACCAAAAAATTCTTAGAAAATATTATTTTTTCCTGAGTCACCCCATATTTAGGCGACCACACTCTAAATAGGCATAATTTCTTGTGGACAAGGAAAACACAAGTTTATTCTGACCTACGGCTACCATGACCTGGGCACAAATTTGATGGGAGATTCCAATGTGATTGTTTAGTGTTTCTGTTCTTCTATCACTGTTATTTTGGAGATCAAGGGTGAGTATAGAAAAGAGAACTCAAAAACTCTCCACATTAGTACTCAACTGCTGGTGAGAAAATCCAAGTGCCAAAACCAAAATCGTGTAGGATGATGCAACTCATGATATTTGAAGCATAAGAAAGAGAACAGCTTTCCAAAGCAAGAAATTACAGGCAGCCATAGGATATAATCAGGAGAAAGTTCAAGTGACTATCAAGTAACACATTTGCACTAGTTTTTTAAAAATTTACTTTTTAATTGGTGGATGACATTTTAATAACAAAGAATCATAAAACTAAGCTACCTTGAAGCTTTCATGCTTAAGAATCCAGGCACGCTTTATTTATTCTTTTAACTATTTAAATTTAGGAATCTATTTAATTGTACTATTCTAATTAGTTAAAAATTTACTATTCTGCTCTCTAGACACTTAAGACATAATGACCTTAACATCTCAATTGGAAATAGCATCTGAAACCATATTGTTAGGATGCCGGGAACACCCAACATACAGCCAGACAACTGAATAAAACTTTCTTCTTTGTAAACTGTCATTTTCTGTATACCACTGCACACAGCCATTGTTCTGGGAGACAGAGTTTAGCAGAATCCCTGGTGACTGATCACTGGCGACTCACAGGATTAGCGGGGACGCTGTCATACCAATGGGTTTATCAGCACAAACCACTGTCCTGCAGAAATGTGTTTAACACTTAAGTACCAGCATGGCAGGGGTGGGTGGCAGGGAACACAAAAGACAAGTCCGCTTTTACCTTCATTTCTTCTACTAGAAGAACCAAAGATAGGATTTCAGGTACATGTCTGAGAATTACAACTCTTTCCCTAGTGTGTGCAAGCACTAGACTATTATAGTTTGTACTCCCTCCACATACTGCACACTGGCTTAAAAGCAATTACTAGTTGATAAATTAAGGCGTTCATATTATTTATTCCATTCCAGTATTGCCAGCAAGTTGCGAACGTATGCAGGGATCAGGGCAGAATCATTACTAGCCCTGGCAACTGGACTTATGCTGCCTCAGATACTAAGCCTTTGTTACATTGTTATAGGATTGCAGGGCGCAAGAGAAAACAGCACCAAAAGGTGACTTTCTAAGACAAGAAGAATGCAGTATCCTGAGGTTAAAAATGCCGCTAACAGTTACCAAGTTTTATCAACCTATGGTGCCTCTCAAACTAGCTTTACAGTAAAAGACCAAGTAGTCTTCCCCCATACCCGTCTGCAGTGGACAGACACATGCCCTTCTGTGCCTGTCCTACTGCACATAACTAGAACACAGCTCTGCATACACACTTCACCATGGGAATTCAACACCACCTGACCTGATCTATGCCTGGTTCAAGAAGAGGAGTCCACTGGTCTGTTGCTTGATTATTGAGAAATGAGAAATTGCTAGAAAAGTTGCTAAATGTTTATGCTGACTTATGAACTTATCTCTGCATGGGCCAGTGTTAGCTGGAGTACCTGTCCTCAGGCCACACACTTTGGAAGAGGTTCACATACACTGTCAGACTCTAGAGTCAGACTACCTGGTTTATAAGGTGGCTGCGCTGCCTATCTCCAGCTGTGACCCCAGGAGAGTCATGTGACCTCTCCAAGGTGCTGCTTTCTCTTCTGTAAAGTGAAAATAATGGCACCTCCCTCTGGGTTGGTTGTGAAGATAAACTGAAATAATTCATATAAAGAGCATATCATACTGCCTAGCATGAGTAAGCACTCAAAAGATACAAATAGGAGCCAAGTATGGTGGCTCACACCTGTAATCAATCCTAGCACTTTGGGAGGCCTGGGCAGGAGGATTGCTTGAGGTCAGGAGTTCAAGACCAGCCTGATCAAGGGTGAGACCTCCCTTCTCCACAAAAGATAGAAAAATTAGCCAGGTGTGGTGGTGCACGCCTACAGTCCCAGCTACTCGGGAGGCTGAGGCAGGAGGATCACTTGAGCTCAAGAGTTTGAGGTTGCCATGAGCTATGATGACGCCACTGCACTCTAGCCTGGGAGGCAGAGCGATACTCTGTCTCAAAAAAAAAAAAAAAAAGATGGGGAGGGAACATGAACAGGAGGATTAATGAGAAAACAATGAAAGCATCTAGAGTCTCCATTTAACTAAAAGGGCCTATGGTCAGAATTATGGTACATCCATGGAAAGAAATATATTGGAGCCATTAAAAGAATATGGTTTGTATGAAAAATATGTCCAGCAACAAATAGTTAAGTAAAATACTAAAGTTGAATGTGTGTATATATTATATATAAAAGGTAGAAAGATGTTGGGATCCCAAACAAAAATCATACATCAAGGACACAAACCATCATGCATAAGTTAGCAGAAGCAATCTATTTACGGCCCTATACATATATATTACCCTATCCTCAGGATCCACAAGGCTTTAGACAGCCAAGTTCTCATAAACTGTAACACAACTTTATCCAAAACATTTAAAAAATAAAACATAGTGAATGAGCAGCAAGACAGTGACACAAAAGATCAGGCAGGTTTAAGAAAATAGAACTTCATGAAATATTAATACATCTTTAAATTCACCTTGGATTTTATATTTTAACAGCAAATCTGACACCACTAAATAGCAAAACAAATAACCAAAAGACAAACCTAAGAATTAATCCAAAATGGGGCACAAAGAAACAAGGTAATGGAAAATGAGAAAGATTATCAAAGGACGCAGGAAAGAAACTGAGAAGATTTAACCCATATCTAAGTAAAGACAAGACTAAGAAGGAGAGTAAAGAGAAAAAGAGAGGAAAAATATCTTAAGACAATGGCTGAGAATTTCCCAGAACTAAGGAAAGACGTGAATCTATAGATGCTGGATCATAAAGGAGTGAGGGAAATCCATGACTGCACACGTTAATCAACTATGTAACATTAGGACAAAATCTCAAAAACCACCTGAAAGAAAAGGCAGATGATCCACAAAGAAATTAAGATTGGCAACTACTTCAACAGAGAAACATGAGACAATATAGGATTATCAAGAAAAACTATCTTTCAAGAAAGAGGTGAAACACACGTTTCCAATATAAACCAAAACTGGAAGTTTATCACCAACAGACCTACACTAAGAAAGCTTCCCTGAAGAAAAGTCTGCGATGTATGAAGGAAAGGTGAGCAAATAAAATTATTTTTTTTTAAAAAAGGAAAAATCCCGGCCGGGCGCGGTGGCTCACGCCTGTAATCCTAGCACTCTGGGAGGCCGAGGTGGGCGGATCGTTTGAGCTCAGGAGTTCGAGACCAGCCTGAGCAAGAGCGAGACCCCATCTCTACTAAAAATAGAAAGAAATTATATGGACAGCTCAAAATATATATAGAAAAAATTAGCCGGGCATGGTGGTGCATGCCTGTAGTCCCAACTACTCGGGAGGCTGAGACAGGAGGACCGCTTGAGCTCAGGAGTTTGAGGTTGCTGTGAGCTAAGCTGACGCCACGGCACTCACTCTAGCCTGGGCAACAGAGTGAGGCTCTGTCTCACAAAAAAAAAAAAAAAAAAAAAAAAAAAAAAGGAAAAATCTAACAAAGATAGTATCTAATTCATGAGGTTATGACTAAAATACTAAATAATATCATCGTAAGCCAAAAAAGAATGATGGAAATTAAAATGTTGTAAGGTTCTTATATTATTATCTAATACGTCAGACTTTAAGTAAAATACACATTGTAAAATTTCAACGGCAACTAATATGAGAACAGAAATGGAGAACTTCTAAACCAGCAGAGGGAAAATTTCATTTAAAAAGGTATAAAGAGAAAGAAAAGCGACGGTAAAAACAAGGAAAATATCAGTAATCACAATAAACACAAGTAGACTAACACCCAGATTGTGATATTGGGAAGCGGGGGTAGGAGGGAGAAACACCTAAACATTTGGATATAAAGGTTGAAAGTAAGGGAACAGAAAAAAGTACACCAAGCAAACGGTAGCACCCCTACTCCTCCCCCCAAAAGGGGGGAGTTATTGTGATATATGTTTTAATCAGATTTTAAGGCAAAACACCTTTTTAGGAGGTTCTAGCCAAAAAATAAAAAGTATGAAGATTGGCAAAAAAGACATAAAACATCACCACTGGCAGCACTATTTGGAAACTATAAACTATATTGAAAGTTCAAACAATTGAAAGAAAGACAAACACCATGACATTTTGTATATACCAGCCACATTTGAAAAAGTTAGTATTTAATACAGTCATAAAAACTATAAGGTGCCTAATAAAATAAAAAGATGTCCAAGACCTACACGAAGAAGGTAAGTATTGAAACATGTTCAGTAAACATAAATACACAGAATGATTACAACACCACTACAGAGATGTCAATTCTTCCAGTCATGAATTCAAAGAAATTTAATGAATACATAAATAAATTTTTCTAGAAACAAACTGATTCTAAAATTTGTGTTAAAGCATAAGCACCAAAAAGAGAAACAACTCTTGTAGAATAATATATAAGGAAGGAACTTGCCCTATCACAGATAAAGACTTACTATGAAACTACAGCTATTACCCTCCGACACTGCTGGTGAGAATATAAAATGGCACAATCACTTTGGAAAACATTCTGGCAATGATAAACTCTCAAAGTTAAACACAGTTACCATATGATTCAACAATTACCATTCCTGAGTATATACTCAAGACTGAAAACATTTCCATGCAAAACTTATAAATGACTGTTCATAGCAGCATTATTCACAATAGCCAGAAAGTGGAAAAAGCCCAAATGTCCATCAACTGATGGACAGACGAAATGTGGTATATACATGCAATGGAATATTACTGAGCCATAAAAAAGAATGAGGTATTGATATATACTATAACATGAAAGAAGTCAAACATGAAAGTCCACATGTTGTATAATGCCATTTACATAAAATGTCCAGAATAGGCAAATCTATAAAGACAAAAAGATTAGAAGTTGACTAGGGCTGGGGGTAGGAGGAATGGAGTGTTTCTTTTTGGGGTGACAAAAAGGTTCTGGAAATAGTGGTAATGAGTTGCATAACTTCACTAAAAGCTACTGAACTGTACATTTTAAAAAGGTAAATGTTATGGTATTTGAATTATCTTTTTTAAGACCATAAGCCACTTTGAGAGGGATAGCAAACTCTCCAATCCCCAAGAAATAACACTAATAAGACCCAAACCCAACTCAGTTACTGATTAGATTAACTAAATCCTGCATTAATGGTCTATAGAAGAACTGTACTCACTTCTGGGCATAAAAATATTTACCCTGCCCTCTCCTGGTTTTTTATATATACTGTCTGGCATTCAATAAAAAAATTATTAAAAAAAAAAAAAAACCAAAAAAACCCCACAGAAACGTAAGAACAAAATCAAGAGATAAAATAATCAACAGAGAAAACTCAGAGATGACCAGATGTAGGAATTATATGTGATTTTAAATAACTATGCTTGACATGATAAAAGATCTATAATCAGTCAAGGGATTAGTTAAAAAAAATCTAATGGAAAAAGTAAAAAACATGAATGAACATATGGAAAATTTCAACAGAGATGGAAACTATAAGAGTTAAATGGAAATGATAGGAGTAACAAAACTTGTTACCAGAGATGAAGAATTGCTTCAATGGCATCAGCAGTATGTCTTAGGAAAGGCTCAGTAAACTGAAAGATAAATCAACAGAAATTATCCAAACTGAAATAAAAACTGAGAAAAAGAATGGTAGAGGTGAGGGACAGGCAAAAGGATCATCCACAGATAACATCAAATGGTCTAACGTTAGTGTCCTGGAGTTCCAGAAGAAAAGGAGAACAAATCACAGATCTAAGCAGAAGTCTAAGCAGAGGACTCCAATAAGGATAAATACAACAATAGAAAACAGACACATACCCTCTAATAACCATAATCAAACCACAGAAAATCAAAGACAAAAAGAAAATCTTGAAGGTAGCCAGAGAAAAGGACACTATAAAATAGTGAAAAGGCAGCCCTCAAACCAAAGGATATTAGCAGTACATGTAACAAACAAAGGACTAGCATCCAAAATGTATAAAGAACTATAAAGAAATAAGGCCTCTGATGCAAAAATGACACAAGCAGGCATTTAGAAAAACGATTTGAATGACAAATTTTAAAAATTCATAATCACCCTCCTAAGTAATCAAGAAGCAGCAAATTAAGACCACTATTTGCTATACCCTAGATTGACAAAAATGTACAAGTTTGATAATATCAAGTGTTGACAAGGATATGGATGAATGAGAATTCTCATAATACAGATGGGAGTGTGTGAACTGGTAGAAGTATTTTGAAAGACTACACATTTTTTACACTCTATGCACCAATTCTGTTAGTTATATTCCCTACAGAAACCCTTCCATGTATATAAGAAAGCAGTTTAAAAATACTTATTGCATTCTTGTACTTAAGTAAAATACCCCAAATACCTATTCAGAAGAGAAACAGTATATTCACACAGAAAATTAAAAAACAGTGAAATCAAAAGAAACACAGATAAGCACAATATAAATGAATCTAAGAAACACAGTATTAAGTGAAAGAAAAGCTGCAGAAAAATATGTTTTTTAATTCAACTAAAAAAGGCAGAGTAAATGATGTATTGTTTAGGGATACATTTGTGAGATGAAGAGGTGGGAGGGACAGGAGAGGAATGAAATTCACAGGCAGATACAATAGCGTCAGTACCATACTTGTTCCTAAATTGAGTGGTAGAAATCCAGATGCTCGTTTTGTCATGCTGTATAACTTACATGGTGTGATATGGTCCGTTTACTCTTTTGTTGGAATAAAATATTGCATAATACAAATGCTAAACAATGGTGGTATATCCCTGGTGGATAAATCATTTTCCCTTTTAAAATTCACAAATGTTATAATATGGTAAGGCCCAAAACATTATGCTACGTGATAGATGCCTGACACAAAACACCACATACTACATGATCCCATTTATGGGCAGTGTCTCGAGAAGGCAAATTTATAAAGACAGAAAGATTTGTGATCGTGCAGGGCTAGGGCAGGGAAAGTTGGGGAGGTGGGGAGAAGAATAAGGAGTGACTGCCAATGGCTACAGTTTCTTTTTGGGATAATGAAAATGTTGGAAAATTAGATTATAGTAATGATCATACAACTCTGTAAATGTACTAAAAACCACTGAATTGTATACTTTATAGGGGTAAATTTTATAACATGTAAATTATCTTGATAAAGCTGTTCAAAAAATATCTAACAAGTATGTTTTTTCATTTATATTAGAAATAACAATGAAATATATAAAAAATGTTAAATGGCCTAACAAAGACAGCAACAAGAGCTATGGACTTAAATCTGTAACATAATTAAAATATGAAAAGCCCTAACTTTACATCACTATAATAATTCACTAACTTAAAAAGTAATTAGGCATGTCTAATATTTAGCATTCTGAGATATTTAGAAAAATTGTCCATTCTTCAAATATCATCTCTACTATGGTTATAGGCAGGCCCCAAATTATAAATGCTCTAAAAGTTATAAATGTTCTAATTTATAAGTTGGTTGTTAGGATAACATTTTTTATTATAAAAACATAAACTGCAGTTAATTCCCAAGGCCAGCTTTTAAAAACTCATTCATGCCATGATGTAAATGAATTCTGCTATGAAAAAGGAGCTGCCTGAATCTGGCTTTCTAAAAGCAGAGATTCTATAAAAGTAGGAAAAGGAAGACTTTTGTCCTCCTCTCTAAATATGAAACCAGTTTAAGGCATAATTTTCAAAAGCTTCCTTGGTTATTTTCTCATTTTTCCTCTCAGAATTCTTTATCGTCTGTTGCTATATTTATGAGATACACAGTCCACTCAAATTGCTTTAAGTCTCTTACCCCAGTACAGCATAACACCCGAATAATCCTTTCCCCAAAATAAATCATGCCCCCAAATCAGCTACCTTCCTTCCCTTACAAAACAAAGCTAGTACCTAATAATATTTTCAGTTGGCAATTGAGAAGAAAGCAATCTGATTGATCCAAATTATACTAAAATGTGAAAGACTTTCTTAACCGTGATGATTGTTTATCAGGGGATAGGAGGGCATGATAGGATCCCTGCCTATTTTCACTCAGAACAAGCTTACTCAATGAAGCTATGGAACAAACCATGCCAAAACTTAAAGCTATAAACAACAATGTACTGTCATCACTCATTGGGTTGATGGGTGTTTCCTTGGCTGGTTTCACTGGGCTCACTCATGTGGCTGCATTCAGCTGCAGGTTCAGCTGAGCTGGAGACACAAGATCAAAGCCAAGATCAAGGGATAGGAAATAAACTCCACCTCTTAATGAAAGAAACAGTATAGACCTCCTCAGATGTATAAGCAATATATAAAAAGATCAGACAAAAAAGGTCTGTGCCTAACATAGTCTCAAACCACACACAAGAGTCACAAACTGGAAGGGAAAAATGAGTACACCAGTGTTCTGTTTGTGATTCACAACACTGATTACCTTAAATACATGATCTTCAAGCTGATAAAACTACGACTTCCAAAATACACCTTAGCTTAGAAGCCACTGGGGGAAGTTATTCCCTGCCCCTGGAAAATGCGTCATTAAAATTGAAGCCTCTATCAGTTTCGTACAAGAAAACCATCAATGCCACACCGCCTATACCTCTACCTATCCCTGACACCCGAGGTTTCCAAACCTGGCGCTGGGGCCATGGCTGAGACCTGGAGAACTGGGATGTGACACTTCTACAGCTTTGCATGCTTGGAAAATGTGAGCTGCTTGTAAAGAGTTAGTCAAGCACCTCGTACTTCAATGAATCAAGAGGGGAGTTCCCTGATAAAGTGACCTCTGGAACAGGAGGCAAGGCCAATCACAGACAAAGAAGAGGAATCCACGGCTCTTCCCACCCTTTGTTTCTGATCTGAAATGAAAAACAATAAAACAAAACTTTGAGCAAAGAATAAAACTCACTGGCAGTCAATATCACCTTGGGGGTTGGTTGACTGTAAAACGATGGTAAATGAATATTATTCCAGGTGAAATATTGGCCGTGCATCATTCACTGTGTGTCTCTAGCAAAGCTTCCCTACACCAGGAACCCTGGATTTCCAAACACATCACCACCACTTCTGACACGAGCAGGGTGAACCTCAGCTACGATCATTAGGTTTTTAAAATTGAATTCAACATAAATGACAGAGCGTCTCCTACATTACAAGCACTGTGCAGATATGGCAGGGAATACCAGAGACATTGTCCCTGCCCTGAAGCGGTATATAATCCTCCTAGCAATTAAAGACAAGCAACATCATTAATCCATACATTTAGCAATTGGCCTTGGAATGATCTTGTCTTGGCTACATAAATAGCCTGAAGAATAAAGAGATTTAAAATGGGATTAAGCTGCACAGAAGAAAAAGCTAAGGGTTTTATCCACTACAGTAACAGAAGAAATATAGGAGGCTACCCAAGGCCTAAGGCCTGGCACATAAGCACTCAAACACCTGCTGAATAGTGAGGAGCATAAACATATACAAATATACAGGCTTCATATATATACATATATATGTAACTCCATGGACAATAATACTAGATAACAGCAATCCATGTTTAAGTCCTGACTGTATTTCTGGCACTGTGACAGGCTCTTCCGTACAGTAGCTCATGTAACCCACACATTGACTCCACATTTCAGCCCCACATCCCATGTAGGGAAATGGGCTCAGACAGACCAAGCAACTTGCCTGAGGATCCAAGCTACTAAGAACGAGGGCTACCATTCAAGCTGGAACTCTGGAGTGGCTCCAAGCTCCTAGTCCTTCCACGGCCTGACTTCACCCATCCAGTGACCACGCCTTGCACGGATCCAAGGGTTTGCAGCATTACGCTCCAGAAGCCAAAAGCCACTAACTGGCTTACAACTAAAGGCAATGTCATTTGTGCCATTGCACAGTGCCTGAGCGTCACAAAGCAGCTCATCTTTAGGAGGAGATATCCTGTAATTTGCATTCCCAAACCAAGAGTAAACTGAACGTTGGGTGACTGACAGGTAATCTTCAATAACTGCAAAAGCGCCACTTTCTGCTATTGCTACCGTCACTCCAAGTAGGAGAATACACATTGCCTGATGGCATACACAAGTGTACATAATTTAACTTGACTCCACAAGCTCTTCTCTGCTTTTTCAGAGTGGATAAAGGCCTATATGTTGGTGGTAAGAGAAGACCTGTCAAAGAGGCCACAGGGGCAGGTCGGCCACAAGCAAGCCAGTGAGGACATGGATTGAAATCTATAAAGAAAACTGCAGGGTAAAGAAAAGACGCACTCCCTACGTGTAGAAAGGAATCAACATGGCAGGCCTAACTGGTATCCTCTGAGAGCCTTACTTACAATGTTGGCTCTTAGCTAGTGACTAGGAACTTGGATTTCAGGAAAGTTTCCTCCACTCTGATAAAAGCGGCTCACTGTGCCTAAACTTAAATAATACTTATGATGAACACCTGCCTTCCTTTGAGAGTCTGGAGTTTTGGTACATGCTAAGCATACAGAGCATAGATCACCAGCTCCCTATAAAAACCCTGGGTTCTGGGTGTCTAATAGCTTCCCTAGCAGACAACACTTCGCGTGTGGTTATAATTCAACACTGAAGGAATGAGGCACATCCTACATGGCTCTGCTGGGAGAGGACTCTTTGAAAACTTGTGCTTGGTTTCCTCTAGAATTCATCCCATGCACCTTTTCCCTTTGCTGATTTTGCTTTGTAGCTGTTTGCTGTGATAGATCTTAGCCATGAGTATGACTAGATACCGAGTCCTGCGAGTTCTCCTAGCAAATCATCAAACCTAAGGGTGGCTCCGGGGGTCTCTGACAGACTATCTTAAAAAAAAAAAAAAATGCCTTTTAGTCTATCTTTCAAAAGCTAAGGAGGGCCACTGGAAAGAGCACAATCCACGCCACCATGCCCTAGTGACCTCAGTGTAGTGGTATAAACTGTAATCCAAAGTCTTACAGTTAAGTGCAACTTGACTGAGAGGGACATGAGACCACTTAGCCAGAAAAATCTCCCCAGATCGCCAGACTCGTAACCAACTGCCAACTTACCATCTCCAAGTGGAGATCAGATAGGCACCTCGAACATAACCAACCCAAAACACACCTCTGCATTCCTTCCCATGTTTCCTAAGCATCCAGGTACCCGGTTGTACAACCCAAAAATCAGCAAGTGAGTCTTGGTTTTTCTTTCCCTCACTGCCCTTGTGCCCATTTAGTCCGTCAGAAAGTCCTGTTTCTAATGGGAATAGATCCAGAAAGTCTCTGGCTTTCTCACTGCCTTTGTTCCAGCCACCATCATCTCTCAGCAGGTTTACAACAGCTGCCTGCCTGGCCCTGCCGATCCGTCCACTCTTGCTCTCATCCCACCCCTGCTCCATTCTGCATGGAGTGTCTTTACAGAGATGGAAAATTAATCCCTTCACTGCCCTGCTCAAACCCTCACAAAGGATTCCCATCACACACATAGCAGCGACTCCTTCCCCTGGGCCATCTACCAGCCCTGCCTCCATCCAGCCCCTGCTGCCTCTCCCCTCCGTGCTCATGACACTCCAGCCACACCAGCATCTGCTCGCCCACACACCAGGCTCACGATTCCTGCTGTGGGAACTGGGCATCCGCTCGGCTCTCTGCCACCCAGCAAGCTGGCTGTCGTTGCAGATCTCCCCACAGAAACTGTCCGCCAACGAACCTCAAGAGCCCTCACCACCACCTACCACTCCACTGCCTGGCTTTCTTTCCATCAGATGATCCACTGCCACCAGGGCTAATCTTTTTACTTCCTTGTCTGTGTCCCTGTGACTGCTCACCAGACTGTGTGCTTACGAGGCACCACCGGGTCTGCTAGTGACAGCCGTAGCTTCAGAGCCTAGAACCACGGCTGGCATATGGCAAGCACTCCAATCCTGGTTGACACACGAGCACTCACCAAGACATGGAAAAAGCCTCCTCAATCTCTGAACGGTTTCTCCCCATCCTCCTCTGCTGGTTAACTGAAGTTCAAAGTGCTGGATCAAGTTCTCATGATAGAGAAATACTGAAGGTGCTATCATTGCTCTTTGAGGAGCTCACAGTCTAGTAAATCCAGATCCTTCACGGCTCTTTACCCCTCACATCCGCTGTCAATACCAAAACACAGCCCTGCATGCGGTAGCTCTAACTCTTCCATTCTTGCATCCTGTCGCCACTGGGATAACCAACCTATAGCAGGCAGTAAGTGACCGACCCCCAGTGTTAACTTTCTTTGAGAACAGGCCCCTCCTACTTTCTCATGGGACACATGGCCACCAGCCAGATTACACAGCCTGGCAGCTAGGTGAGGCTCTGCGACTAATTGCTGACAAACAGGAGGTGAATGGAAGCACAACTTTGGAGTCACATCTTTCGAAAGGAAGCAGTTATCATCCACGCTCCCCTCCTCACTTCCTGCAGGCTGGAATCAGAGCAGAAGTTATACAAGCCAGCTCCCATCACAATGGCAAGGTTAACACCCCGAGAGATGGGAGGGCAATGAGCTAAGACCACTCCAGTGAACAACATCATGGAGAAGTCACCCACCAGCCCTGGACTATTGAGAGCACAATAAACTGAGCCACTGTATTTTGGAGTCTCCCTTTCAGCAGTTTAGCCTCTACCCTAATACAATTCCTGAAATGAAAGCTCATCAGTGCTGGAGGCGAGGCAGATCTATGTTTAGAAATGAAAAGCTCCCCTAAGACATAGTATATTAGAGAGGCAAAATGCTAAAGAGTATGCACATTATGATCCCATGAGTAAAGCTTATTTAACAAGAATATATTAAGTACACTCATGTAATAATTATAAGTTACAAAAGTTTATATAAGTATCATGTATATAAATAATTGTAAATATTTTAAAAATAGAACTGTGCTCAAGAAATGTTAACAGTGCCTCTGGAGTTGTTAAGAGGCTACTTTGTCACATAATATCAATGGGGCTGAGAACATTGCCTGGTACATACTGAGCACTCAAGTACCATAAAAATGAATAGTCACCTTGTGTTTATATGTGCATACACACCCACAAATCTGGGAGGGACTTTGTAGGCAATGGATTCCCAAAGCCCAACATCCAAGACTGCATTAGTACCACTCAGTATTCATTAAAAAAAAAAAAAAAAGATAACCACTGATGCCCAGACCCACCCCTGACACAATGCATCAGCTCCAAGGGATGGCCCCACGGTTCCAGCAGTCTGGTTGGCGAACCAGGAGCAGATCAAAGGACGGTGCATTAGCTCCCTTAGGAGACCTCAGCCCTAGTCCTGGCTTTGCTGTTAACTCTTAATTAACCTCGGCAAGCTAATTTCTTTCCGAAGCCTATATTTCTCCATCTGTAAAATGTGAGATAATCCAAAGTCCTTTATGGCATAGTGGCTGATAAAAATCACATATTCAAGAGAAATTCAGGGAAAGTCTGTTATCAGAGGAAACTGAGGCCAAGGAAGACAGCCAGTCAGTAGGAAACTGGAAACTGGGAACCAGAACCCAAATACCGTACTTCTATTTCCCATTCAGAGCTCTTCCCATTTCTTGTGGCCTGAACCTAGGATAGTAGATCTACGTTATTTTGAACGGTAACTCCTACAGAAGTATCCCCCACCCGAACTCAGTTGCCAAATGGCAGGAAAAAAAGGATAGCATTCTGATTCAATGTAAGGATACAAATTCTCCCCCAAAAGTAAAAGGCCCCAGATCAAAGGCCTTAGAAAGGGAGGAAGAGGAAAGAACAAGAATAGATTACAGAAAATTAGAAAATTCTCAAATTTAAAGAAAACAATCAATTGTGAAAAGCACTGCTAATGTTACCCATCCCTTCTGATCTCTCTGCTTACACATTTCATAAAATTGGTTCACATTATATGCATACTGATCCCTCACCCTACTTATGTTGTAAGTATTCTGTGATTAAATGTTCCTCCAACAATTTTTGATGTCACAAATATCCTATCTTACTGATGTGCCAAAGCCATCTCCCTAATGGCTGACATTCCTGCCAGCTGTTTCCAACACTTCTGCCATAAGAATTGTTACAACATGCTTGAACAATGTCTGATACCGTACTAGCTAGATGTTTCTTCCAGTAGATTCCCCAACCTTAGGTATCCATATTCAATTCAGATATGGGGATTTGAGCAAACCGCTGTCTAAATTTGCAGTGACAAAGCTGTGTTTCCTGTGCAGTTGCAGGTAAGAAGACGGTAGCCAATTTACGTCCTGTTCACTGTCCACTTGCTCATTTAAAGGTGTCTAGGGATTTGGCTTCCGAATACTGCCTTTGAACCCCTCTGAAGTGCGGATAGGCACACTGCTTTGGTTTAACCAGAAGACTGGCTTTGTAATTCTGGGGTTGTTGGCATATAAAGATTTCCCAGTTTTCAGTGAGGGAAGAGGAGTGGAAAGGTTTCTAGCAAGGGGTTAATTTTCAGCATAAAGTTTCTATTCTGGTTGGGCATGAGGATATTGTGGTCAAACTACATCACCACCTTGATACGTGGGGCTGAGTATGTGAACCCAGTCAAAGAGGAGAACTTCCCAGAGACGGGGGAAAAAAGAAAAAGTGAGCAACATTAGACAGTACATGCGTAGTAACTCTCCCCTGACAGAACTTCCAAGAAAGCTTGCTAATCTGCTATTAGGAATTCAGGTGAAAATCTAGCACAGGTCTGCAATCCTTTAAATTCCAAAATCCAAAAGACTGCAAACCAAAAGCTAGATGTGGCAGGAAACCAACCAACCTGACCTGCGTTCGTTGGTGGCAAAGGCTAATCTGAACTGACACGAGGATCTGTGCAGCTTTATCATCACAGGGTGTCTGTCCACACGTTCTGCTGATGTTTCTGTGTTTGCTGTTCCAGCCCCCCAGGGGTGTTATGTTATTCATGTGGTAATGTGCACAGCACTATCTTTCCACATCCCCACTCCCGTATATGGGTTGAATTGTCCTTAAAAAAATATGTTGAAGTCCTAACTCCCAAATACTTGTGAATTTAACCTTATTTGGAAATAGGTCTTTGCAGAGGTAATCAAGTTAAGATGAGGTCATGAGGGTGGGCCCTAATCCAATATGACTGGTGTCCTTATAAGAAGGAAAAGCCCAGACGGAGATGAGCATGTGACTGCAGAGGCAGGGACTGAAGTGCTGCAGCTGCAAGCCAAGACTCGCCTAGAGCCACCAGAAACCGGAAGAGGCAAGGAAGGAGCCTCCCCTAGAGGCTTGTGTGCACGGCCCTTGGCAACACCTTGATTGCAGACTTCATGCCTCCAGAACCATGAGAGACTAAGTTTCTGTTGTTTAAAGTCACCAATTCTGTGGTACTTTGTCACGGCAGCCCTGAGAACTCAATACACCCCACCCCTTGCACCACAAAAACCTTATTAAACACATCTGTCTCCATGGATAAAGGATACAATTTAATATGTCACTTTATTCTGAATATTTCAAAGTAACTCCAGATTGTTCATTCATGGTTTCTGGCAATGGTGTTTATCCAAATTTGTAAAGTATTTTGTAATAGACTGTTTTTATTATTTAAAAATGAGAAAGAGACCCAGGACACATTTAGCCTTTAAAATTAGCAAGACAGAACAGTTAAAAACCATTCAAGTATGTCTTAAATGCTTTATATAAGAACGAATGTTCCCCATTTCAGTGATGTGGAGGCAGTATCACATTTAGACACAAAACAGCTGTCGACATCCAAAATGCTGCAAAACCAACCACGGTTAGTAATTCAGAAAGATCTATTGACATCTAATACCAAAAAAGAAACGAAGTGGAAGAAGGCTGTTAATGGTGAAGCATGTATGTGTAAGAAGCGTACATTTCCTCACACTTTTACCTAGCACAGCAAAGATTTTTGTCCAGGTGAGCATCAAGGTCAAACACCTTTTTTAATCTATCTCTGAATGCTGAGTAGATAGAACATAGTAGGCACTTTAAGCATTGGCATTTCATTTTAAAGTTGCCGATCTGTTGAAAACTACTCTACAAGTCCACGCTGCATCTCCCAAGGAACTAAAAACTGGTTGGTGCTCCAGTTACAACACAGTTTGAGCTAGTGGTCTGCCCCAACCCTACTGTTCCCTCAAGCCCTAATGTTTTTAGTGTGTGATTTTGGAGAGAATGTAAAGTTTTTCAGGAACACCTATCATGTTAAGATACAAACCCCCATACTTGATTTGATGTTTAAGACCTATACAGGTATGGAACTAACTGAAATTGATCAGGCCAAAAGCTCTGCCTAGCCTAAGCCCACCACACAGCGATTCTGAATGTGTTTATATACGAAAAGGGCAATGCTATTTGGACATAACTCACGACTCTATGCTCCTCTCAAAAATACTACAGTAAATTCTAAAAGCCCTGAAAAAATGGTTGCTAAAAAATCTGGAGGAACGATAAATTTCACAACCCCAAGCATGTGTCAGCAAAGTGCACACATAAACATGTCTGTGTGTACACACTCTTTTCAGAAAACCAACATCACTGATGTATTACATGCCCAGCTGCCTTACTAAATAGATTATCTGCCACCACTATTCTGCCACCAAAAAATTTCTGACATTTTTGAAAAGGCTCCCCTACCTAGAAAGGATACCAGACCAGGCCCAGGTGTTTCATACAGGTATGTTCCAAACTTTTAAGATAAAGATAATTGCCACGTTACATAAACTATACCTGTTAATTAAAGCTACCCAATGAAGGAAGCCTATCCCAAAATAACTCTATTTCCAAACTATACAACAAAAAAGCCAAATGCCACTTTTATAGAACATATAAAATATTAATAGAATGAATAAATATAGTAACACATTACAATTAAAAGATAACCTATTAGATTTATCTTAGAAACAAGTGGATAGTTCAATATTAGATCACTGTATTTCATTACATTGAGATTTTAAATATACAGTCACACATGGCTTAATGATGGGGACACATTCTGAGAAATGCATGGATAGGTGATTTCATCTTTGCACAAACATCACAAACCTAGAGGGTACAGCCTCCTACACACGTAGGCTGTATGGTTCAGCCCATTGCTCCTAGGCTACAAGCCCAGTATGTTAATGCACTGAGTACTGTAGGCAACTGCAACACAATGGTAAGTATTTGTGCATCTAAACATAGAAAAGGTGCAGTAAAAATATGGTTTATAATCTTACAGGACCACTGTCCTATACATGGTCCACCACCAACCTAAACATCGTTATGTGGTGCATGATTACGTAATCATCTCAGTAGATAGAAACATTTGATAAATTCTGCTCACTCATGAATAGCGAACAATACAAAACAAATATCCTACATCCAAGCACCTACCAAAAGCTTTCATCAGACAACATATTTAATAAAGCACGAGAATCACTCCTGTAAAGTTGGGAACAAGAGAAGGATGCCTGCTATCATTAATGTTATTCAGTGTTGTACAGAACATCCTAGCTAATGCAATAATCAAAGGAAATATGGTAGAGGTGCTTCTTATGTTAGGGTTAGGTTCCAAGATCAGGATGTAAGTGGGAAATGGCAGAAAGTTGGGTTTTCTTTGACTATGACATGGCTGGGGGTTACGGGGTGTCAGGGAATCCTGTTCTAGAGAAAACCTGCACCAGTGGAAAGCTACACGGGATGTGATGGGGCCAACTGAGGGAAGGAGACCGATCTAGGGCCTGCAAACACTCGTGGGGTAAGAGACAGTGGAGGAGCCAGCACCATTTAAATTATTCCTCTCTTCTGTGCAGTAGGTGTAAACAGCAGAACATGTTAACTTAAATGTGAGTATGACTCAAGGCTATGGTAAGAGATTGGAAGATGCCAGAGAGGATGGGACACAAAACTGTCATTCAGGACATCATCCACTCAGATACAAATCCAAGAAAAACCAACTAATGATTGCTCATCGAGGTAACCAGACACCCAGCAACATAGAAAAAACAAAGAACAAAATCATTCCTAAATATAATGAGAAAGTGAAATATAAAAAAATCCTTCTTGGCCGGGCGCGGTGGCTCACGCCTGTAATCCTAGCACTCTGGGAGGCCGAGGCGGGTGGATTGCTCAAGGTCAGGAGTTCGAGACCAGCCTGAGCGAGACCCCGTCTCTACTAAAAATAGAACGACATTATATGGACACCTAAAAAAATCTATATAGAAAAAATTAGCCGGGCATAGTGGCGCATGCCTGTAGTCCCAGCTACTCGGGAGGCTGAGGCAGTAGGATCGCTTGAGCCCAGGAGTTTGAGGTTGCTGTGAGCTAAGCTGACGCCACGGCACTCACTCTAGCCTGGGCAACAAAGTGAGACTCTGTCTCAACAACAACAACAACAAAAAAAAATCCTTCTTGGCAAGAACAAAGCACCTGAGAAAAAAAGATTAAGTACCAGTAAATCCTAAATGAAGAAAAGTACTTTCAAAAACCTCACCAGACAGTTAAAATGAAGTGAAAATGAACCTTAATAAATGGACAAACTAGAGGTTTTTAAGACATAATTCCTCCCCAACCTAAAATCCCCACAGGACTTAAGGGATGTAATATATGCAGAGAAAAATCTAATAGCCAAGAGAATTTTGAAAAATGTGTCAGAACTTGCTTTTTGGCACATCAAAACCTACCAGAGTGTTACAATGATCAAATTAGAGTTATTAACATAAGAATAGAGATGAAGGAATCAGAAAAGAGTGTGCATAATTCACTCTGGCTATCTATGTGATTTAAATGCCATTTCAAAGCATGTCAATGGGATAAATGGCCATATACTGTATTTAGACAAAATTAGTACCTCAAGATATGATGCA
Source organism: Eulemur rufifrons (assembly GCF_041146395.1). NCBI lineage: Eukaryota > Metazoa > Chordata > Mammalia > Primates > Lemuridae > Eulemur > Eulemur rufifrons. The sequence continues at coordinate 30,288,377 of NC_091010.1, read as the reverse complement.
CAAGGAGTGGGACACTTGACAAGAAAAGTATCTACATTTCCACCTCCCCCTTGCTTATTTCAATCCACTTGCACTGGTCTGGGCTTTGATTCCATCGACCCAAGCACTTCTCTTCTTTCCCTTTCCTTTCTCAAATATTGTCAGGCTGGATATTGCAAGGTAAGACTCACCATTCTCATTAGCCAGTTTTACTTTGTGTCCCATGAAACGGCAATGAGAAGTCACACACAGCTGCGGCTCCCTGAAAAGGCTACCTTTACAAGCATTCAAACAGCAAAAGTGAGGTGCCAGAAATCAGAAGGCTAAGTGCTCTGTTAAACAAGAAAATGAGAAAAGCATGTGCTTGTCAAGTCCCATTCCTAGCCATGTGCAAAGATTCAGGAGTCTAAGGTGACCCAGAATGTGACACAAAGCCCCTATGTATTCACGACCAACCAGAACACTGGGCTTGCCAAAGCATGAAGTCTTCTGCTCATATCCTGCTTTGAAACCAATCACAATGAGATATTTCAGCATCTCCTCGGGATACCCCTATGAAGTTTTCTTGGATGATGGGCCCCTCCTTTCAAAAAATTTTTTTCTTCACGGGCAATGAGTTATTTAATAATTGCAAAGATTCAGTTAGACCATGCCATGAGGGAAAAGAGAGGAAAAGATGTCGTTTGGGTGCTCAGAGGGAAGGCACATCTTCCTGGCCACCTTGAATCCTTTTTGGAAGTAGGTGCAGTAGAAGTTAGCAGATATCATCTCATTGTGAGGGCCAAAAATTACATCACCAGGGAACCTTAAGAAATTTGGGTCACTGTTATAATTACCCTTACTCAACAGGTAAGGAGAGAAGGGTCAAATGTGATTAAGCAATTGCCAAAGGCCCACATGACTCCACAAGGATTACCTGAAACCTCTAAAACCGGTCCACACAAGGCAACCCCAGTCACTTAAGAAGCCTGAAAACAAGTATCTAAAGGGTAATGTCCTAAATATACTTCCTGTTCAGAGTACTCATTTAATATCTTAAGGAACAAGCAGCTACTAAAGGTCACTTCTATTTTATGAACACTCATATTATAAAGTATAGATTTATGAAAAACAAGAACATAGAAATTTTCCCTGAAAAACAAAAAGTATCCAGGAGCTGATTGGATGCTCATAGCTAAACATCAGTGTTATTACAAACTGATCTGACACTTACAGCTAAGTCACACTGTTCTCTTGTAGGACATGCACAGTCTCATAAAACATCCACATCAAACAAGGTCACTCTGAGCCTATGACAAAATGAGACAAAATAAGATTACTGTGAAACCCACAAAATACCAAATATCCCCCTCTTTCTGAAACAAGTGACTGCTACTTCTTTCCCAATTACAGCTCCAGACTCACTTGAATCTGCCCCCGCTAAAGACTTATGAAGATACCCAATCGCAGAGTTGCGCCCACTTTCTGAAAACACCCAGTCTAAAGAACCTCTGCTTCTGTTGCCCCTTCCCAAGATTACTCAACCAAAGCTCAAAGCCCCATAGTTTCTAACACCCGCCCCCAACCTCATAGTGTTTTCTCTCTCACTGCCATGAACCATAAACCCAGCCTGTTTGAAGACAGGTATGTTCGTGGTGGTCTTTGGCTGAAGGACACAATGATTCACCATTTTACAAATTTCCCATTTCCTTCACCATCAAGCTCCCTCATATGTTTACATTTTGATAAAACCAAACTTAACTTCATCTACAAATGAACTTTTCAGGATCCTAGTTATGGCATAGAAGCATGCTACATCTATGAGACAAAAATGTCTCTAGCAGAGACTCGGAATGCATCAAGACTTTTAATCCATTTTTTAAAAAAAAAAAAAGTACTAAAAACATTTCTCTTTTACTATACAGAAAATACTTTATATCAAGAACTCTGAAAATCCAGAGAGCTTTTTCCTTAAAGTTCAAAGCATGGCAAACTGTGTTGACACCTAATGGATCTTATTTTCCAAATTTACAGGTTTTGAAAATACCGACCATACACTAAGGGGATGTTATAGCCCTGTGGTATATATGGTTTTTCTGGGTACCCTAGGGCCTAAGAACTAACCTCAAAAAGGAAGGGACCAACAATACAGATAAATCTCATGGACATAACGCTCGGAGAAAGACATTCACGCTGAAGAGTACAAACTGTATAGTTCCAGGTAAGCAGAGTTCAAACTCAGGACAGTGGCTACCCTTGGAGGGACAGGCGACTGGGAGGGGCAAAGTGGGGTCTAGGGTGTTAGAAACATTCAGGTTCTTAATCCAGGTGCAAGTTACACAGGTATCTTCAATCTGTAAAAGTTCAAACTGTACATTTATCATAAATATATATTATGGAAGTTATATTCCAAAAAGAGTTTAAGAAAAAGGAAAGGATGAAGTAGTGGCATGTCACAGCATTCAGGCCAGTTCCTTGACCTCTCTGAGCCTCATTTTCCATTTTGAGTGAGGATAACTTATACGCAAAGAGTCCTTTTGAGTTACAGGAGTTACTGCTTGTACTTAGCCTGGTGCACAGAGCATGGCAATTCAACCCACCAGATGTCTTATCGCCCAGGCTCTGCCCAGCGTCTCCTCTGTGCAACTCAGGGAGGAACAGTCAGCTCTGACATGATCAGAGGAGAGGGCTCCCTTCCATGACCCGGCACAGAGCACAGCAATGTCTGCCTGACACCCTGCTGCACTCCCTTCACCTCCTCCTGCCCCAACCAGGGCCCTCTCGTCCCCTCCAGCAGGTGTCACCAGGGTCCTCAGCTGCACATGCCTTCTGACCAATGCCACAACGCCTCCCACGATAACAGCCATCTCCACTCTCTAAACATTTCTTCTGTACCATCCAACCAATACCCTATGTACTGTTTGCACCTCGTTCTCATAGAGGTCCCCATGAAGTGTGCTCACTTCCCACCACTCATCACCATCCCGGGCCTCTGGAAGTGAAGGTCACTCCAGGCCAGACGTGGCAAGGCTATCACTAAGAAAATGAGGCCCAGGCCCTCCCTGAGAAGTACATGTGAGCTACAGTGTCACATATCCTGTAAGACTTAAGAATTAAGAATGGTTTTAAGATGACTATCAAGGCAGCATATTCAAAAGAAAATAGAAAGTACTGGTGCTTTACATAGGGGAAATTCCACCTGCTTTACCACGGTGTCCCAGAAGGGGCACAATACGGTGATACAATCATGACCCCTTCCTCTCTTAGGGGCCAGCTGAGGGCCTACTGCAATTTCAGATTTATTTTAAGCTAATTTGCATACAACAATTCATTCTAAAATTCACTGTGGGCTCTTTGCATAAATGGGTAAGATTTAAAAGGGGGAGGAGGCATGGAGGGTCAGAGGAACGATAAAAAGTCCCATAGTCAAATGAAGCCAAAGTCACACAGATGCTAATCAACAGGTCCTACGCATTTTGAAAACTTAGTTCTAAGTGTCCCAGCTACCTAGGAGTTTCTGCTGCCCAATAACTGAGGAACTTTACTTGGTATTGAGACCTAAGAAAACAATTTCTTCCATGAGTCCCCATAAAGGGAACACTGTGTGACAGAGTAGATGGTAGCCTCAAAAATATCTCCGTCCCTGTCCCTGGGAGATGCACACTGAATCCTTAGGAATGAAGTGACCTGATACCTGAAACCTACTTTCAGATGGACAGAGAGAGAGGAAGAGAGAGGGAGGGAAGTGGACGGAAGGGGAGAGGGGAGGAGGGAAGGGGAAGCACAAGTGGTGATATGAGAGTGTTATGATGTTAAAAACTGGTGAATTTAGGTGAGGAGCATAAGGGTGTTTATTGTACTCATCGACTTTTTAATTGAAAAAACTTTCACTCAGTAAGTGTGGCGGGAAGGAGATATTCTTACTCCCAAAACACAATGAGTCCCAAGGACTCCGAAGGGTCATATCAACGGGTCCATTGCCCACTGTGGTCTCTCCAGTCTCTGTTTCTCTGTACCACTGATGGTCTCTGAGTCTTAGGTCTTTGAGTTAACCACCATGTGTCTTTGCAGCAAGCAGATAACATATCAGTTATGCAACAGACTAAAGTATAGCAGTGAATGAAATATGATATTAGAAGCTGGGGGACACAGAACAAGGAAGGGAAATAAACTCTCCCTTTCGTGATTTCCAAGTGGAATGATAGCATCAATACCTTGCAAAGGATGAAAGTCAAAAACGAAGATGTACTCAGGTGTCCTAGATGAGCCAGTGATACCAGAAGCAGTGCTAATACCTTTCATGGGAGCCATCATCTCCCTCCTAAGGCTCTGTGTTTAGAAACCCGGGCTTTCCTTTTACTTCTCCTTGCTGTTTCCAATTCTATCAACTGAAACTATTACATAAGCACAGGTTAATAATGGGGAAAAAACTTATGAATTAGAAAGTTTTATTGCAAGATTACTCAAATTATAAATCCTATCCAACTGGACCATAATATTAAAAGCCTGTGTTTCTTTGTATAAATTGGTTTAATTTATACAAGATGGAATGAACTCAATTGATTATACATTTAATGAGGAAATCCACTTTGTTCTAAAACTCCCTAAAACATATTTGTGAACAGAGGGCTAAGATTCCTATCATGTGAACTGATGGTGATCAGGATAGAGCCCGTTTTAAGACACTTTGTATGCAGTATAAAGTTTAATATGTTGTCAGAGTTCAAAACTCTCACTTTTGACAGAGAGCTCCAAACTCTGAAAAAATTTCCTAACATTTTCTAGCATTTTACATCACCTTCTTATGTGACTTGAGGGAGTGATTTATACTAACAGGAGAGAGATCTTTCATGGGGCTCCAAAAACTGTTCTGAACTTCCAATATCTACCAATTTGCAATTCTTCCTAAGAGGACCATTTGGTAATAAAATTCATATTCTTTCTCACTTATTTCTAAGTTATTTAGGCAAAAGAGGAGTTTTCAATGCTAAGAAGGTTGACAATGTTTCAGGGAAAAAAAATATAAGCAACATGGCAGTTTTTCCTAAGTAAAAGCAATCCTTCAAAACTCAAAACATAAGATGTTTCCTCCTACTGGACAAAGAAAAGGCAAGAGTATGAGAAGAAGGATGGATTTCTGGTCAAGGACAGATGACAGTAAGCAAAAGATGGCTTAATACTGCCAAACAAGAAATAACAAGAAACAGCAAACAAGAAGAACATTTAAAAAGCACATACTCTTAGAACTGGTAATTCCACTTCTAGATTATCCTACAGATAATACAAACCATCGCTAAGACTTATGTTAAAAATTTTTTAAAAGAATGTTTACTGTGACTTTGTAGTAAGCAAGAGACTAGAACCACCAATAAAGGAAGAGTTAGGTACACAGGGCTCCCATTTCATGGAATAATACTTCACAGCAAGGCCTTGAAAAGAATGGAGCAGTTCTAGGCCCGCTGATAGAGACAAACTCACGAGATGTGTTGTTAAGTGGGGAAAAAGCAAGATACAGAACAGCATGTACAATGTGCTTCCATTTCTGGGTATCTTTTAAGAGGACAATGTAGGCACATGCTTGTATCTGCATAAAATATATCCAGAAAAACACTTAAAGGCGTAAGAAACTATTTACTAGTAACGGTCTCTTTGGAGACAAACTGGTCAGGGACAAGAGAGACTTGCCTTTCACTTTTATACGGCTCGAGTTCCAAATGCGTCATTACTTTGTTTTTTAAACCTACCTATTTATGTTTTGCAGTTTTAACATGGAGCCCATGGATTATGTAACAGTGAAGCACGAGTCTCAGACAATCGCTGCAAAGTGAATAACTAACAGCAGAGGGCTCAGCGCTGGGGTCAAGAGGTGAGCAGTAAATAAGATGTAAATAATGACAGGGTAGAGAAGGAACACGGACTGTCCCCTGGGGAAAATGCCAGTGGGATGCTCCTGCCTATCTTCATCTATAGACTTAAGCCAACCACAACACAGAGACAAACAAGCCTGGGCAGGAAACACAGAAGTTATGTTTGCTTACAAACTTCCTAAGTAAGCAAGCCCCATTCTTACTCCTGGTGCCCTCTGCAGAACCAGACCACACCTACACAACCTGATTCTTCTTCACCGGCCTCCCCAGGTGGTGGATGATCCACACGGAGGGAATTTTCCTACCTCGGAGCCCTGCCTATCCAAGTCTCTAATATTAACTGTTCCTCCTCACTCACCTTAACCCCCTCTCTCTGACCCCAGCCCCTGGCTCACCTCATTTGTAGTTCCAGCTAATACACCTTCTCTTCCGGGCTTCCTTTCCATCCCCAACAAGATCCAAATGTGCACATGAGACATTTCAGCGATAACCACAACACAAAAGATACGGGCTCCAATAAGGGAGGGTTGGTCTAGAGTCCGACTCATTCAAGGTACAAGTTAAAGGATTCCAAACATCAATAAGATGCCAATAAATTCCACCTAAGCACAGTGAAGAGTCTAACACGTAAGGATCTAAAAATCTAATAGAAGGAGAGAGGAGGAAGATAGTAGAGGGTATGTTCTCACTTGTACAAAGAAAGCACCGAATGGGCTACTCACCTTTCAACTTAGAGAGGGAGGGGAAGAGAGAAATCCACTTTGGATACATTTGCTCTACCTACAGTTCTTCCATCTTCATTTTTTCTTCAATCCCCAGAGCCAAGTCAGAAGATTTGCTTAACAAGCACTAAGTCCTTTTGCCACATCTGGATTTCAAAACATGAGGACTATTGGCAAAAATACATCCTAATGAAAAACTTAAAAAGGATGGACTAAAATACTGTTTTTGCAGGCCAAATTTATTCAACTGAAGAAAGTTCTAGATTGGCATAGTCCCTGGAATAAAAAAAAAAAACTATTACTAATTTGAAAAGCACATGTGCCAACGTTACTCCTTGAAATAGATTTAGGTCTAATTCAAGATTGAGGACTGTGAGCCCTGTCAGACCCAGCCCCACCTACTTCCAGATCCTTCTTCAGACCACAACCCTCGCATACCCTGACCTCACTCATCTTTCAGTTCCTCATGCCTGCCCTGCTTCTATGGCTTTCAGGATTTTTGCATAGCCTATTCCCTTGGCCCAGAACATTCTTTTACCAGTCCTCTTCCTGGTTCACTTTTTGTCTAAACAATTTACAGATGATGGCAGCCCACGTGTCACTTCAGGGGAGAGCCTCTGGCTGCCTCAAACTAGTTCAGTTCCCTCTGTCTTAACTTCCGAGAAACACACACACATCTTTTGAAGCATTTATCACCATTTCAATTCTGTAACTGTGAAATCAGCTGTCTATTTTTCCCCACTGAAGTATAAGCTCCAAGAGGCAGGGGCTGTCCCCAAACCTCTTAGCACAGTACACAGAATAACCTCAGTAATACCTGTAGGGTGTGCAAAGATTTGTAATATTTGTGTTATCTGTAATATTTGTGAGATGAAAATAGAAAGTTGGCCAATGGGAGAGATTAAATTTAAGGTCCACAGCTTTAAACCTACCTTTAAGGTGAGGAAATGGAAAATACTGCAGAGTAAAATGAAACCAGCAGATAAACAGAGCCCTAAACTGACCAGGATAGAGAAATAATGCCAATTACACGGGAGTCCAGTTAAGAAGCTTCTTAAAGGAAAGGGAGAAAAAGGCTACAATAGTAGTATCCAAAATGCAAACAATTCAGTAATTATCAACTCAACATAAGAGATTTATCCTAATTCAAGATCTCATATGAAATATAAAGGGTTACTATAGAGAAACGAGAGAAACAAAGATACCAGAAGATGTGCCTCTAATGTTCAGCTGTGAGTTCAAGTAGTTAAATGCAATTTAAAAGAGTATCTAGCATAATGATGCTATGCTCCTATGATTTCTTCTGAATTTCTTAAATGCACTAACATTTAAACAAAAAATATTACTAGTCTGTCCTTTTTTCAAAAAAGTAATTACACAGTAAAGTTTTCCCAAACATCTTAGCAATATTTCCTGTAGATTATAAGTGACATTAAAGCAAAAAAGAAACTTCACTGTGGCCAAAAAATATCAAAAGCCAAGTCAAAAGACAAATGACAAGTGGGGAATTTTTTTTGCAACTCAAAATTAGAAGAAAGGGCAAGTCATTGTAATATATAGAGAGCACTGAGAAAAATGGGTAAGAGAAAGACTATGGTCTCAAAAGACAAACAAGAAAGGATACGAACCAGGCAGGCACAGAAAAAAATACAATCGGCTCTTAGAAACACAGGAAAAGATGCTTATCCATCCCCTTGAGAGAAATGCAAAGACTGTACTGAGACGTCATCCTCCAGACTGGCAAAATCCAAGTATGATAAAACCCTCTGACCTGCAGTATGAGGCTACAGCTCTCTCTCATATCCTGCTAATGAAGTATAAATTGTACAAGCGACATCTATTCAAATCACACATATAAAGGGCATTGGACCCAGCAATGTCACTTCTGGAAATTGACCCAGAAAGGCAGTATCGAAAGGAATTCCTCTGGAGTCAGCTTACCTATGTGTGACGTCTGGCTTTGCCACTCTCTGAGGCGTGACTTTAGGTAAGTCACCTAACCCTCTGAGCCTCAGTTTTTCCCATCTGTAAACTGGAGATAATAATACTGCTACTTCACAGGACTAATGTGAACATTAAGTGAATCAATATAAGGAAATGGTTTAAGAGAGTGGCTGAGAACTATCCTCTCAGATAAACGCATCCACATACAAAATGATCTATGTTCAAGGTTACTACAAAATTGTGAGACCAAAGACTGAAAACAAATTAAATGCCCAATGGTAAGAGACATCTGTACAATGGCTTACTATGCAACTGTAAAAAAAAAAAAAAAAAAGAGGAAGTCATCAATGTACTGATATGGAAAAATCTCCAAAATATAATTAAATGGGAAGGGGGGAAAGCACAGAACAAAGTAGTATACATACCCCCTTTTGCATTAAAGGGAAGGGAGAGAATACCAGATGATGCCTTTCCCATTCCAAAAAATTCAATTAGAATATATTATAAAAGGGAAGCATGATTTCAAGCCTCAGGGGAAATTATTATGTGCTCACAAACACATAGACTAGTGGTTCCCAAACTTTGTTGCTGGGTCAAGAGCAATTTCAGAATTGCTTAGGAATCTTGGTATAACAGTCCCCTTTGTTTCTAAGTGGTGAACTACCAGAACCCTTTTTTTTTTTTTTTTTCCTTCTCTGCCAAGGAGATAACAAAAAAGAGAAGCCTGGCCTGGGAGTCAGGCCCCCTACCTTGAGATCCCACCTGTCCCTTTTTACAACACTGCTCCCTGGCCAGTAATTTAACATCCTTTCACCTGAGCCCCAGATCCTCTATTTAGAAAGAGGCTCCCACTCTCTGCCCCCCAACCCCCACACTTGCTGTGAGACTCAACTGAAACAATTTAGTTGAAACCACTCTATAGATGCTGCCCAAGCCGCAGGTTTCAGAGCTGGAGATTCTGGGCAAAGACTGCTCATTTTTCTACCTGTCCAGAAGACATGTGTCTGCACACAGTGCCCACAGCTTCCTGTCTGGTGCTGCGTGGCTTCACACACGACACTGCACCACACTTTCTGGAAGCCACAGATGCCAGGCCATCTTCTAAGGCAGGATTCCCCCAGGATGCTCCTCAGGCATTTCTAGGCTAGAAGCTTCCAGGGGAGACTGCATAGGATGGCTCCCCTCTGGTTTCCTTACAGTGGAGCCACAAAAACCAGGTCTTGGACAACTACACACACACACACACACACACACACACACAGTAGTGACCTGAAATTGATACTGCTGTGTGTCATGGGGGCTGGGAAGCCAGACTACATACCTCCTGAAGACAAAATCAGCATGACTGGGATGCTGGGGGGGAGGGGAGGTGATGGAGACCAGGAAACAGGGCAGCAGGTAAAAGGCCCCCAAGCCTGCCGTCCACAGCTCTGGAGAGGACAGAGGAGGGTTAGAAATGAGGCCAGCAGCTTCAGGGCACAGGGGTAAGGATTAAAGCAGAGGGGAAGCAAGGATAACATGTTTGATCCCCAAAAAGCCTGTGCTGTTATATCTTTCAAACACAAATTTACCAGGAAAAAAACACTGCTAATTTTGTTAGGCATGATAGTGGTATGGCGGTTATAAAACCCTTATCAGAGATGCAAACTGAACTATTTACGGGTGAACTTATTTCAAGATAGACCATGTGTCAATAACTGGGGAAGCTGGTGGTTTGTAGATTCACTCTACTTTTGTGTATGCTTGAAATTTTCCATAATAAAAAGAGTTTAAACAAAATCCACTATCACCATAAAAATAAATTTCACAGCAGGGGAATGTGAGAAAAGTATTCTAACAATCTGATCGTGTGCCAGACATCCAGGGCTAGGAGACAAGGCCTCTAAGACACTAACGTGGACAGCCATTCTCCTCCCAGGACATCTGCATCCTCATCAGAGCTGGGGCCTGAGGGTGCCATGGGACCCAGGCACCATCCACTCATCAACGCCTTTCTAGTGCTGCTGGGGCGTCCCAAGCTGCTCACCACTGGTTAAATAAATGGTGCATGCTCTGTGTCAGAGCAGCTGGCCTGGAAGATAGTCAGCTGCAGAGCTTCCCATCTGGCACTGCCTGCAGGAAGATGAGCATCAGCCACAAATGACAAATGACAACATGGACACGTGAGAAACCATTCTACAGGAGGGGCTTCTGAGGCAGGAGGAGAGACAGGAAAGACCTCAAGTATCAATCCAGCCATTCGGAGCTGCGTGGGATGCTACAAGGGGAGCCTGCTGTTTCAAGCTGCCATGCCTTTGTCCATGCTGCTCCTTCTCCCTGGAATGCCTTTTACTCACATCTTCCCAGGTGAATAAAAACCTGAGTCCTCCAACCTTCTGTTATCTGCAAAGCGTTCAATAACTGCTCAGGCCAAACACAGTCACTCCATTTTCATTTCTTTCTGGGCCAGTCCTGGCTCTGTCTGGCCCAAGATGCCTCCACTGTCCTTCTCCCACTCTGCAAGGTAGGCATGACCTCTGTGGGCTGCATCTCCCCATTCCCAAAGTAAGCCAATGGGGTTCAGCCAACGAAAGGCACTGGCAAGACATGGAGGGGTGGAAGGAAGGGAAAACTCTCCCCTTTCTCAGGCTTGGGCAGCACCTATCTCAGGGCCTACTGTGGTTCCAGCTTTCTCTGGGTGACCCCAGCCCCTGGGCTCTGGTAATATCACCTCCTTCCTTCGTCCTCTAGAGTGGGAGTGGCGTCCCGTTACTGCTTGCCCCTGGCCTGCCTCACTGCCCTCCCCCTTCAGCTTCCCAACAACTCTACCACTGGGATGACCAGTTCCTGGATGGTATTCTTCCTTCTCACTCCATATGCTTTGTTTTCCTGTATGCACCCTGAATGACGACTGACCATTTTCCTCCACCCAGTGTGTGGCCACATCTCAACAGCTGTGAGCCCCTTCACAGCAGGCACAAGGTCCTCCAGGGCTGCAGAAGCCTGGAGCCCCCAGCAGGGGCTCAGTCACTCATACCCTGCCTTGCCGCTAGAAGGACATCTCAAGCACATAGCTAGCATTTCATAGGTACCCAGACTGTTAAGTTAAATGAATGCACGGACACCCCATAATCTATACAAGTTAAAGAGGAAGGCCACAAGAAAACTCTTAGAAACATCTTTAAGGGACAGAAAGAGGATTCTTTTGAGGGGAAAATGATTACAAGAATTCACCACCCAAGAATTAGAGTAACTGATCAGACTATAGGGCAAAGATTTAGATCACAGATTTTCAAAAAAACCAAAAAGGTGCTAAATTCTGAACTCCTACAAGGAAGTTCACAGACCCTCACAGCTGCAAGTAGTCAGAGAAGAACAACAGAGTGTGGTTAAGAACAGAGGCTCCAAAGCCGGGCTGCCAAATCCTGCCCCACCACCTACCAGCAGAATGACCCGGGCAAGTTAACCTCTCCACACTTGGGTTCTCTCAATCTGTAAGGTTGCAATAATCACGCCCCCTGGTCTTGTTTCAAGGGCTGAATCAAGGTAGTGCACATCGGTCATTAGTCCTTATCTACAGCGTGCTCCAGGGGTCTCAAACTCAACTGCCATCAGAGGAGGAATTAAATAAGCATGTGAAAGCTCCAGGAGAACCAACAAAGAATGGTGATACCAATGACAAAATAGAGCACGTGCCCTTGCTGAAGCATTCTCTTTCGAAGGTCTTTCAAACCTCTGGAGCCGCACCACTCACCTGTGGGCCGGAGGCAGGCTGCCAGTCTGCAAACCCTGAGTTCGAGACACACCTTTCTCAAGAAACTGAGAAGAAAAATGAGGCTCCCCCCAAAACATACATGACTGACACCTGGTCCCACAGACAGGGTAAGGCGGAGAGGCCCAGTTCTCCCTCTGCCACTGCAGGCTCGGGAGGAAAGGAAACATGAATTAAGGGGGTTTGGAAACATGTAGCCAAGTAAAGAGAGTCGCCGAGACACCCAGGCAAGATGGCTTCCAGAGGGGACCGACAAGGACGGTGGCGTGAGGACAGGGAAGGTGAAAGCAAACAGAGAGCAGCAGAGGAGGAAGATGACTTCCAAGAGCCCCACAAAACAGAGGACACTGGGTTAGGCTTCTTCCAAGACAGCAACCTGGTCTCAGGTCCACACAGGAGGAAACAGGCAAGAAGCAAATCCGTGACCATTGGATAAAGAGGGAAAAGAAAGATGGGTGCGGGATGTGTCCTGGAGGCGTTCACCAGTCACGTTATTTACCCCTAAAACCAGAGAGCTGAGGTAGCACAGTCCCTTTTTGGGGAAGAAGGCAAGGTGGGCTTGGAGGTCAACTAAGTTGCTGTTCCAGGAAGGAGCAGAACTGAGATTTTTAACAGAAGTCCTCTAAGTTTTAGGACTGCCAGATAAAATACAGGCTGTCCAGTTAAATTTGAATTTCAGATAAATAAATTTTTAGTATACAAATGTTCTGTGCAACATCTGGGACATACATATACTAAAAAATTATTCATTGTTCATCTGAAATTTAATCGTGGCTGTGCATCCTGTGTTTTCATTTGCAAACTCTGGCAACCCTACTTTTGGTTTCTAAGTCTCTCTCCATTACACCCAAAGAAACCTGGCATGGAAAATCAGAAAGGAGTTAATAAAATTGAAAGGAGGAATAATTCACTTAGAGGGCCTAATAGAGAACGCTAATCTACAACCATCAAATTAAAAAGCATAAAAACAAAAGTAGTAGAACCTACAGAAGACTTTAAGAACCGGGGGAAGCAGTAAAGCCTACTGGTTTTCATTTGTGGGCTAAAAAGTGAATTCCAATTCCCTTTTCACATGACCCCGTCAGGTAACAAAGACCTAGACCTGCAAGGCTCTGGGCTAAGTGAGAACCAATCAAATAAGGGATTACTGTCATTAGTGCTAATCTTCCTTACCTGAAAAAGACTTCAACAGGAAGGTGTTCAGACAAGCAGCAGGGAGGGGGACAGAAGAAACCAAGAGGCTCCTAATAAGTCTTGGCTGGAGCCTCACATCCCTGGTAGACAGACAATAGCCAAAGAGGTATGGGCATTCTTGCATTCAAGACAGCTTACTTTAACTTGTTTATTTACAATGCAAACAGAGTCCCCAGATTAGATAAAATATCCTCCTTTTCTTCTCTCACCCTTGAAAAACCCGAAAAACACTTCACATCGGGGCAATAAAAGCAAAACAGTGTCTTGGGGAAAAGCACGTCCCTAAACCTTCAAAAAGTCCCCAGGCTACCACTTCTATTGCTAGGGAGAAATCCAGAGGCCACAGAAAGAAAAGAGGTCACTTGAGGAGTCCCTTGCAGACAGAGAAAACGATTACCTCCCGTAGCCCTGCCTCTGGCTCATAACCCGGGGCTCTTTCCACCATTTGGGTACAGCGAGCCTGCATAGTAAGTCAATTCAAAGATTCACGTTTGGGTTTCTGTTCTTCAAACCAGCAGCTAAGCAGAAGTAGCACTAGGGCGTCAGCCCTCAAAGTCCACCTTCTGGAATCCATACCCCGTGGAACAGGGTCAAAAGTCACACATCAGAGAAGCCGGCTTTGACAGTCTTCTATCTGCCCATAGTGCTAACGTCAGAAAACCAGGAAAAGAATGGGAAGAGCCCTACAACTGACCTCCAGGGGGGAAAAAAACAGATCTTCTTTTAGGAAGTGTTTGCCTCCTGCGGTCCTGTTACTTTTACACAGCCAGGCAGGCCATCTAAGCCTGGCTCACCCAACCGTAGAAAACCCACCAAGTTCCCAGAGAAACACGGCCCCGGGGCCACGCCACGGCGCTCCCCAGTCGGAGGCGTACAGGGAGCTCCGTGGTACCCTGAGACCACCCTCTCTCAGCTTTCAAGAGGTTATTTCCCTATCATCACATTATAGGATTATCTAGAGCAGGGCTGATTTCAAAAAGTCTTAATATTTTGGAAGACAAGAGAAAGTGTGCGGGGGTGGGTAAGCAGTAATAATCTTTAATATTTTCTCCAGGAATAATAATTCACCAACTACCAAAACACTTTCTTATGTGTATCGTTTCATTTGATCCTCATAACAACAGTGGGAGGGAAGCAAGGTTGGTGTTAACCCTACAGACTACTGTTTAACAGATGTAAACCAAGACTCGAAGGCTCCAAATGCAACATACCCCAGCTAGTAAGGGAGCCAGGACCTCAATTAACTGGAAGCCAACTCCTTTAGGGCCTGCATGTCCTCTGCTGTGCCACGTTCCTTTCACGTTGTCCCAGCAACCAACACGGAGGGAAGGCAGTGGGGCCACCCAGGGAACGGACACTACAACTGCAAACAATTTCACAGACACTCGGGCAGAATACTGCACAGCAATAAAAAAGAACTACCGTGATATGCAACATAGTACTGTGTAGTATTAGGAAACGAACTAGGATAAATCAAAGAATCCAGACACATAAAATACATTCTGTATACTTCCACTTATTTGAAGTTCAAACATAAGCAAAACGTATCTATATTGAGAAAAGTCAGAACATGCTTACTGTTTGGGAGCTATGATTGGAACAGAGCACATAGACGTTTCCGGGGTGCTGATAATCATGTATATCCTGAGCTGGGTGGTGGCTACCCCAGTGAATTCATTTTTAAATTCATTTTGCCCTGTTCAATAGGTTTGTGCAAAGTTTGCACACTTTACATTAAGTATGTTATGTTCCACTAAAGAGTTAACAAGAGTAAACGTGGGCAAGTCTCAAAATAAATTCCACAAGCTTTATTGAACAGATATTGTGTTCAGGCTGTGGGGAAAACACAAGTGACCCTGCAAATGGCAAGGTCTTTATGTGCCAGTCGCCATGCAAGGTACCGGCAGGCTGCTGTGTTCAAATTCCTGTTCTGCCACTTGCTGTGATCTGCAAGGGGTGGCTGGGACTCCCTGTACCTCGTTTCTTCATCTGTGACATGGAGATCACAAAGGGATGTCACGAGGATTAAGTGAGTCCCTAAACATAAAGTGCTAAGAACTGTGCTGGGCACACAATAAGACTCTGCAATACGTGGCAAGTATCATCGTGGACTGAGAGAGATCATCTTCCAGATGATAAATGACAAAATACCTACCTTCAAATAGTTCAGAAGGAAAACACCAACGTCTGCACTAAGCAGCCAGGCACAGAAACGCCTGGAAATGCCCTGCCCCTCTCTCTCCCTGTCCCTCTGTAGAGAGCCCCTTGATGGAGCACAGCCCACCAGTCTCGCCCACCTGGCCCTGCTCTCCTCCCCAGCCTCATTTTTCTCTGGACATTCAGGTTCTGCCCGGGTGTGGAAGGAGTGCCTTCTCCTACCACCTCCCACCCCTCACCTTCTTCTGGATTAACTTTGATTCATCCTTTAGGTCTTGGCTAAGAAATTCCCTCCTTCCAGAGCCAGCCCTGACTCTGGTCCCCACTCCTAGATTGAGTCAGGGGCCCTCCACCAACACCCCCAGCACAATCTCATCCCAGCTATTACGTATGGGCACCCTGTCTGCCATCCAAGCAGGCATTCAATATGTTTGTTGGGGAAAAAAAAAAAACCCACTTGTACTGTGCTAAGCAGACTATTTTTAAGTACAGGCTATAACATAAATACAAAGGGAGAAACCGATTCCAGACTGGGATGGATAGGGAGGGACAGGAGTCCATATGGCGATGCTGTATGCAGAGGTGGTGACATACTGGGGTTTGCTGGACAAGACGCAGGGGTGGAGCAGACTGAGGGCAAAAGAGCCAGAAAGGAGAGCGCAGACCGTCCCTCACACACTGAAGGCGCCCTCTGCATCGCTGTTTCTTTCCAGAGGCAGGGAGCTTGCTACCTTGGCAACACTCCCTTAGGCCCAGTATCCTGGGAATTTGCTGCAGTAATAGGGAAGGCCTGACTACCCTAACTGAAGGAATAGAACTGTATAGAAACCACTAAGAGGAAAATGCCCACAATGAGATAAAAATCCAACTGTCCCTAAATTAATTTATATCCCACCCTCCCATAGGTTATGTAACCTGTGCTTAAGCTCTGAGCCCAGACCCGGGTTCAAATCCCAACCCCATTTGATAGCCATGGAACCTTAGGCAAGGGATGTGACCTCTCTGAGCCTAAATGTACAAGTTCACAGCTATGGAGAACAGTAGCACTGATCACACAGGACTGCGGTGAGGATGAAATGAGAGGATGTGTGCAAACCCCTTCCAACAGCCTATTCCACGGTAAGCACTGGATAATCATCAGCCGTTAGCACAGCAACACAAAAAGATTTGGAAGTGGGACAGTGCTGCTGAATAAAAATTCAAGCTTTTTTTCTTCTTCAAACCTTCTTCAATTATGGTTTATTCAAAATGCTGTCAAGGAAATTAAATGCTTATGACATATGTCAAAAAATAAAATAAAAAGCAATCATCTTTGAGGTGTCAGGGCAAAGCCCTTTCCCTCGTGGAGGACAAGCCGTCACTGTGGGCTACTCCCTCATCCAGCATTTTTCACATCTGGTGGCTCACTCCAAACACAAATGAGAACGGTGGGTGCCAAGCCCAGGGCCAGCCACAGGGCTAAGGGACTGTACATAATTGTTGAATGACCGAAAAGAACCAGATATGGGACAGCTGAGAGGCAATAAAAACTTAAGTTGAAGCAAGGTATCAACAGCACTTTTATGAAGACACTTTAGGTCCAAATTTATAACTTCAATGTCAAGACAATAAAAAGCCGCTAGCTGCTTCTGTAGATCAGAGTAAGTTTTCCTTCTTAAAAAGGTTTGAAAAATTAAAAATTAAAATAAATAAAAATGTTTACAAGTCGTTAGGAACAGAGGCTACCAGAGGAGGGGGAAATAGGGAGTTACTGTTTAATGGGAACAGAATTTCTGTTTGGGATGATGAAAAAGTTCTGGACATGGATAATGGGATGGTTGCAAAACCAAGTAATAGTACTGAATGCCACTAAATTGTATACTTTAAAATGGTTAAAAAGGTAAATTATGTGTTGTGTATGTTTTACAATTTTTAAAAATTACAAAAAAGAAAGTCACTGGTTGGTCCTATTCTCTGGGTACCTAAGGTATTTCTCAGCAATAAACTCCACAAATTCAAGGTTCAAATGGCGTGAAACAATTAATATATTTTCCAAAAGACAAGACCACTTACCAGGTAGTGATTTTGACCTGAAGAAATCCAACCCTCTACTTAATGGCATATATACTAAAAATATACTTAAAATTGTATCCTTTGGTGAACAAAAATGTTAAAAACCACCTAGTCAATTTTTTTTCTCCAAGTTTAGAGGACCTACCAAATCAAGCAGAGACACAATGTTCTGACTCAGCAAATGTCTTTTTGAACAGTCTTCTGTTCTTTTGAAATGTCTTCTGTCTAGCAAAGAACCCTCCCCACAAAAAACAAATCTCAAAAGAATAAAAGCTATCATTTGTGTTGGTATATTAGGATAACTGGAAAAAAAAATCACCAATTACATAAAAATAATTTCATAAGGCTTTTTTTTTTTTTTTTTTTTTTCTTGAGACAGTCTTGCTCTGTCATCCAGGCTAGAGTGCCACGGCATCAGCCTAGCTCACAGCAACCTCCAACTCCTGGGTTCAAGCGATCCTCCTGCCTCAGCTTCCCAAGTAGCTGGGACTACAGGCTTGGGAAGCCTACTACTACACCCAGCTAATTTCTTCTATTTTTAGTAGAGACAGGGTCTCACTTTCGCTCAGGCTGGTCTCTAACCCTTGACCTCAAGCGATCCTCCCATCTCAGCCTCCAAGAGTGCTAGGATTACAGGCGTGAGCCACCGTACCTACCCTGGAGAAGTTCTTTCTACATTAAACACCAAGAATTATTTTTCTCAAATCTGTCCCTTTTAGCCCCTCTAATTCAATTTCAAAAAGCAGGTATCACAAAATACTCAAACTGTTCATTTATAAAACACATGAAGTATTTAATGCAAATAAATCGATTTCTAATAACCTTCTGCAGCTCATTCATAAGCCCTGATGTTTCCATTCTTTCACTCTCTCCTTTCCTTCTATGGAAAGCTGAATTATGATCTATGTCTGGCTGAACATCCCAACCCTGCTCCTCGGTACCCAGTGGCCTCATTTGATCCTCAGTGCCCCGAGGTGCCCTGGTGGGTATTAACCAGATCACTGTGGACACACACCTGGCACCCGCCAAGGCTGGATGGATCTGGAACAGATGCATGGAAGATTAGCCAGCCCATCAATCACCGCTGCTTTTTTAAAAAAAAAAGCTGGAATTCAAAATTGCCTATAATTTTACCTCAAGAAGTCTTTGTTTTCAGATAGTTTCACATTAAAAACTTAGGAAATTCGGTCCATCCAACAATATTCCATGAAAGGAGTGTGAGTGGGCCCCAGAGGGAAAAAGCACCTAGATAATTTCAATCTACTACTGACAGATGCAAATTATGAAATTAAAACAATGACATTTCTTTTCAATCATCACCACATAAAAACGAAAATTAAAAATAAACCAAAGCCTCCCTGTGCTACCTCAGCACTGATAAATTGAGCAACAGCTCTCCCCAGCTCTGTCTTACAAAATAAACTACAAGCTAATTAAACTGTGAGTGAATATGACACATTGTTTTCCTTCAAGGTATTCACTGAGATAGAGGAACTTCATTTTGGAAGGTAGAAGGTAAAATTCCCCTCCCTTGGAACCCCAAGAGGAGCCTGCCTGAACTTCCTTTGTTGCTTCCATGTGTGTGTGTTGGTGATTTCGGCACTTCCCAACCCTCTGTGCTGGAAAGAGACTGACAGTTTCCCTCTGCTCTGAAGGCCCCACAGCACCAGGCCAGGGCCAGGCTGAATGAAAGTCAAGTGCAATCCTTGCCAGGCTACTGGAGGAGCCCTTCCATTCCTACTGGGTATTTCCAGCACACAGTAGGCCATATATAAGCACTTGAACAGGCTGAATCCTGCCCATTTGAAGCTGTATTTATACATGCTGTTTTGTACCTAAGGAAGCAAAGGGCTGGGGTAAGGGTGTGGGCATCTGAAAATTTCCCAGCATTAAACAAATGAGCACTGTAATGAATTGTAACCACATTTAATAGGAACCAATAAGGGAGGGTTAATTCTAAATAACTATCAATCACATTGCTAACTCTTTTTTTTTTTTTTTTTGCATTCTTATCTCTAAAGAGAGAACCTATGCAATATGACATTTGCAATTCATCGGTATGAGGGTTGGGATAAACTTCACAGCTAAGAAAATTTGACAGTATTGGGGGAGGAGGAATCTGCAAGTTAACACCACTCTAAAATGCTGACGATTAAAAATATTTTCCAGAGCATTAGTTTCTCCATCAAGAAAACTGCAACCACCAACAAGCAGGAACATACTGAACCTCTAAACATATACTCTGACGGCTTTAACGATAATTCAATATATCTAAAAGCAACCACATTGTGATTGAAAACAAAAACCAACACCTACCCGCTGAAGAAAAGAGTACAGCAGAGGGGACAGGAAAGATTACTGTTACTCCTCATTCCATCTGGCTGCAGTTAATGGCTCGGATTAGCATTCTTAGGGGTAAATGCAATATATCTCTACAAGACATGATTCAAGGGGGAAAAAAACAGACATAGAACATAAATACGCTGTGTGTGACACTGTATCAACATGCCACCTCCACTCTGCAAGGCACACAGGCATTTGCAAGGATTCAGCAAGTCTCCCCATTCTGTTTTCAGACGCTTTCCTAATCAGAGCTTCAAGTGCCCGTATTTGCATTGATGCATCCCCCTAAGAGGGTCCACAGTTGTTTCCTAGAAGCAGCTGTGGGGCATTTCAACATTAAAGAGTCACAGAAAACACCTGGAATGATCTGTCCCCATCACCAAAACCAAGGCAGCAAATCTTAACACTTGCAACAGGGCTACTTTTTCCTCTAAACCTTGCTCAGAAACCCTTGGAAAGGTAAGCCTGAAGACATTTGTCCCTTTTCAGAGGCAATGTATCGGGAACACCCAGGTGTATGCTACAAAGTAGTCTACAACATCACCCAAGTCTAGAAGGCAAGGGCTTAGGGCACGCACTGATTGGAGTGGTCCCCCAAAGTATACAGCGTATCCATTCATCCATCCCATCGGTTTCACCAACTATGGTAAAGAGGGTGACTGCTCTTGTGGCAGGAGAGTGGCTCCATGAAGACAAGCTACAGGAGACAGTATTAGCACCTTCAACCCAGGAAAAAAACAACAAAACAACAAAACAAAACAAACAAGCACACACACACCCATGCCTCTGGAGCCAACTCAGAGTGTCTCCCGCATGCCAGGCACTGAGGAATGCGATGAACCAGGCAAATTCTGCCCCCAAAGGAATTTGCACATCTGCTGGGAAAGATCTATGTGCTAGAGGGTCAGTGACAGAAGGATTCTATGGACCCACAGGAGCAGGCACATAACTTAGTGCGTGGCTGACAAAGAGGCAGTGCCAGGGCCCACTGGGCAGCGGTTTGGGTAGAGAAGACAGTACAATCTACCTGAATTTGCAAGGCGGAAGGGATGGCAGGAGTGGAGAAGCGCATTTTAGGGCAGGAGGTTATCTCCTCCAGAAGCCTACTGAAACTGCAGGTTCTGGGAGTTCAGGGAGTGAAGTGAGATCTTAGAGAACGCCACTGGGCTAAGAGCACAAGGGGTATGGCTGTGAAGTGAGCAGGGCCTTCCAATCACACAGAGCCTGGCAAAACACCAGGAAGTTTACCTGGATCCAAGGGCCATGGGAAGCCATTGAAGGTTTCTAAAAAAACAATCACCACATCAGATTTTTGCTTTAGACCAAGTCTCTCTCCGGTCTTGGAACAAGAGTCATCACAAACCAGATACTGTGCATTGATTCTCTAACTACTCCCTACCTTCAGCAAATAAATAAGGACAGCACTGTAAAAGATTGTCATGGCCTCCTTTAAAGTTTTAGATTTTTCTTAAGCACAAATAGATTATATGAAACACACAGAAGGTACCTACAGACGTGAAAAACTTTAAATGCAGAAGAAATATACGAAAACAGCCCCTTTAAGAAGACTTGTATATTGTTAGACCTAACTGTGAGGTCATACTTTTCTCAAAGTTGTGTCTAAAGTTGAGTGTTTCCATAAGAATCTTAGAAATACTTTCTCTAAAGGCGGGGGAGGAAGGGAGTAGACACAGTATACCTCTTTACAAGGGCAATGTTGATCTGATAGCTTCAGAGAGTCTGCCAAAATGAACTCTTAAAAATGGAAAATAGCATATTAGGCTTCCAGTGTAAATAATCCAAAATACACAGTAACTATACGGTAGCTTTTATTGGTTAATGAAACCATTATGCCGTTAATGTTTAAAATAGCCAGGTTTTCTAATCATGCCACATCAACATGTTTTTCTGTAACTTCAAAACACATTTGTATTTCTCTATTTCCCTAAACATCCATAATGATTAATTTTATAGTCAGAAAATGACATTTAAATACTAGTGACTTATTATAGGCCTTTATTTCCAAACCAAACACATACTGAAGATCTGAACATGGCTAGAAGAGGCACACACCCTAGAGAACCAGCCAAGGCCCTGCTTATACACTCTGAGAATACCAGCAACTAGTGAGACCTTGGAAGCCTTCCAATTGCTGCCCACAATTACATTTCCTCACCTTTCTCAGAGACCACCGCCCCCTGACAACTCTCACTGCACCGAATCAGATAACCCACAATCACATTCTCACTCATATGACAAGCCAGAAAGATCTGGACTAACATGCAAAGCTACTCAAAAGGGTGAGTGAGCATACGTTGTTTCCCCCACTCCCAAAAAAAGAAATTATTTAATCAGCAGCCTGATTCCACTGCTGATTTAATGGCTAAAAATTGGATAATCACTCAAAACATTCTATTCCACCTCTAAGCCCCAAATAAAATGCCCTGGGGAAAGCCATAACTCACAGATTCACCCAGCACTTGCACACTTCTTAGAGTTGATTCTTCCCCACAGGTGATGTTTACCTCTATTACACTGATGCTAAGAACACAGAGCCATGAAACCAGACTTCTATTAAGTGAGTAGCTTGAACAGAATAAGCTTATATAGCATTTATATAGAAGAGACAGAAGAGATCATTGGTTAAGAGCTTCTATTGGTCTTTTGACTTGACTTTTTTAAAAAGGTGGGCAGGGGACAACAATCAGATATTGCACCTATTAGAATGGCCAAAATCCAGAACACTGACAATACTAAATATTGGTGAGCAACAGCAACTCTCATTCACTGCATGCAAAATGGTACAGCCACTTTGGAAGACAGTTTGGCAATTACAAAACCAAACATACTCTTAACATATAATCCAGCAATCATACTTCTTGGTATTTACCCAAATGAGCTGAAATCTTCTGTCCAGAGGAAAACCTGCACACAAATGTTTACAGCAGCTTCATTTGTAATTGTCAAAACTTAGAAAGTAACCAATATGTGTTTCAGTGGGTGAATGGATAAACTATATACACCCCAACAAGGAAACATCATTCAACACTACAAAGAAATGAACTATTGAGCTTTGAAAGAAACATTTTTTACTAAATGAAAAAAGCCAATCTAAAAAGGCTGCATGCAGTACGACGATTCCAACTATGAGACATTCTGGGAAAAGTAAAACTATGGAGAGAAAAATGATCAGTGGTTGCCAAGAGTTAGGAAGAAGGGAGGGATGAATAGGCAGAGCAGAGAGGATTTTCAGGGCAGTGAAACTACCCTGCATGGTACTGTAATGGTGGATACATGTCATTCACTATACATTTGTCCAAGCCTAGAATACACAAAACCAAGAAGGAACCCTAATGTAAACTACAGACTTTGAGTGATAATGATGTATCAGTGAAGGATCATTGATTGTAACAAATGAACCACTCCAGTGTAGGATATTGATAGTGGAGGAGGCTAAGCCTGCGTGAAGGAGGGAGTGTGTGCAAAATCTCTGTGCCTCATGCTCAATTTTACTGTGAACCTAAAACTGCTCTGAAAAAATGAAGTCCATTTTGTGCTAGGCAGGGCTCGCACCTGTAATCCCAGCTACTCGGGAGGAATGCTTGAGCCCAGGAGTTCAAGACCAGCTTGGGCAACATAGTGAGACCACATTTCTAAAAAAAAAAAAAAAATTTAAAAATAAAATTAGCCAGGTGTGATGGTATGCACCTGTAGTCCTAGCTACTCAGGAGAATCACCTGAAGCCTAGGAGTTTGAGGCTGCAGTGAGTTATAATCGGACCACTGTGCTCCAGCCTGGGCGACAAACCCAGACCCCACCTCTTAAAAAAAAAAAAGCAAATAAAGTCAATTTTAAAACAAACAAACATAGGTGCCTCTCTATTCTCCAGGGTGTGGCTGAAAGGCAGCATGCCTTCCTGAACACGTTCAAGGAAAAGGAAAGACAGCCATAATCACCTTTGGTGCTCAAGAACGTGAACATAAATATCATAATTAGAGGAACTAATAGGAGCCAGGAAGACAAGTAATAGGATTATGGTACCATCTTCCCTTCAAATTAACTAGAACAGTAAAAAACCTAACAAGGCCTTTACTTAATTGAATATCTAAGCCCTACCACAAACTTCCGAGGCAGCTACTAGTAAGGGCAATGCCTAAGTCAGAGCTGTCAGGGATTGGACAGCTTAACCTTGACATACAGTGTTGTTTAACTGACTCCTTATATCCACAGACCCATTTCAGAGAGTCACACACTTCTCCTCCTCCCACATTACATACCTGACAGGTCAAACTCACCCCATCAATCTGGATCGTGGGTCAGTTAACAAAACCCTCAAAAGCCTTAAGAAATCTCTTTTCTGCATCTGTCATTCAGTTCTTTAGTAACACCTGCCAAGTATTAGGGAACTGGGCAAACCACGAGCACTTTTGTCTCCCTGAATGTATTAGTCAGAGATTAAAGAAGAACTGAGAAGCTTCTGGTACTTGTAGACTATCTCTAAAACAGTTTTAAAACTTTACTCTGTAAGACCACAGAATATTTCACAAAGTATATCCTGTTGGATGTCAGTTTTGGTTGAGGGTAAGTGCTAAGAAAAAGCCACTACCTTACTACATACTCTTGCAGCCAAGTATTCAGGAGGCCTCTAATCTTACACACCAGGAATGAACATGTTTGTCTCTGAAAAGCCAATGCGTTTGTGTACAATTTACAGACCTACTTATGATATGGTCAAAGTGTCAAACAGATAACCCTTTCATAGTATCTCCACCTCCCATTCCTCCCTCCCAAACAAACAAAAACAGTCTGAATAGCTCACTGTATGCAAGAAGCTAGAGATTTTGTTTCATATAAGTTTTACTACTTTCCATGGTTCACAATCTCCAAGAGACTAACCCTCTCATTTACTAACTCAAACCTTAAATAAAATGCCTCACCAACTTCCCTCTCTTCTCAACCCCCACGCAGCAGAGACATCTTTCTCAGCCAAGAAAGCCACATAGGAGGCTTGGAAGTGGCTGCCTCTGCAAATTCCTCCCCCTTCCTACCAAAAGGGCACTTCAAGAACTTTATGGGTTTGGAGATACACGAAACTTGTTCCAATTCCATTCACCAGCACTGGATTTGAGCATGCAAAGTGTCTTTCTACAATCAACCTCTATTTAGGCTGCTGATCACATTGAACTTTGGTGGAAATCTGCTCTCTACACAAATTACAAATACCATCTAGTTCTCACGTATGAGCCAGCAGTGGGGGGGGGCAAGCAACACACACACACACACACACACACACTCACTCTTCTACTGAAGACTTTTTCCTGGCACAGGGGGCATCCTAAACTTGCCCCATTTCATTTCCAAAGTGTGACCCTTCACCGCCAAATTCATCCCTTTTTCCTCCATCTCAAGGTTCAACCTAATCAGCTATTGTGTAGCAGCTATGACAATTTATCCCCTTGATTTCTTGACATTTCCTTCTCTGCTCCTGGCTGGGAAACTGTTTTGATCTGAATAGAGTTGTCTGTGCAGGGATTCTGCATGTTAATGATGTGGCGAGCTGGCAGTGATGTTAGGTGAGAGCACACTGTGTACTTTTTATAGTTACGTTTTGCCTCATCACAGCTATAGGGGCCTTTCTAAATGCCTGCTACACCAGGAAAGAGACCTACAGACCTAATGTCACCCTTTTCTGGGGAGCCTCCATGGGCCAGGTAGAAACGGAACAGATGGCCTGTCCTCCACTCAAGTATCTGGACTCAGGGGCAAGATAGTCCCAACCACTCCACCACCAATGAAGCAAACACACGTACATCTGGCTCAGCAAGGGAGTCACAGTCGCCTTCCCCTGGTTTCGGCCCCAGCTCTGTCCAGGCCAGGATGCTGACTCTCCTTGCTGTATACCGTCCACCCTCCCACCCCAAAGGAAAGGGCTTCCAACGGAGGTGGGAGCATTAGCTAGGTACCCGCCCTTCCCTCTCGATCCTGGCCAGAAAACTCCACTTCCCGGATTCCCGGTCACTCTCTCCCGCCCCCTCCCCGGGCGATCCAGCTAGCGCCGTGCTGATGCCAGCTGAGTGCCCAGCCCCGCTGCGCACCCCCCGCACTCCAAGCCAGGCCCCAGGAACAGACCCCAGCTCTCTCCCTCACCCCCAGACTCGGGTTCCCCAGATTCTGGACGCACCCCTTAGGCGTGCTAGGTCTGAAATAAGTCCCACCCCGCCCCCCAGCCACGCCGCCAGCCTCCAGCCCTACCCAGAAGAGGCCTCGTCCCCAAAGACTAAAAGGGACCAAAGGTGGTTGCCCCAGTAGGCTTCCCACACCCCGCGAGGGTCTTGGACCCCCGAGAAGGACAGACCCTGGTGGCCCCGAAGGGACACCTCCCTTTCCCCCTGGAGGCTAGCAGATCTCCGCAGGGAGTGTGCTCGCCGCGGGTCCCTGGGAGTCTAGGGGAGCCCGAGGGCTGCCTGGATCCGGATGCTACCCCTCCCCGGGGCAGGCGGAGGTCGGCGCTGCGGCGCGCCCCCGGGGGGCACTCACGATGGTCACGCTGGCTTTGCGCAGGTCGCGGTTCTCCTCCTGCAGCGCCTTGCACTTGAGTTTGTAGGTTTCCAGCTCGATCTTCAGCACCTTGTTCTCCTGCTGCAGCGAGGCCAGGCGGTTGGTGAGCTCCTCCAGGCGGAACGGCGAGATGACAATGCCCCCCGACTTCCCACCGCCGCCGCCTCCTCCGCCGCCACCGCCGCCGCCCGAGGTCGACGAGCAGGACGACTGCATGGCGGCCGAGCTGCTGCTGTTGCCCCCCGCTCCGTCCGTGTCGCTCTCGCTGGCGCTGTCCGCCATGGCCGCGGCGGGCTGGGGAAAGGAGGAGGAGGAGGAGCAGGGAGGCGGCGGCGGCGAAGGCTGGGCTGCGAATGAGTGGGCGCCGGGTGAGCACAGGGGAGCGCCGAGCTGGGCGCCTGGCACCAGGGCGCAGACTCGGATCGGCGGCGAGAGAAAGAGAGGGAGCTTCCCGCTGCCAAGGGACCTCCTCTGCCAGAGAACAGAGACCCCGCCCGGGCTCGGGCAGTATTGCACCGGGGCTCGCTCCAGCCGGGCCTGGCGCGCTCGGTAGGCCGCCGTGCAAAGCTGGCCGAAAGCTCCGGGACCCGCCCGCCGCCGCCTCGCGACCGCTGGCGGGCTGGGAACGCGCGGGCACGGCGGGTGCGGGAAAGCCAGGCCTGCCTGCGCACCACCAGCTCGCCGGCCGCACGTGTTCCGAGGGAGGGCCTCCGAGCCCCCTGACCTAAGCCCACGGCCGCCCAACCCCTTCCGGGCTCGCGCACGCTCCGGAGAAAAGGAAACCCAGTGCCCCACCGGTCTCGCAGGTGCTGGGGACACGTGGAAAGGTCAGCCTGGCTCCGGCATCCAGCCCCGGCCGTGTAGTGGCCCCATCTTCTGCCGACTATGTGTGCGCGTGTCTCCCTCTGTCTGTTTCACACATACACGCAGTTTTATCTTAGTGAGGAAAGTGCTTTTGACTGGGAAGGTTTGGATAGAACTAAGAGAACAGAAAGTTCCCCTGCAAAGGGCTGAGTCGGGTGAAACAACAGCAGCCACAGGTTAACCTTGTTAAGAAAGAATTTGCAGGAGAGACACACCGCCCTCTAATCATCTCATAAACCACACTGCGCTCTATTGTTTAAACAAGGTGCAACTTTTTTCTCTTTTTCTCTTTGCATCTTGCAAACATTTCCAGCACATACCACGCAATACAAGACAATAACGTTTGTCTAATCAAAAAAATAAGAGAACACGTTTTGTAGAAGGACTGAAATACATTTCCAAGTGCCAATTTTCTGAGGTAGCTGCAGACATAGTATTACGCTATACAAATAGTCATGATTAAGTAGGAATACAACATAACGATCCCACCTTTCTTTGCTATCCTCTTGCTCACTCCTAGAAAATTTTAGTATGTAAAAATAAAGCAGATTAATTACTCTAATGTGGTCTAATTCAGCTTTCTAGCTTTGAAGCATAAGAAATTTAAAATTAAATGCTTTTATTCACCCTCCCTTCTCCCAAAGAAAGGCTTGCAGGAAATTGGCCCAGCAGGTGAGATGATTCTAAACACTTTGCCCTGTTGACACAAAACAGCTTTCACTTATGTATAAAATTTGGAAAGTGAAACTGACCAGACTAGTTTTACTATCCAAGCTTAGTCAACGGAAGAACAAATACATGGAAACAGAAAATACAAAAAAAGTGTAAAAAGTTTTCTATTGCTTTGAACTTCACTAAAGAGATGGCTTTAGTGATTCTTATTACCACTTCCTAGTTATCTTTAAACCTAAAATTGATCTAATGATTAAACTGTTATTCAATGGCTCATGGAAACTGGTACTTCTGAATAAACTCTAAAACGCCAGTGGTTCCAAATGACATCATCTTTTACCAAGATGACTACTTCTAGCAAACAGCTGGGAAATGCCAACTGCAACTAAACTTCAAATTTCTCTTAGGTATTTTTTTAGTTTAGTGCTAGGAAGGCTTTTGAACTCAGTCACTGTTAGTGTCACAGGCAAAAAAAGTGTTTGGCTTTGCTGTTCAGAAACAAATAGCCAATCTTAATAATTCTGTTATAAGTGATCCAGTTTAATTTTCACGGAAACTTATTTCTCTGACTTTTCAGGGTCTGGTCCATGAGACAATCATCTCCTAAAGTTGGAAATGGCTTCTGGAAAACTCAATTGATGGGTGAAATGGAAGAGGAAAGCTTGCAGGGTGTAGCACCATAGGGGGAAACTCAGATCTAATGCATTCTTTCCACTTTATTCAGTACTGTGATAGAATCTTCAGAGTGGGTCTGGCTTCCATACCTCACAAGTTTCTATTGTTCCCTATCCCATAAGCCTTCCACTTTTAGAGCTTATTGCAACAGGAACATTCCTTCCAGGCAGGGCAGGGGGCAAATTAACTCTCTCTTAGCTTCACCACTAAACTAAACTGCCTAGGAAATGCAGCCTGACTGCTTCAAGTCAGCAGAGGGGTGGAGTTTGAAGCGCCTGGCTTTCTTAAAGGGCCCACGTCATGGTAAGCTTAAGAACGTATTGGTCTTCAATAGGATTTGGAGGAAATCTGCATTTTGACATGGTCCTTGTAGGCAGTAATCGTGTTTAGAAGACTTCAGGGGGACAGCCATCTTCTAAAGCTTCCCTGCTGACACAGATGGGAATAAACTGGAGAATATTTTTTCACTGTGGTTTTTATTGTTATTGCAAAGCAGAAGCGTGTCTAATTTTCTACTTCTTGTAAAAGTGATTTCCCTCATAAACAGATCATTTATCACAACACGGGTTCAGTAATAGCATTACAATGGAAACACCAGTTACAAAACCAATAATATCATTATAAAACTCCTTCTCAGCTTTCTAGGGGAAATGAATCAGAAGAATAAATGGTAGCATGTGCTGCCTGAAGGAAGACGGGACAAATTTAGATAATCACCTCCATTGAAATAATGAAATTTAGCTTTGTCCTAAATTTAAGCTACAAAAATATATGAACAAAGGAAAAGAATACCTTGTAGTCTAACTGCAAAGCACAACACCAAAATCTTTCTTTGTCTAATGCCATTTTTGCAGCTAATTTACTCTATGGCCTTGGAGCCTTAGTGTTTTCAATAGTAAAATAAAAATAATTGCATAAATCATAGGGAAATTTTGTTGTTTAATTTTTTCTTTTTTTTTTTTTTCAAGACAAGGTCTTACTCTATCGCCCCAGGTAGTGTAGTGGCATCATCATAGCTCACTGTAACCTCAAACTCCTGGGCTCAAGCAACCTCCTGCCTTAGCCTCCTGAGTAGCTGGGACTATAGCGGTGTACCAGCACACCCAGCTCATTTTTTCTATTTTTGGTAGAGGTGGGGGGTCTCAGTTTTGCTCAGGGTGGTCCCGAACTCCTGACCTCAAGCAATCCTCCCACCTCAGCCTCTCAGAGTGCTAGGATTACAGGCATGAGCTACTGAGCTGGCCTTTGTTGTTTAATTTTTTTTTTTTTATTTCAGCTTATTATGTGGGGTATAAAAGTTCAGGTTACATACATTGCCCATGTACCGCCTATCCCCCCAAGTCAGAGCTCCAGGCGTGTCCATTCCCCAGACAGTGCGCATTACACTCATCATGTAGGTATACACCCATCCCCTCCTCGCACCCCCCCTCCCCGAGTCAGCACCTTCAAGCGTGACCATTCCCCAGATGGTGCACAATGCACTCATCATGTAGGCATACACCCATCCCCTCCCCCCAACCCCCACCTCAGTCTGATATCCGATTGGTATCATTCCCAGATGTGAATTTAGGTGATGATCAGGGAAACCAATTTTCTGGTGAGTACATGTGATGCTTGTTTTTCCATTCTTGGGATACTTCACTTAATATAATGGGTTCCAACTCTAAGCATTATGGAGATACCTTAAACAGATTCAAATAGACCTACCATTTGATCCAGCAATCCCATTATTGGGCATCTACCCAAAGGAACATAAGTCATTCTATGACAAAGACACCTGTACCCGAATGTTTATAGCAGCACAATTCACAATCGCAAAGATGTGGAAACAACCCAAATGCCCATCAATTCATGATTGGATTAGTAAATTGTGGTATATGTATACCATGGAGTATTACTCAGCTATAAGAAATAACAGTGTTGTTTAATTTTTAATGGCCATAAATAAATTGCCATACATAACCAATTACATTATATGTCAGACCCCAGTGATTTTATTCAAATACTGAATGGATTTTAGTGGTTGCAGGACCCACCTTTACAGTTTTGAAAAGAATTGAAGTGAGCCAAGTATGAGTGGCTATCACAGAGCACCAGAATTTGGATAAAATCATAAAAGAATGTATGCCTGTACAGCTAGCATTTCTTGAAACATAGTAGATAGTGAATTTATTTAAATACACCTTTGGTTTAGAGGCTATGTCTAGTCCCTAGGTCTAGCAATAGGTTTGTGGACTTTGGCAATACTGACACTTGAGACTGAATCATTTTTTGTTGTGGAAAGCTATCCTGTGCATTATAGGACGTTTAGCAGAATTTCTAGCCTCTACCCAGTGGATGCCACTAGCGTGCCAACAAAAATGTCTCCAGGCATTGCCAAATGTCCACTGGGGGCCAAAATTCCACACACACCTCCCCCGCCCCAGGAGCACTGATCTACAATTACTTTCACAGAGTACAGGCAGCCCCATATGGGAGTGGCTTTTCTGACAACACATCGATTACCTACCACTGAGTCATCAAGTGAATTTCCCTCTCACTTCATATTCCCAATGTTAACTAGCCAAGAGAACCTAGACCCAAACAACCACATTCACACTTCCTACTATTGCTATCTTCAGCCTCTATTTCTTTAACATGCTTTTTCAATATTATACATTTATTAACATTATATAAGCCTTTCACATGCAACATCCCACCCCGGAAAGAGATCATAACTATAAGATTAATTACATATTTCATCTCTGTCCTGTTTCTGTTCACTTATTATTGGTTCACAGGCATCAAAACCATTTACACAGATGAGAGCCTAATAAAATAAGTCACCAGCTAAAGTAAATGAGATAAGAAGTAATAATTTCAGCAAAAAATGAGACATATGACTTATGTGTCTAGAGATTTGGCAACCTGTAAGACCTAAAACTTGCCCTGATGCAGAACATCTAGAATCGCTGACCAGGAAATGGTTTTTAAATCCTACTGAGTACACAGCAGAGCTCAAAAGAAAGTAAAGAGAAATCCCAGGCTCTGGTAGCAAAGAGGACAATGACATAACCCAAATGTCCACCTACAATATAAACTCCCTTATATTTGTGCAATGGAATGATAAACAGCAATGAGAATGAGCAAACTACAACTACACGAAGCAACATGAGTGAACGTCACAAACATAATGATAAGCAAAGGAAGCCAGACACAAAAGAGTATGTGCTGTATGATTACATTTATATCTAGTTCAAAAACAGGCAAAATTAATCTATGGAGTTAGAATCAGAATAATGATTCTTCCTAGGAAAGGGTAGTTGCTGGATGGATACTGAGAGATTTCTAGTAATGTTTTTAATCCAGGTGCTTATTACACAGATATGTTCATTTATATAAAGGTGTTGAGCTACGTACTTATGATTGTTGTACCTTTCTGTATGTACATTATACTTCAATAAAATGTATGAATCAAAAAAGGGGAAGGAGGGGGGACTGAAATCCAGAGTAGCAAGCCTGGCCACTGAAACCTGGGCAGCAGCACTGTGGGGCTTGTTAACCGTGGAGTTTAATACCCATGAAGAACAGGACATTGAGGCCTTGGGACCATACAAGTCAGGAAGATGTAACTAAGAACCATGGAAAAGCAGTACCACATTGAAAGGACAAACTAGGGGGAAAAGTCTTCCTACCAGCAAACAGGCAACAAGGAAGCTTGTTTGCCTTAGACTTGATTCAGAGTTTTGATTGTTTTTATAAAATTCTCTTTGGAAAATTTATAACCTAACCTAAGCTTCATGGAGTTAGAGGGTTCATATATATACTTCATACTACCTCCATGGTGCAGAAATCTCTAAGATGACATACCATCCTGAAAGTTGACCTGGAGTGGAAACTCTTTGGGTAATGGAAATGTTCCATATCTTCACTGTGGTGATGGTGACACAAATGTACACATTTGTGAAATCTCTTCAAACATATTCTAAAAGGGTGAATTCTTGCATTGAATTGCATTCTATGTAAAACTAAAAAAATAAACTGACTTAAAAAAAAATAGTTGCTGCTGGAATGGTAATATCCTTGGGGCACCCAGCAGAAGCAAGTACAAATTCACTCTGGAAGGACACAGTCTCAAAATGAAGACAAAATTGTAATAAAAAATTATAAAATACAGAGAACTAATCCATTTTGATTAAAAATTGACAGACAGTAAAGAGTAGAATGATATCTCCACAATTTAAGTTCATACAAATGTTGGATGGAGTTAGACTGGATAAGATTAAGTATGTTAAAAAAAGAAATTAGAGCTATAAAAGAAGGAATAGAAGGCATAGAAAAGAAAAACACAGAATTACGACCAGAACAATCAGAATAACAAATGAACTAAATAGAACATCTAGAAGTTAAAAATATAATATGTTAAAACCTACTACCCAAAGATCAGGATCACACCTGTAGTCAAAATAGCTAGCTTTATTTAGTTACCTGTAGCAAAAGAGAATACATAGCGGAGGAATTGTGGGATGGGGTTATTATAGGATTTGCACTTGAATTGGATGATTCTAAGCAGAAGTTAAGAAAGCAGGGTTCAGTTCTGGATCAGATGTTGTCAAGAAGTGGAGGAAATTTGATGACTGAGTATCTTGATAAGTTTTATGTAAGAAGCAGGAGTATTAAAGGAGAGCTAGAGTTATTAGCAAAAGAGCAGTGGTCACTCATGTCAGTCAAGAGTGGCATGTTTAGTCATTTTTGTCACTCAAGACACATTTATTTAAAAAAGACACATTTATAAGTGATGGGACAAGCCATTTAGTCCATCCATAAAGAATTGAGGGTCCTAAGAATGTCAGTGCAGTCTTTTTTACGTTATTAACTAAAGAAAAATGGGTGCCCTTTACAGATTTTTAAAGATTAGAAAACAAAAAGAAGTCAGAAGGAGCCGAATTAGGACTGTAAGGTGGATTACTAATGATTTCCCATCAAAAGTCTTGCAAAATTGTCCTTATTTGATCAGACGCATGAGTAGGAGCATTGCTATGGTAGAGATGGACTCCCTGGTGCAGCTTTCCTGGGTGTCTTTCTGCTAAAACTTTGGCTAACTTTCCCAAACACTCTCCTAATAAGCAGATGTTATCATTCTTTGGCCATTCAGAAAGTCAACAAGCAAAATGCCTTGAGTTTCCCAAAAAACTCTTGCCAGGACCTTTGCTCTTGACCAATATGCTTTTGCTTTGACTGGACCACTTCTACTTGGTAGCCATTGCTGTGATTGTGGTTTGGCTTCAAGGATCAAACTGGTAAAGCCATGTTTCATCTCCTCTTAGAATTCTTTTTTTTTTTTTTTTTTTTGAGACAGAGTCTCACTCTGTTGCCCAGGCTAGAGTGAGTGCCGTGGCGTCAGCCTAGCTCACAGCAACCTCAAACTCCTGAGCTCAAGCGATCCTCCTGTCTCAGCCTCCCGAGTAGCTGGGACTACAGGCATGCGCCACCATGCCCGGCTAATTTTTTCTATATATATTTTTAGCTGTCCATATAATTTCTTTCTATTTTTAGTAGAGGTGGGGTCTCGCTCTTGCTCAGGCTGGTCTCGAACTCCTGAGCTCAAACGATCCGCCCACCTCGGCCTCCCAGAGTGCTAGGATTACAGGCGTGAGCCACCGCGCCCGGCCCCTCTTAGAATTCTTTGAAGAAATGCTTCAGGATCTTGATCCCACTTGCTTAAAATGTCCTGACAAGAGCTTTGCTCTTGTCTACAGCTTATCTGGGTACAATGGTTTTGGCACCTATCGAATGGAAAGTTTGCACAGCTTAATTTTTCAGTCATAATTGTGTAAGCTGAACCAGTTGCGACCTCTACAGTGTTGGCTATTGTTTCTGCTGTTAATCATTAGCCCTCTTCAAGTAGGGCACAAACAAGATTAATTTTTTCCTCACAAATTGATGTGGATGGTCTGCCACTGCAGGCTTCATTTTCAAGGTCATCTTGTCCCTCCTTAAAACAAGTTCTCCATTTATAAACTGCTCATATCTTTGGGGCATTATCCCCATAAACTTTTCTTAAAGAATCAATGATTTCATCATTCTTCCATCTAAGCTTCACCATAAATGTGATGTCTGTTCTTCCTTCAATTTTAGCAGAATTCATGTTGGCTTTGATAGGGGCTCTTTTCAAACTGATGTCTCATTCTTTTTAAGTGATGCAAACTAGATCCTGTTCAGACATGTTATAACAGATTAGTACATGTTTATTTTGGTGCAAAAACACTCTCTGAATTCGTGTATAGTTTTTTCATAATATGCATTTTCCATTAACTTTTTGAAGACCCCTTATACTTTATTACTAACAGCATCCAGCTAAAAGAATTTGTAAATGATTTTCTAGAAGGAAGAACAAAGACACAAGAAAGAACCATGAGCAAAGAAACATGGAACGAAATGGCAAAATTTAAACAGACACAATATATAAATATAAAATAATAATGATGAATAACAGAGTTTTAAAACAATTATAATAATAACTACTATTTTAGGGAGAACTAAAATACTGTAAAACAACAACAAATGGTGAGGGGGGATTAGAGTTAAGGCATTCTAAAGACATTGTTATGTTCAAATAGAAAGTAGAGAAAATGATTGATTTCTGTTTTTGTTGAGCAGTATATGGTAAATTTTAAAGTAAATGAATAAAGGAACAGAAATGAAATTTTTAACTTCCAAATCAGTTGAGGGGAATAAAACAGAACAGCAAATACTTGCTCAATCCAATAGATTAAAAAAAAAAAAAAAAAAGGAGAAAAGAGCAGAGAAAAGAGAACATTTATAGAAACTTATGCAAATATATCAGGAAACATAATAAATGTAATTGAACCTACCTATTAAATCACAGAGATGATCACACTGGGAAAAAAACAGCCATTTTTTTTTTTTACAAGACTTAGAAGACGCTAAAACTAAGAACTTAGTAAATTTGAAAGTAAAAGAACACACAAAAATCATGTAAATGTCTACCTTTTACTGGAGAAGCCATATTAAAATAAGCCTCTCAAAGAAATCAAAAACACTATTATACAAAAGGACGTAGACACATAATAATTAAAGCAACAAATAACCAGGAAAATGCAAAGATTCTAAATTTTTATACACCTGATAATGTAGCCTCAAATATATATATTAAAAATTAACAGAATTATAAGGATAAATGGACAAATCTACAATCATTGCAAGTGATTGTAGCACATCTCTCTGTTAAAAATTAAGCAAATGAAAATTTTTAAAGGATGTGGAATATTTGAACACAATTAACAAGATTGATCTAATGGACATATAAAGACCCTGCACCCAGTGATTATAGAACAAGTATCCTAGTCAGGCACACAATAAGCCAAAATTGACAATGAACTAGGCTACAAAACGGGTCCCAACAAATAATGCTTCATATTTATTACATCCTTACCCTGTGCCAGGCATTGGCAACATGCTTTAGTGCTTTAGGCATATTATATTATAATACATATAATTATATATAGTTATATATCATATTTTATATTAAACATATATTGTTTAATCCTCACAGCAACCCTACTCAGGTAGGTACTATTGTTATCCTCATTTTAAAGATTAGAAAACACAAGCTAGAAGGAATTAAGAAAATTGCCCGAGCTCATCAACTGATAAATTGGAAGACGGGATTCACACTAGCATAATCTATAGAGCTGCACTTTTCTTTTTCAGAGAGAAAATTTTAAAGAGATACACACAAGTATGACTTCTTAATACCCTGAATTAATAAGTTTTGCCATTTGGTCATATTTCCTAGAGTCTTTTCCTTTTTTCTAAAAGAAACAGAGCACTTAACAGTTAAGTCCCCTTTGAGAAACACTCACAGTTTGATTCCTAAGCCCTTCTCTCTATGATAGATATATATCCTTCCAGTTTACATTTTACACGTTTGTAATGACCGCTACTTGCCAAACCGTATGATATTGTTTTGGTGAGTATGTGTTGATAAGTGTACACATGTGCGTGGGCATCAATTTTAATAGTTATATGGAGAAGATAGGGAAAAGCATTTTGAATAGGAAAAAATAGCTTATGATACAAACCGAAAGACGGTGAGAAATTTAGTAAACCCAGAGCATAAGCTATATGAAAGCAAGTGACTACAGACATAAATCGAGACTAGATTTGAAGCTTTTTTTAATGCTGCAGTAAGAAGTTTGGATTTTATCCTTTAGGAAATAAATCAGAAGCTATAATTTTTCTTTCTAAGGAAGGAAGTGGTATGTTCAGATACTTTTACGTAAAATAGAGACATCATGATGTTTCACCCTAAGTAATTTTCCTACATTATCACAGTACAATTATTATCCACAATAAAATCAATAGTAATTTTCTTAATATAATATAATACCCTAATGGTATCAAAAATTTCCCAGTTGTCTCCAGCATGTCTTTTGCTGCTGCTCTGTTCAAATCAAGATCTAATCAAAGACCACACATTGCATTGCATTTGGCTGTTTTGTCTCTTCAGTCTCTTTTATTTTAATAATGCCCTCCTATCAGTTTTTTTTTCATGTCATTAAAATACTGAAGACACTTATAGAACTAGAACACACCACTTCTAGATTTCCCCAATTTTTCTTTTTGATATTGTTTTAACTTTTTCCTCTGACTTTTGTATTTCCTACAAAACAGAATTTAGGTCTAAAGCTTGTTTAGATTCAGGTTAAACATTTTTAGTAAGAATACTTCACAGGTGATGGTGTGCGCTTCACATTGCAACCATCAGGAAGCACATGATGCCTGGTTGTTGACTAAAAATGGATGCTAAGGTTAATCACTAAGTTAAACATTGCAGGTCTCACCATCACAATGTTGTGGTTTACTTTTATCTCCCAGCAAGTAATCTGTGGGGTGGTATCTTGGCATTGGATACATTGTCATCCTGTCCCTTATCATCATTTGACCTAAAGGCTTTAGCATCCCTGGATGATCCTACTTTCAATCACGAATTTCTTTAAGTGTTACAAAATGGTAATTTTCTAGTTCCGTCACCACTACTTTTTTTTTTTTTTTTTTTGAGATAGAGTCTTGCTCAGTCGCCCCAGCTAGAGTGCAGTGATTTCATCATAGCTCAGTGCAACCTCAAATTCCTGGGCTCAACAATCCTGAGCCTCCCAAGTAGCTGGGACTACAGGCATGGGCTAGAATGCCTGGCTAATTTTTCTACTTATTGTAGAGATGGAGGTGGGGGTGGGAGGGAATCTGGCTTTTGCTCAGGCTGGTCTCCAACTCCTGGCCTCAAGCAATCCTCCCACCTCAACCTCCCAGACTGTTAGGATTACAGGCGTGAGCCATTGGGCCCAGCCCTGTCACTACTTCTATATGTATTATCTGTCAATTTTTTTTTCTAATTAGCTCAGATTTTTAGTTGCTGTAACATACAAATCCTACTGGAAAATCAGGATAAATGCCTAATTATAGGACACGCACTCCTAACAATCATGCTTTCCTGCCTCTGCGAAGAATCACTATGAAGCTTTCTGATCATAATGCAATTAAATAAAAAATCACTAATAAAAATAACTAAAATAATGTGTATATTTAGAAATTTTAAATAGTTTTGAAATAAATTATGGGTCAGACATGAATTAAACATAAAAATTAATAGGTATTTATAAAATTGATAATCTTAAAACTACTTGTCAAGTATGTAGGATGCTGCTAAAGTAGCATAGTACCAGACAGATAGTCAGATTCACAAAAAAAAAAAAAAAAGGAAAAATACTTACAAGCAATTTTACACCAAGAAATTGAAAAATTTAGACACAATGTACAGGTTTTGTGGAAAAAATAGTTTTCCAAGAATAAATAAAAAACCTGCATATAAACGCTGAATAAATTAAATCAGAAGTTTGAAATGTTCCTTCCCCAAAAGCAGTGTCCACTGAGGTCAAAACGATTTATAAGAGAATGCGAGCAAACAAAGGACAAATAATCCCTGCCTTATACAAACTGTTCCAGAAAATAGAAAACAAGGCAATAACTCACAACTATTTTATGAAGATGATATAAACCTGATACTAAAACCAGACAAGGGCAGTGAAAAAAAAAATTAAAGTCTTTTAAACTACTAGCTCTTCACCAAAATTGTTCTCTCTTTTTTTAGGCACACAACCAGACAATCTCTCTCAACTTCCCTTGCAATCAGATGTGGGCATGTGACAATATTCTCTACAGTGGAATAGAAGTAGAAGTGATGTGTGCCACTGACACATACAGAGCATAAAAAATTCCAATAGCAGTCCTCCATGCTCTTCCTTTATGACTGTCATGGTGATCCCCAGAGCCACCATAGAAGACACAAATTCAAGATGGCATAGCCCCAGACTGGGCCCCTCAAAGACTACATGTAGCAAATAAGAGATTTACATTTCATATAACTAACAAAGGATTAGTATCCAGAGTATACAAAAAAACCTCAAACAACCCACTAAGAAAAAAAAAAGGCTATTGATCAGACAATTCAAGAAAACTATTGGCCAATCAAGAAATACCAAAATGCTCAATCTCACTAGTAATCACTGAAATTCAAAGCAGCACTACAATGAGATACTCTTGCACAGCCTTCAGATTAGCAACAAAATTTATATCTAATAATATCAAGTGTTGGTAAGAACAGAAAGCAACAAGAACTCACTCTTTGATGATAGAAGTGTAAACTAGAGAAAAATTTAGTAATATCTAATGAGGTTGAAAACATATTATTTCTTATAATCCAGCAATTCTGCTCCTTGGTATACAGTCTAGAAAATAATCACACATGTAAGCAATGGGACATTAAAAAGAATCTTTGTAAACTCTTGTCTTTGCACAAAAAGCAAAACATAGGAACAAACATAAATGTTCATTAGCAGGAGAAGGGCTAAAGAAAGTCATACGATATAGCAAGAAAAAGAAATTCTCTAGAGAAATAAGTATCAATGTGAATAATTCTCAAAAACATTATGTTAAAGGAAACAAAACAAGTGGCAGAAGAGTAGTAAAGAAGATATGATTTAAACAAAGTTCAAAAGCATGCAAACCAATCATAAGTACTTACATATGTAATAAATGTATAAAGGCATGCATAATGATAAACACCAAGTTCAGGGCAGTGGTTGCTTCTAGAAAGACAGAAAAGGTCTATGGCCATACCACCCTGAATGCATGATCTCATCTGATCACAGAAACAAAGCAGGGTCAGACCTGGTTAGTACTTGGATAGAAAGGGAGAGAAGATAATAGGGGACTTGAATTGTGTCTGTAATGTTTTATTTCTTCAAAAAAATAAATACATAAAGGATTTGATATAAATGTAACAAAATGTTAAGATTTGACAAGGCTGGATCATCCATGCCCAAGCGTTCAATACTTTTTTGTATGTTTAAAATACAGTTGATCCTCATTATTCATGGAATACATATCTGTGAATTCATCTACTGGCTAAAATTTATTTGTAACTTTCAAATCGATACTCGGCACTTTTGTGATCATTCACAGATCCATGCAAGGTGGTAAAAACTTAAGTAACGCAATATGCACATTCTCAGCTAAATTAGAACATGACCTCTGCTTTCTGGTTTGAGCTCCCATACTGTAAAAGTATCTTTTCACAGTCATTTTAGTGCCATGTTGCTATAGTTTGGATGTTTGTGACCCCAAAGCTCATATTGAAATTTGATCCTCAATGTTGGAAATGAGGCCTAATGGGAGATGTTTGGGTCATGGGGGCAGATCTCTTATGAAAGGCTTGGTGCCATCCTCACAGTAATGAGTGAGTTCTTACTCTATTAGTTACCATGAGAGCTGGTTGTTAAAAGAGCCTGGCACCCTCCCCCTTGCTTCCTTTCTCACTATGTGATCCCTGCACATACTGGTTCCCCTTCACCTTCTACCATGAGTGGAAGCAGCCTGTGCCCCTCACCACATGCATGGGCTGTCACCATGCTTCTAGTACAGCCTACAGAACCATGAGCCAAATAAACCTTTTTTCTTTATAAATCACTCAGCCTCAGATATTCATTGGTAGCAATACTAAATGGACTAAGACATGTGTTTCACAATTTCGTGCTTTTTTTGGTGATTTAACTGTTTAAATGGCCCCCAAGCATAATGCTGAAGTGCCTCCTAGTGTTCCTAAGTACAAGAAGGCTGAGATGTGCCTTATGGAGAAAATACATGTATTAAATAAACTTCCTTCAGGCATGAGTTATAGTTTTGTTGGCCATGAGTTCAATGTGAATGAATCAACAACATATTAATATATTGAATAGGTGTGTTTAAATAGAAACACACATAAAACAAGTATATGTATTGATTGGTTGATGAAAACATTGTGATCAGAAGCTTTCAGGAACCTAACTCTGTATTTCCTCTAGAAGCAATGACTCAGTATTCACTAATTCTGTGTTTGTAGCAACAGTATAGACCTTACCTACCATGAATAACAAGGATCAACTGTATTTAATTAAAAGTATTATAACATGTACTTCCAAGAAAGGTGCAAAGAGTACCCCCCTGATAAATTTGAAAAAATATAAGAAGGAATACAAAGAGGATTCTGGGAAGATGGCAGAGTAGGAAACACTAGGAATCTGTCTCTGCACCTAGTCAGCAATTACACTGGCAGAATCTGTCTGATATAACTATTGTGGAATTCTCTAGTCTATTGAAGGTTTGCAACTACCAAGGGAAGGTCTGGATAGTAAATTGTGGTTAGTTTCAGTTAATTTCAGCTCTTAGCATAATAGCAGGTACTCACCCTCCATGCCAGCGTATGGCAGACATCTGTGTATGTGTTCCTGGAGCAGCTTGTACACAGTTTGCAGGAGCCAGGGTGGCAAAAAGCACCCTGTCCTCCAGATATTGGGGATCTGTGCTCAGATTGCTGATTGCTGCTCCTAATCATAGGAGAACAGAAAAGAGCTATTATTCTTGCATCTCCCCATCTCATTGTCGCAAGCCTCTTTCCCTCCAGCAAAAGTGACTTTCAAGGGACTTAAAGGATCAATGCCCTTTTCTTCCTCCTCATCTTAACTTTTCCTTTTTTCTCCTTTTGTAAGCCAGACATTGAAGACTAGTACATTCAAAAACAACAACATAGATGGGGAAAATTAGAAAGTAGTCACACATGCCCAGGGAAAGATGCAGGCCCAAAAAAGAACTGGGAAGACTTTAAGTTAACACCTCAGGCTGATCCTTGGCACAGAGACAGCCTACAACAAAAAACAATGCCAACAATAAACAAAAACAATAATCCAAACCAGGAAACCCAGGAAGAAGAATCTGATTTCTAGAGTTACCACATTATTTTATTCAAACGTCTAGTTTTCAATTAAAAAATCACAAGACATACAAACAAATAGGAGAGTATGGCTCAAGCAAAGAAAAAATAAACCAACAGAAACTGTTCCTGAAAAGACTTGATGGTGGATCTACTAGACAAAGATTTAAAAACAATCATCTTAAAGATGATCAAAGAACTAAAGGAAAATGTTGCAAAAATCAAGAAAACAAGGTATGAACAAAATGGAAGTATCAATATCAATGAAGAGATATAAAGCCTAAGAAGAAACCAACAAGAAATTCTGGAGCTGAAAAGAATCATCACTGAAGTGAAAAATTCACTAGAGGGATCCAAAGGCATATTTGAGCAGTTGGAAGAAATCAAGAGCAAACTTGAAAATATGGTAGTGGAATGTATAGATCCTGAGGAATAGAAAGAAAAAGATTGAAGAAAAGTGAAGAGAGCTGAAGGGACTTGTGGAACACCATCAAGAAGACCAACATAACACATGTGGGAGTCTCAGAATAATAAGAGACAGAGAAAAGTTTAGGGACAATATTTGAAAAAATAATGGCTGAAAACATCCCATATTTGATGAAAGACATGAATATAAACATCCAAGAATCTCAGCAAACTCCAAGTAAGATGACCCATACTGAGACACATTATAATCAAACTTTTGAAAGGCAAAGAGAGAATCTTCAAAGCAGCAAGAGAGAAGCAACTTGTCACATACAACGAATCCTCAGTAAGATTATCAACATATTTCTCATCAGAAACTTTGGAGGATGGAAGGCAATGGGGCCAATATATTCAAAGTGCTAAAAGAAAAAATAATCAACCAAGAATTTTATGGATGACAAAACTGTTCTTTAGGCTGGGCGTGGAGCTCACACCTGTAATCCTAGCACTCTGGGAGGCTGAGGTAGGAGGATTGCTTGAAGTCAGGAGTTCAAGACCAGCCTCAGTAAGAGCAAGACCTCATCTCTACTAAAAATAGAAAGAAATTAGCTGGGCAACTAAAAATATAAAAAAAGAATTAGTAAAATTGTAACATCATATTTTGTTTTCTACATAATTTAAGAGACTAAATGCATTTAACTTTTTTTAGTTTATGTTTTGGGGCACACAATATATAAACACTTACTTTTGTGACATCACAATCAAAAGGGATGCAGAAGGAAATGTAAAGGAGCAGAGTCTTTGTATGCTATTAAAGTTGGTACAAATTCAAATTAGGATGTTATAGTTTTAAAGTGTTAAATATAATCCCCATGGTAACCACAAAGAAAATAGCTATAGAATACACACAAAAGAAAATGAGAATGAAATGTAAAATCACTACAAAAAAATAAACTGAACATAAAACAAGACTGTAATGTAGGAAATGAGGAACAAAAAAAATGCTATGAAGCATATAGAACACAAATAGCAAAATGAAAGAAGTAAATCCTTCCTTATCTATAATCACTATGAATGGATTAAACTTTCCAATCAAAAGACAGACATTGGCAGAATTTATACTGTATGATTCTGGTTACATGATATATTTAGTGTAGTCAACATCATAGGGACAGAGATAAGAATGGTGGTTACCAGGGACTAGGGGAGAGGGAAATGAGGAGTTACTGGTTAATGAGTACAGAATTTCAGTTTTATAAGATGCAAAGAGTTATAGAGATGATTGGTGGTGATGGAAGCAAAACATTATGAATGTATATAATACCACTGAATTGTACACTTAAAAACAGTTAAAATCATAAATTTTATGTTCTATGCTTTTTACCACAACAAAAAAATTGATAAAAAAGAAAAAAACACAATGTTCACGTTGCTTCTAATCTACCCATGGAATGACTTGGATTGGACCATATTTCCTTGTTCTAAGGTGTATTTTTATTTTGTGCTTTTTACATTTTTGAAACTGGGATGCATCCTACTATCTATGTGTTCATTTAATGTGGATTTGTTCTTTTTATTCCCCTCATAATGTTAATAAACTGATGATGGTTGTACTATTGATGGTGTTTTGGAGTGTAGGAAATATGATCAGTTGAAGTAATTCTGGTAAGCTTTATTGTTATCCAGTGATTCCATGAGAGGCAGGAGTGTGGTCAG
Source organism: Eulemur rufifrons (assembly GCF_041146395.1). Taxonomy (NCBI): domain Eukaryota; kingdom Metazoa; phylum Chordata; class Mammalia; order Primates; family Lemuridae; genus Eulemur; species Eulemur rufifrons. The sequence continues at coordinate 30,244,193 of NC_091010.1, read as the reverse complement.
TGATTAGGGAGGCACCTGAATGTTCCACCTGAAGCCCTTGCCAGCCTCTGCTCCACCTGGGCTGTAGATACCATTAAGCTTCATCATGGTATTTTCCCCCTTTCCTGATGGAAGATGTAGGAGAAAAGGGGGAACAACCTCTGAAGAATAACTAAGGGCCATATCAGCAATGGGGGATATTGGTAGATTACAGGGAATAAGCAAGTGGTTTCTTAAGGAGAAGAGAAAGAATAGGAGGGTAAGATGGTATGAGACCCAAATCTTGGAATGAATCTCATTCTACAGTTTTTATTTTGGAACCATGTAAATGTTTTACATAACTAAAAAACAAAACAAAATATTTTACATAGTTTTCAAAAACCAATGAATTCCTGAAAGTCAAAAACTAACTCAAACAAAGGAATATGGTAATGACCTATATACTATCTGTGCAACTCCTCTCTATAAGTCTAAAATTATTTTGAAAGAAAAAATTTTTAAAAACTTAATCCTAACTCTATATCAAGTTGGTGGCAGAGAGAAAAATTTTTTAAATGTCTATATGTGGCAGGCAAAATAATAGCCCCTCAAAGATGTGCTCACTCTAATCCCTGGAACTTGTGAATATGTTACATTATGCTGGCAAAAGGGACTCTGAAGATGTAATTTCCCTCATAATAGGGAAATTATCCTAAAGTATCTGGGTGGGTCCAATCTAATCACATAAACCCTCAAAAGCAGAGAACTTTTTCTGACTGGAAGAAGAGATGTGACAGAAGGGGAAGTCAGAGATATTGCAAGCATAAAAAGCATTCAACGTGCTGTTGCTGGCACTGAGCTGGAGAGGCCCTATGCAAGAAGTGGAAAGTGGCCTCAAGGAGCTTACAGGGGTCCCAAGCTGACAGCCAGCAGAGAAATGGCAACCTCAATCCTATAATCACAAGGAACTGGCTTGTGCCAACAACCTGAATGAGCTTGGAAATGGATTCTTCCCCAGAGCCTGCAGGTAAATGCTCAGGCTGGCCAACTCTTGATTTGGTTTTATGAAACCTGGAACAGAGAAACCAGCCAAGCCAATCTGGACTTCTGACCTATAGAACTGTGAGATGAAACATTTGTGTTATTTTAAGCTGCTGAATTTGTGGTACTATGTCATGGCAGCAATAGAAAAGCAGGACACGATACAACACCATCTTTTGGCTGTATTTTCCTGGGGGGATATATTGCAAGCACAGAAAGAAATACAATAAATGTGAAACTTCATACTGAGTAGTCTTATTTGTAGTAATTACATTGGTATTATTATTTTGAAGCTATTATCAACAGATATCAGTGATGGTTCTAGCAAGAAACAAATAACAGACCCAAATTAGGAGAATTTGAGGAGGGTTTAATAAAAACACTACAAACACTGTGGGCAAAATGTAGGGAGGCACACAAAGAGTAGTGAAGGAAAGTACCTGAAGGGGCAAGACAGAAAGTCATTCCTGGAACCTGTAAGGAGAGAACTATGTGAAGGCAGCAGGTGAGAGCAGTAAATATCTGTTGAAAGAATGGATGAATAAACTAATTTCATTAAATAGCAGATAAACTACCCATGCAAAATACATAAGCAAAAACAAAACAAAACAAAACAAAAACAAAAAAAGAGCCCTACAGATCTAATGCCAAGTACTTTCTCTAATCTGTCCCTCATGCCATCCATATATACCCAAAGATTTTTCTTAAATTGAGCATATTGGCCCAGTTGCTTATTCCTATCTAATGAAAATACACATCCACCCCCTTACTACTTACCTTTGCAATGTCCTGTCTCTGTGAGCAGAGTGTGTTTCCTGTCCCAACAACATAAGCAGAAACTTTAGAGGTGTTTCATGGTTTGGGCTTAGCCTCTTGCACTCCTGTGATCCAACAAACATTGGTAGCTGGAGGTTTAAAAAGAATATGGAAGACATGGAGAAGACCTAAACCCAACTTGCATCCTGGAGTCTGGAGCCTCAATCCAGAGCTGGGAAATGGCCATACCCAGTTGAATCCAACTAAGCCCAGACAAGCACAGCCAAACTGGCCAGCCTACAGAATACACATTGACTCAGAAACACTGTACTGGAGGTTCTAGCCTGAGCAATCAGGCAAGAACAAGTACTATTGTTATTTATTTTTGTGAATGGAGGAGCCCTCTCAATGCCTCACTATCCAGGGCCTTTTCCATCTGGCCTTTTTAAAGATGCCAAATGAAATGGAATCCATTTCCTCCTATTACTGATTTGGTTTATTTTCCCTTAAGCCTTTTTATAGGGACACATAGGAAGGCAGTTCTTAGCCATTTTCAAATACAATTCGTTGTGCTATAACACAACATATTGCAAAATTGCACAGTAAAAACCACAGCATGTAAAGGAGAAAAATGGGTTTGGGGTACAAGTCTTTACTTGGTTAATGACATATTTTAAAATATATTATAGAAACTCAGTAAAAATGGCAGCATAAATTTATGCATGTTAATGTAAGAAATGCATATAATAAATATGGCACTTTACCTTGAAAAAGCCCTGAAGTTAGCTTTTGGAAATGGGTCAGTAGAGTTGCCTCTTGTGAATTCTTGTGCGGTGGAGAAGGATTATCTGAAATCAGTCAGAAAGTTTTAACACCAGATGTGGATGGATGGGCTCATTGCACACATAGTGATCTGAGGTAGCTGGAAGATGTTTGAGGTGTGTGCTTGTGTCTTTTGTGTATTCCTATGTGGCTCTGTTCAGGTGGGTGCAGTTTTCTAGATTCACTTTGTGATTTCAGCAGCAAAATCACATACAAGCAAGTGAAAAATTTGCCTTATACCCAATACATTAGTTGCATTGGAATAAATTCTCATTTTCAAAATAAGTGTTATAGCAGTACTGACAGAATACCGGAGATGTCTCCATCTCCTCTTCAGAGTAGCACTGAGAAAATACACTAGGAAACTGGGGGAGCCTGGTGGATCACTCGACTCACCCTCTGTACCTCAAGAAAGATTATATGCCGTGGATGTTCCAGGGCTGGAGTTCAATCTTATTTCCTTGACGTGCATGCATTGATCATTTCTACATGTGTGTCAGAAAGGATGAGGTAGAATCAAACATGCCTTTGATTTGTAAGCTTATGCGGTCTGAACTGAAAGGGATTTTCTAGAGAAGTCTCTTGCATCTGGAGAACTGCTTTTATCTTTTAATTCATTGGATTTTTTTGGTTTGTTCACTGTGAGCACTTTATTTTTTCTTTGCTTTCTCTTTCTCCCCAAAAGTCATCAATTTCAAAAGAAATTTTACTAAAGTTCTAAGAAATGGCTTAACTACTTAGGAATGCATTTTTTTGGTACACAAAAGTTTTAATTATAATAAAATATTAAAAAGCCTTGAGTTCCTTATATGCCAAAGGAAAAAAAATGAGAAAACATAGATGATGTTGGCAATATCAGTACAGTATTTTCTTAGAGTAACAAATTTTTGATGGAAGTTTCTTAACATGTCTATAATTTAGGAGGGAATAGGGCAATACAGGAAAAGGTATCAAATGGACATAGGTAATTGAGTTATGTAGGTTTTGTTTTTAGTTTATTGTGTCATGTTGATAATTTCAGGTCCTATAACATTTCCTGGAATAAAAATTTATTGGAGTCTACTCCAAAATAAATTTTAGAGATGATATCGATATCCTAAGGAAAAAGAAGTATCTTTTGTCACCCCTTGCTAGGTTCATGGCTCAGGCCCTTATAACAAAAGACAGATTAACAAGAGAAAAGCATGCACATTTATTTTAAAAAGTTGTATATTACAAGGGAGCTTTCAGAAATGAAGACCGCAAAAAGTAGGGAAACTTGTGTATTATTATGCTTAGGTTGATGAAGAGTAGACAGTCATAGAGAAGTATGACTGGACAAAAAGTGTATGATCTAATGGTAATAAACTGGGGGTAACTTAGTAAGTTCCATTTGTTCAAATTCTTCTCTATGGTCTTGGCTCTCAGCAATAAGGACATTCCTTTATTCCTGGTATATGATGGGCACCTCTCACATAAGGGTTTACTTCCTACTTTAGAGAAAGGCCAGAGAATTATTTTATGGCCTGCTTCAGGGGGAAAGGCAGGAGAAGGTCAGAGAGACCCTCTTGCTTCCGCAGTTTTCTCAAATGCCAAGGTGCCACGTTTCGGGGTAGTATTCCTGAACACCATTAGTATATTCTTCTCTACTGAACTTTTGATTATTTAAAAAGGTATGTGAAGCAATCAATTAATTATTAAATAAATACTAGTTCAGCGTTTAACCTTCAAATATGTATATTATTTCTTCCCATAACTCTTTGTGATTTAGCTTTTTAAATAAGATGAATTTATTGGATTGTAAAAGCACCAAATATAATTTTACAGGTAATAATTTCACATGTGTGCAAATAAAATTCCACTTGTTCCAATTGGTCATTCATTCCTTCAGTGAAGTAATATTTGATTCTTAAAATAATGTTTGCAGTGGTAATTTATTTACAATTTTCTTATTTTTAGGAGATACATGCTGAAGAGATAAACTGATATGCCATCTGCAACTTCTTTCCAAATGATTTAGCAAACAAAAATATATCTACACAAACATACATTTAAAATATGTTTTTAAATGGCAAAATGTGAAAAATTTGCTGAATGTAAATGGTAGGCATATGGGTGATTATTCTTTCAATTCCCCTTCATATTTAAAATTTTTCATAATGAAAACATGGGTGAGAGGGGGAAAGCTTCAATTTTCATTTCAGTGACCTGGGTATTATTTCCTACAGCTTATGTTACCATATCAGAGGCTTAAGAATATATAGAAACTCAGCAAGCCAAAGAAAAAGAGGAAGGGAGGTAAACAATTTGGTCTCTTAGCATCACACTAACCTAAGGACCAATTTCCTTGCAGAGAACCAGAAGCTTTCTCTGAACAGAAGTACCTCCCGGCATGCTATCTTAGGACAGGTGCCCATATGAGAAAATAATTCTCCAAAATGCTAAAATTATCTAAGAATATAAATATAAATAGATGGGAAGGAAAGACAGGCTCAAGATTCTGAGATGCCACCCTCGAGTGATCTTATTGCTATGCTTAATAAATCCCGGGAATCCTGGCCAGCTTTCCGTTGAAAGTACCCGTTGATATCATTGCACCTTACTGAGTATCAGAGTGAAGAAATCTTAAATAATATTAGTTTGAGTCCTAAGAAATTGCAGATATGTGACCATTGTTGGTCAAAAAAAATTAGAAATTTCATATGGTTGTACCTAATACTTCACTCTCCTCTACCACATCCTTGACAAAGCATTACCCAGTCTCTTCCTATACAATAGAAAGATCAGATAAGAAGCCCATTTCATTTTCAGATAGCCTTGTTAGGATAGTCTTCCCTACATCCAGATGAAATTTGCCATTTGGTAAGTACCACCCTCTCTCTGTGGTCAGGCTTGCTTCTTGCTTGACTGGCTTCCAATTTTCACAAGCTGTTCTCATGCTCTGTCAAGTTTCCCCCTTCTCCATGCTAAACGTTTATGTTTCTGTAGCCATTCCTCATTTGGTAAATTTCAAGTTCTTTCATTATCATCTTTGAATTTCCTCTGAAAAAGCTTCTGTTCATCAGTGGCCCAGAGTTCCTCACCTTGAAACTACTGACATTTTGGATTTCATAAATTTCTTGTTATGAGGGACAGTCCTGTGCATCGTATATTGTTTTAGCAACATCTTTGGCCTTTAAACACTGAATGCCAGTAGCACCACTCTCCCCTCCCCCCAGTGTAATAACAAAAAATGTCTACAGATGTCCCCTGGGTAGCAAAATTGCCCTTGGTTGAGAAATACTGGTCTAGCCACCAGAGACAGACATAGTTATTATTGCAAATGTAACAAAGACTTAAATTGGAAAAGCAAAACCCTTGCGCTTTGGGAAGAGCTGATTGCTCTTCATAATAGAGGAAGGATAATTTCGTAGTTTAAGAAGGAAGGGGATGAGCGTAGAAGTATGGAGAGGCAGCATACCCAGAGGAAATTCCTGATATTTCCCTGCCTAAAGGGATTTCAGTGCAGAAATGTCTAAGATGGGATTTTAGAATCTGCTGCTGTGTTTATTCTGTAACAAACTTCTACCACGTTTATGATATCCTGGAAAGCTTTGGGTCAGATTGTATGTTTTGTGGACTGAAGAAAGGGCTGATGCAGCACAGAATACAAACAGGCCATGCACAAGAAGAGCCTGAAGATGGTGAAATCTGCGGAACTCTTGTGGAGGACTTTAACCTTCCATGTGGTGTGGACTGCAGGTTGAAATCAATCTGAGCAGATTCTTAAGAGCCTGTGGAATCTCAGCCGACATCAGTGTATTATGTACATCCTTACCATCAGAGCAGGGGAGGAATAGAACCTCTCTTGTTTGGACATAACTTTATATGGCCTAGTATTTTTCTCCCAGCCACATTACATCAATTATTCCTTTTATTTATGTATTTATTTATTTGGTGAGAAGTACTATTGAACAGTTAAAAGAACTGACTCTGGAGTTAGACTGCTTGAACTCAAATCATGGCATCATCACTTTATCTCTACTACCATGCTATGCTACTTATTTAAGCTTCACTTTCCTCATCACTAAAATAGAGAGAATAATACTTTCTACTATCTCATGGAATTACTTGTGAGGATTAAATGAGCTAGTGTATGCAGCACATAACAGAATCTGAAAAAGTATAATCTCTCAATAAATGTTTGCTACTATTATTTAGTCTGTTCTCATCTGAAACATAAGTGTTTTCTTCCATATATGCTCTCATAATTCTCTCATCAGGGCAGACTGCTGTGTGTTTTTTGGTTTGGTTTTATTTTTTTGCTTGTTTGTTCTTTTTGGCTCTAAGTGCAGGAATTTAGATTCATCTCTATTTAATTTCATCTTGATGAGAGCATGCTACCTGGAATCAGATAACTTGTTCACAGAGTTAAATATTTCCTGCTCTATACCCCAATCAATAACATTATGATATTACTTGTCATATGCCTTGTTGAAATCCTCTTGTAATACACATTTTATTAAAAATATTCTCTAATGATTTCTTTTCTTCTATTTTTGTTAAGACCATTGTCATTACTCCAGAAATCTGAGATTTTATTACTTTAAATGCTCCCTTTGAAATAACCGAAGATGCTTTCTGATTAGCTGAAATTCCGTTAAAAATTTAATGAGACAATGCATGTAAACCACTTAGCATTCTTGTCACATCCAATGCTTTCAAAAATGTTAACTCTTATTGTTATTAAAAACATAACAATTTATGGTTTATTGTCTTAAAGATCATATTTGATGACAATGGGTTTCTCAATCATGGATATGAAGGATACCGAGACTCCTCTTTTGGGGAAGTATTTAAAATATTTTGAACTACATTTTGAAGCCTGAGCTTCCTAGTTGAGGGACTTGCTTAAGCTGAGAATCCTTAGGAAAGCAGCCAGGCAGTCAGTCCCAGGACGGGCCTAGGTGATGGGAAGGAAGGGGCACTGTCAAGGGATGGGGCTGGCCTGTGTGCTCTAAAGCCTAAGGGGAGGCCAGGGAGACATAAGAAAGGAACCAGGCGCCCAGGAGGGACAAGATTAGACAGGACGTAGGACTCAGAGTTGGACCTCAGTCTCCCCCTGACCACGCAACTCCGGCAATGTGGCACTATGAAAAAGTAAGGCTGAGAGCCGCGCAGGCGCAGTACGAATCTTCAGGAAAGCCCAGGCAACCACTCCCAGAAGACACCGCGCACCCAGAGGATGTCGGGAAGGATGACGTGGCACCTGGGTTTTAGCGCTTCCGAGCCCGCCGCGCGTGCCTTCTCTTGGGTCTTGGGGTGGGGCAGTGGTGAGTTAGTACCTGAATGAACTTAGGGATGAATAAACACCCAAGGCTGATAGTCTGGCCGCCTCCCCTGAGGTACAGGTGCGGAGAAGGACCTGGCCGGCCTCAAGCCACCGACTCTTTGCACCTGGATCCCTGAGGTACAGGTGGGACAGATAGAGCCTCGGAGCCCAAGGGAGGTGAAATGTGAAATTCTGGCCTCCTGAAAAGCCCAATTTGTTGTTATTGTGGTAAATCCACAGGAGATACAACTTAGCATTCTAATCATTTTAAACGGTACACTGCAGTGTCATTAAGCGCATTCACAACCAATTTTTATTTGTTAAAATTTTAATAATTAAAAACATTTATTGAAGTCTCACGAAGTTATAGTGCAACAGTACAAATAAAATTCAGAGTCCTTATCCTGGCCTACAAATGATTTGCTTTGACCTTCAGGCAGGATGGGATGAGTTCATTCTTTAAACAAGTATCTGTTGGTGACCAGTTGGTCTAAGTGCAATGGGGAGCCTAGCACTCAGCCCAGAGAAAGAGTGAGAGTGGCTTTTTACAAAGGATAGTTGCATTTTGTTAGGTATAAGTCATTATATGGGAGTCTGCATATGTATAGAAGGATGGGAAACCAGGGAGTGAACAGTGCAGACTTTTAAAGTATGCGTCTCAGCCAATTTGTGGGGCAGAGGAACATCTGAACCTTGCCATATGTAGGCAGTCAGAAAAACCAGGTGGTAGGAAACTCTACAGGTCGTTAAAAGAAAACTTTAGACAAATTAAATTTAACAGAGTTGAATTGAACAAAGAACAATCATGAGTTGGGCACAACCTGAATAGGTTCAGAGCAACTCTGGGGCTGCCACATGATCAGATGACTTTTATGCACAGAAAAACGAAACGATGTGCAGAAGATGGAAGTGAGGTACAGAAACAGCTGAGTTGGTTACAGCTCAGTGTTTGCCTTATTTGAACACAATTTAACAGTTGACCATCTTTAAGCTAAACTTAATTTAACAAGTAAAGACCTGAAGGTCACTCCTGTAATCTTAGCACTTTGGGAGGCCAAGGTGGGAGGATCACTTGAGGCCAGGAGGCAACATAGCCTGAGGCAACATAGCAAGACCCCTGTCTCTACAAAAAAAATAGAAAAAATGAGCCAGTTGTGGTGGATGTGCCTATAGCTGTGATGACTTTTGCACTCTAGGCTGGGCAACAGAGTGAGACCTTGTTTCAAAAAAAAAAAAAACTGAAGGAAGGGATAATGTGAATGCCAGGGGAATATATGGGGGTGGGGGGTGCATTCCAGGAAACAGGTATTATACAAAGGCCCTGAGGCAGAAACATCCAAGGTGTTGGAAGAAAGCCAGGAGGCTAATGTTCCTGGGAACCAAGTAAGCAAGATGGAGAATAAGAGCACCTGCATGCCACTGAAAGGATTCTGGATTTCATTTTGAATGAGATAAGAAGTCATTAGAGGGTTTCTCTTTACCCCACTGTCCTTTGAGGTGGGGAGAAAGTGAATGGGATTATAGATCAAACAAAAATGGCCATGTGTCAACAACTGTTGAAGTGGGATGATGAGTAGGTACAGGGGTTTTATTATATTATTATTTCTTTTGTATTTGCTTGAAATTTTTCATGATAAATACTAAAACAAAAAGAACCCTACAGCTGCTGTGTTAAAAGTAGACAGAAGAGGGGTAAGTGTAGAAGTAAAGAGGACCAGTTAGAAGCCTCCTACACTTATCTAGAGATGATAGTGGCTTGGGATGTTTACAGTGAAGGTATTGAGAAGTGGGTGTTTTTTGGATATATTTTAAAGGGGAAGTAGAAAGGATTGGTTAATGGATTTGGATGTGGAGTGGGAGAGAAACAAGAATTAAGCATGACTGAGTAACTGGAAAAAAGGAGTTGTCATCAACTGAGATGGGGAAAAAAATGAGAGATCCAAGGGAAAGATCCAAAGTTCAGTTTTAATCTTGTAAAGTTTTAGGTGCACATTAAAGTAAATGTAGATATAAAACAGTTGGATATACGAATCTTAGGTTCAGGGGAGGGGTTAGCGCTAGAGATAGGAATTTGGAGCTAGCAATGTATAGATAGCATTTAAAGCAATGGAACCGGATGGTATCACCAACTCTAATTCTCTAATAGTCTGTGATTCTGTTGAAAAAGAAAGGACCTTCCTTCTTCAAAAAGCTCACATAAACACAGTCATGCACATGCCTGTGTGAGCACACACACCCCAGTCAGTTCTCTGAGTGTAGAAACAATAGATTATCTGAAAAATGACTGAACTCAGAGCTCTTAGTGCACACATACTAATCACTTTTATGAGGGCTTCCAAGTGTCATTTAATAAATTGTATGGTCCTGGGCAACACTAAATGGAGTCCGCTTGTTCTGGCAGCATGAAAAGAAATAATTTTACATCTTGGAGGGTATAATGGAAGATAAATTAAGTCATTCTCTTTTTCAATGTCAGTAATCTCAGTAGTTTTATTGAATCTAAATTGTTTAATGCATTAATATGCTAGTCATTCTTCTAATAATCTACCAATGAAGATGCCCACAATTATTTAAACTGAAAACCACATGTGAGAGCTATGGGAGTCAGATTGTGCTTTCTCAGTCTGGGCCTGGTGAGTATTATGCTCTATGGGGTCTTCTAGATTTTTCCCCACACATATTTATAGTATTTTACAAACTGGCTGATTATTATGATTGCCGGTCGTGATTCTTGGGGCCCATCTTTAGAAACTCTGAGTCAGTATGTCTAGGGTGGGGTACAGGAATTTGTATTTTTAACAAGTGCCCCTGTTTGGGAAATACTGCTCAACAGTTTCAAGAAGCATTTGATTTATTCTTTCTCAGATGTACTTCCCAGGCCCCATTTTCCTGCGCTATTACAAGATGTTTTTTAACTTCTACTTCCCTTTTGCAGTTGGCAGCAAGGAACCAAAATCTAAGGTAAGGTGTGTGGGCTATGGAAGTGCTGGGTTCATATTGTGGGGACTCTTCTACCCTGACCCCAAAGTTGCTTTCAATCTGCTCACCTTCCATAGGCTAGGTTTTTCTTGTATGCGTCTTTTAAGCAAGTAGGCCTCCAATAGGGTTTAGATTTAAACACAATCTTAGAGAAAAAAACAGAAAAATGAAGACCCTTGATATCATAAGTTGAGAATCTTGCTACTGTTACCCTCTTGAAACCATAGATAATCATTTTATTATTTTGGGAAGAGGAATTGTAGGGTTGAAAAAAATAGAATGATTTTGAGATTTTCCCTTCTTTGAGGGGCTGGGCCAGGTAATTTTTTCCCATTCAAGGTAATGAACTCCCTGAATTCTATCTATGGACTTCTTGGGTGTGTCTACAGACCTCATGTTGGGTATCTCTGTCCTAAGTCTATTCTTCACAGTGAAACCTGAGTGAAAATTTTAAAAATATAAATCAGAGCATATTACTCTCCTGTTAAAACTCTTGGCTTCCTCTTGCACTTAAAAGCCAGACTTTTTCAACACTCTCCTTCCCAGAAGCTCTCCATGATTTGTTCCAGGCTCGCCTCTTCAACCTATTCTCATAACTTTCTTGCCCTCTCCCTCCACTAGCACCATGTGATACAGCCACACTGGTTGCCTTTTTTCTACTGTTGTGTGTGCCCACAACATCTTCCCTCAACCCTCACAGGGCTCATTTTATTGTCGTAGTTTAGTCTCTGGTGTGATATCACCTTCTCATTTTTTGCATAACATTTATTACCAGCCAGTGTTTTTCTGCCTATTAATTTGTTTACTGGTTTACTTTTTTTCTCACTAGAATGGTAACATCCATGAAAACAGGGATCTTATTGGATTCATTTACCAATAAAATACTTATGTCTAGAACAGTGCTTGGCCCAATGAGCTCATTCAGTAAGTATTTGCTGAATCAATAAATGAATAAACAGGGGAAAAATTGACAAGACTGTTAGGGACCAAATTCATAAAAGCAGTTATCTCAGGGATGGGGCTGGTGAGGTTGGAGGGGAGGAGGAAGAGGCTTGCACATGTTTTACTTTATATTCTTTCCCCAACATAAAAGGACAAAACTGATTATGGGTGATTTTATGTTTCCTTTGTGGTTTTAATGTGTTTTTCATATTTTTAAAAATAAACATGTTTACTTGGAAATCAGAAAAGTGAAATATAATGTAACTAGCAAATATAATTTCTTATCAAGATTTGCAGTTTTGGAGCATGCTAGCCTTCATATTCTTGCACAAATACCGTTGCTTTTGTTTTCTACAAAGGACCTAGTCGTCTATTTTGGTGTAATGCCACATATTCGAATATTTTCTGAACAAGTATCTGTCTGAGTTTTCTTGAACATTACTAAGGGAAAAGCATAAGACTTAGATGGTCTCCATGGTAACTAACTGAGAGCCAAGACTGATCCCTGAGGGTAACAATAGTAGATATTCCAGCACTGGAAAATTTTCTTTGGATTTCTGCCATATTAGGGAACACTAGTCTCAGGAACCTTCTTTATCCAAGAATTGGCTTTCCAATTGTGATCCTAATCTAAACTGGGGAAGAACTTTCTATGCTGAAGCTGTTTCCTCTGTATGTAAGATTATGCCCCCACTGTACAAATCCTCTCCTATCAGAATCTTACTTAGCTTTTGCTTCTCAGATAAACAGTTAATTCTTAGATGAAGTGAAACTTGAATTCTGTACACCCCTCGCTAGCCCCTATTTTATTCTGCTTTGTAAGTATAGTCTTTGCATGTCTATTCCTCTCCTGAGATATTGATGGCAAAGACCAATTTATTCAACAAACATTAATAAATATGATGGTTAATTTTAATGTGTCATCTTGACTGGGCCATGAGGTGCTCAGATATTGGGTCAAACATTATTCTGGGTCTCTCTGTGAGGGTGTGTTTTTTTGTTTTTTTTTTTGAGACAGAGTCTCACTTTGTTGCCTGGGCTAGAGTGAGTGCCGTGGCGTCAGCTTAGCTCACAGCAACCTCAGACTCCTGGGCTTAAGCGATCCTACTGCCTCAGCCTCCCGAGTAGCTGGGACTACAGGCATGCGCCACTATGCCCGGCTAATTTTTCTATATATATTTTTAGTTGTCCATATAATTTCTTTCTATTTTTAGTAGAGACGGGGGTCTCACTCTTGTTCAGGCTGGTCTCGAACTCCTGACCTTGAGCGATCCACCCACCTCGGCCTCCCAGAGTGCTAGGATTACAGGCGTGAGCCACCGCGCCCGGCCGCGTGAGGGTGTTTTCTGGATGAGTTTAACGTTTGAATCAGTAGACTGAGTAAAACAAATTACCTTCCCTAATGTTGGTGGGCCTAATCCGATCAGCTGAAGGCCTGCATAGAAAAAAAAGGCTAAGAGGGAACTCCACCTGCCTAACTGCTTTAGAGCTAGGATCTAAGTTTTTTCCTACCTTGAACTGAAATATCACTTTTCCTGTGATTTGAGTCTGCTGGCATTTGGACTGAAACTAGACCATCGGCCCTCCTGGTCTCCAGGTATATCTGTATCTATATCTCCTATTTGTTCTGTTTCTCTGGAGAGCCCTAATACAATAAATGAGGTCCTATTATGCATCAAGCCTTAGGCTAGAAGTTGGTTTCCTCCAGCTGTCTAGCTTAAAAGAGATGATAGGCTAACTTCAATGTCGTAAGTGCTCTAGTTGAGTTACATACATACAAAATGCTACGAGACCACAAATGGGGAACCTAATTGTCTAAGGAGTTGAGAGGGCTTCATTAAGAGTTGACATGAGCAGGGCTGTGAAAAATAACACCAGATTGAGAAGATTAAAGAAAATGAACTACAGATAAAGTTATGAATGATACATGGATGAATTTCTTCACAGTCATAGTTTTGAGTAAAAAAAAAAAAAAATCAGACAAAAAAGAGGACAGATGAATAAAGGTGCTATGGACCACCTTGAAAAACAAGTCATTGATGCTGAACTCAAGAAGAAAACACCAATATGTAACCATTCATTATGGTGTTTGCAGTGATATGCCTAGTGTATATGACAACCCAAGAGGATCATTTATTAACATTCCTCTCTTCTATAGGACAAAATTATTGCTCAATGGTAATGTAATAATCAGTAAAAATTTTCTTTTTTTTACTTTAAAAACAATGAACAATTTAAAAAGGGTACATATCAGTTTTACAGATATTAAAATTTAGCAAAAAATTTCATGTATGAACTAAAATTTACACTTACCAAAACAATTACATTCATTTAATACTATTTCATTGTTTTAAAATTTAAACAGAAACAAATATTTAAATAGTCACACTGAATGACAGAATTGAAGTAACTTAAGTTCTGTTTGTTTTTATAATCCCTTTTCTATCATTGTTTTATTTTGAATCCACTGTTTAAATGCAGGAGTATGTAGTACCACAGAGTTGGAGACAAGAACTATGTGCAATGCGAGCCTGAATGATTCTGAATCATTATGAACTTACTCTCTCAAAAGAAGACTTGTAGCTGAGACTGTGTTTAGTGGACCGTGACGTGGAGTTCTCTATATTAACTTCCACATAGAATAAAATGCTTATTACAGAGTAAGTAATAAAAAAGTGCTAATTTGATACTTACATATATTAACAACACTAAATAATAATATAATAGCAGTTGCTTAGAACAGCAATGCTTAAACTTTTTCATCTTAGAACATCATTGTACTCTTACAAATTACTGAGCTCTTTGCTTTTGTTTATGTCAGTTATATCAATTGATATTGACCCTATTAGAAATTAAGACCCAGGAAGAATTTAAATGTTTATTTTAAAATTAAGTGTGTACCCTAAAAATACACAAATTCCATATTAATATACATTTATGAAAATAATTAATTTTCCAAAACAAAATAAAATTTAGTAAGAAGAGGGGTATTGTTTTACTTTGGTGCAGCTGGGGTCTCAAATGTGCCTCTACATCCAATTTGTTGCAATATGTTGTTTTAGTTCAAGTAGATGAAACAAATCTGGCCTTATACAAATATATAATTGGAGGAGGGAGGGTATTTTGGTAGCCTTTTTAAATAATTGCAGATATTCTTCTTTGATACTACACCAAAAGTTGACAAGAGGTAATTTTTTACAGGTTAGTTATATGTGTTCTGAAACTATGTAAATGAACTTTTCATACTCTGTTACATTAAAATCTGTTGACCTTTCTTACATTCTGAATGAATCTTTTTATTCATGTATGACTTTGTAGCCTTATGAATTGACAATTTGGAAAATATTAATTCCTTGAGTTAATGCAGTTTTCCACATGTTGACACATTTCATTTTACAATAGCAAAAACATCACTTTTGTTAATGTGACTACCAACCTCACCAGAAGAGTTTTTAAGCTCACAGCAGCTTTCAAGCTCACAGTAGCAGAAATATGTTTCCAACATGCATTTTGGGTTTGATAGCTCATATTTCAGATAAATATTTTTCAGTTGTTTTCATGAAGTGCCAGGCTTACTTTAGTCATTTTTAAGAAAATGTCTACTAAATAACTAACTCTGAATAACTGTAGTCAATTAGTTGTTTTTCCAAGTCAAGCTGGTATTCTATTAAAAACAGAAGTGGCTAGATTAACTTATATTCAAATAAACACAAATATGTTTTCCCTTGAGATGGCAGAAGTGCTTTATTTTCCATTTCATCACAAATTTACTCAAGGGTCAAAATTTAATACAATTTTTTATTTTTAAATTTATTATTTTTTCCAGCTTTATTTAGGTATATTTGACAAATAAAATTATATATATTTATGGTACATTGTGAAATGATTACCATAATCAAGTTAATTAACATATTCATTAGTCATCATTAGTCACCTCACATAGTCATCATTTTTTTTGGTGGTGAGAACACTTGAAATTTAATAAAATTAAATGTTTTAATGAATTTTAAAAACTTAATTAAAATTTTTAATTTAAAAAAACGAAATGGCTTAATAAAATTTTTACTGCTTCATTTGGGATATTCCTAACTAAAACTAGGTTTTTATTATTGTTGTCAACCATGACTGTGTAGTGGTGAAGAATACAATGGGTACTAGTACAGTTTGTGCCACTGCCTTGATTCCTGCTAAGGAATAAGCAGTTTTACTCACCATTGTTTTGGGCCATCAGTGCACATAGTCAACACAGTGAAATAGGAAAACAATGTTTTAGTTATGAAAATATTTTTACTCCATGGACTCCTCAAAAGGATCTTGGGTTACTACAAGTTTGTAGATCATACTTTAGTTTAGAACTTGGACTAACAAAAGATATTTTTTCTAGATAGGTATTTTATTATGACATTGTTTAGAATTTCCCATGCATGGTAATAATAAAGCACAGATGGAATTTTAGTCAGTTTTATTATTGCTTTTATGTTCTTTGCAGACAAAGAACACTTTTATTATCTGCACCCAGGGCAGACTTTCCCACTACCTTGCCGTTGGCATACCGTTGGATGATTGCAGTTATCTTCTCCCAGTCAGTGGTTTGTCTTTTTCTTCTCTTAGTGGTATCTTTAGATGAACAGAAATTTTTAATTTTAGTGATATCTAAACAGTCTTTTATAATTTGTGCTTTTAATGCTTATCCCAAGCTTGCATTCCTGGCATAAATCCCACTTGTTCATATTATACTTTTTGTATAAATGAGAAAATCCATATAATCATTTCAGTAGTTGCAGAAAAAAATTTTAAGTAAAATTTAACACTTCTTTATGAACTCTCAGTAGTCTAGGAATAGAAGGAAACTTCAATGTTATGCTCATCTTATAAAATTAGTTGGAAACTATTCTCTCCTCTTGTTTAGTTTCTGAAAGAGTTTTGTGTAAGATTAGTATTATTTTTTTCCTTAAATGTTCAGAAGACTTCATCACTGAAGCAATTTTGATTTCAAGTTTTTTTTTTTTTGTGGGAAGGTTTTTTTTTTTTTGAGGGATTCCATTTCATTGATATTTAATTCATTCAGATTTTCTATTTCCTCCTATATTAGCTGTATTCTCTTGAAAAACACAACTTGCATTTCATCTAAATTTTTTAAAATTTATTTCACATGCCATGAAATTCACTCGTTTAAAGTACACAATTGAATTTTTTTTTTTTTTGTATATTCTCAGAGTTGTGCAACCATTACTACAACCTAATTTTAGAACATTTCCCTCACCCCAACAGAAACCTCATACCCATTTTCAATCACTCCCATTCCCAGCCCCTAGTCCTTGGCAACAACAAATTTACTGTCTTTATAAATTTGCCTTTTCAAGATATTTCTCATAATGTCTTGAAAACATCTTTATACAGCAGAAGTGCTTTCTTTTCCATCTTGCCCCATGAAAAAAACAGATACTCAAGGGTCCAGATTTCATAAGATTTCACTAAATGCCAGCCCAGTTTTAGGGGAGGGGAAATGAGACCCGGTCTCTTAATAGTAGGAGTAGCAAAGAATTTGTGGATGTTTCTAATCTGGCACACCAAGTATATCACACCTGTTGAATCATAGTTCTATTTTTTTCTAACACCATTCCTTTTGCATCTTACCTAGTTCCTCAGCTTGGCAAATCCATATTCTTCCAAACTTACCTCCAGTATCACAAAGCCTTTCTTGAGTAAGAGGGCACCTACATGTTGTTTTTTCTTTGTCTTAGCATTTATTGAGTACAGGCAACATGCCTAAAAAAGAATAAACTAAGCTTTGGCTGATGGACTAGAAACTGTCCAAGTTGATCTTTCTTTTGTACCATGACCGTATATTATATTTATGCCTCATCACACTTTTTTTGCAATTAGTTATGTATAATGGTTGCTGTGCTACTAAATTGACCTCAAATTCTCTGATTTCATGTAAATTCTCTCAGTGTCAGGTAGTTAAAAGAAGTGTAGCAAAAAGAAAAAAGTATGCATGGAGAAGGGCAAGAATTATTGGTTCAGGATCATAAAATTGCTTTTTTTTTTAAGGGCGGTGGTGCTGCTGGTGCTGGTGTCTGGCATGACTGGATCTAGGCAACAAACAATGCCAAGTGGTCTCCCCCTTACCCTCCTTATGCTTCCTTTCTCCACTTCTCTTCCCCTCCCTTCCTCCCTCCCTTTGCTTCAATCTATGGGTGACTTGACTACTGTAGACATTGTTCCTTCACATGATAGATAGTTTGACCATGATGGTACTAGGTCTCCAGACTGGTGTCTCCAGGGGCAAGTGGCAGCCTTTCCCATTAGTCCCAGATGAAAATTTCTGGGGAAAAGTTTCTGTTTGAGGCCAGGGAGATGGAGTACTGTGGTTGGCCAACTCTTTGGTGCTGGGAAAGGGGCCTGTTTGTTACCAGAAGAGTGGTAGGGAATTGTCCCAGGTCAAAAATCATAGGCCATGTTGAATTTGTCTCTTTTTCCCCAGAGCTCTGCTGTGTTATTGGCAAATATAGCAGATTCCTAAATGTTTATTGAAGAAAATGAATGAATGAATGAATAGAAATGAATGAATAAATCTGACTTGCAATGTCTTCCTCTCTGCACAGAAGTCTTCGATTCTATGACAGCCTGTCTTAGACATTTCTCACTAACTACAGAAGTCAGGGATTTTGCTGTTTAACCACTTCATGGCCACCTCTACATGAGCTTACCTTAAAGGTACTGACACATGAAAGAACATGACTAAAATACCAAATCCCTCGGCTGTCTTTGGTTTCATCTTCAGTCTAGGTCTGTTAGGTCAAAGGTTACTTAAGTGTGGTGTGTCCTCTTGAAAGTTCCGTCAGAAAATCAAAGAGCGTCATGGTGAGTCAGCGCTGGGATTGGGGCTAAAACGCAGCTTTGAGTCCCAGCAGCTTGTCATTACCAGCATGCTTGCCTTGAGAGCTACGGCAGTTTCTGTTGACTTTATCCCAGGCGGCAGTCAATGCACAACTCCTCCGGAAGGCTGCCGATTGAGCAACAAGCTTTTTGAAAACTCTTCCTGAGACCTTTCATTCACATTCACTGTGTTCAGAGAGATGAGAGAATTTCAAAGACTCATCATCATTTCATTCTTAACAGAAGTTATCTCTGTTGTCACTAGTAGGAAGAAACACAGTCAGAGTCTTAGGGAAAAAGAAAAATAAAAGGCTTAATGATTTCTGTAGCTCTCCTACCTTCCCAGAGTAACTCTAAGCCCATCAGTCACAGCCTGTTTCATTCATTCTTCTTTTTTTCCCCTCTTGCTTTTATTTACTTCTCATGTATCATATAATAGTAAAGAAAAATATTGAAAAATCAACTCACAGCCTCATTTCCTTAAAAAAAGTGTTTATGTTTCTATTCCTTTTGATTTCTGTCATATGTATGCATTTCAGTATAAAGATAATTAAATGCCAATTTAGTTTTTTCACTTAACATTATTTTATAACCTTTTCACCTTACTGTTTCATTTTGTTCTTAATGAATATTCTTATTGTCTTCACTGATTCTTTTAAAGGATTGACATTATTGATACAGTTAAGTTGCCTTAGCCATTATAATGTTTCTTGGTGTCATGAGACATAAAACAGTCATTATATCCACAGTAGCAAAAGAATAGAATCATATTTGTTATGTTTGGAAGCTATTCTTTTTAAGCCATCCTGGTTTGAGAAGCATGTAACCATAATGGCTTAAGAATTCATTTATATTGTATGGATTAGTCATTCAGCTGAAAACCCTGCTGGTTCAACATGTAAGTAATCTTTGTATTTAAATATCCTAAACTACTATTTTTCTTTTTTAAAATTTTTTAATTGACATGAAATAATTGTTCATATTTATGGGTACAATGTGATGTTTCCATACATGTATACATTGTATAATGATCAAATCAGGGTAATTAGCATAACCATCACTTCAAACGTTTACCATTTCTTTGTATTGAAAACATCTTCTCTTCTAGCTATTTTGAAATATGCAATTCATTATTGTTAACTATAGTCACCCTACTGTGCAATAGAACACCAGAATTTATTCCTCCTAATTGTAACTTTGTACCTATTGACTAATATCTCCCATTCTCCCCTTCTATCTCACCTCCTCAGTCTCTGGTAACCATTATTCTCTACTTCTATGAGATCAGTTTTTGAATTCTACATATGAGTGAGATCATGTGGTATTTGTCTTTTTGTGTTTGGCTTATTTCACTTAACATGATATCCTCCAGGTTTATCCCTGTTGTTACAAATGACAGAATTTCATTCTTTTTTATGACTAATATTCCATTGTGTGTATGTGTACCACATTTTCTTTATCCATTCATCCATTGATGGACACTTGATTCCATATCTTAACTATTTTGAATAGTGCCACAATAAATATGGGAGTGTAGATATCTCTTCGACTGATTTCATTTCCTTTGGACATATACCCAGAAGTGAGATTGCGGTATCATATGGGAGTTCTATTTTTAACTTTTAAAGGAAACTCCATACTGTTTTACATAATGGCTGTACAAATTTACATTCTCACCAACAGTGTGTAATAGTTTCCTTTTTTCCATATCCTCACCAACACTTATTTTTTGTCTTTTTGATATTAGCCATTCTAACTGGAGTAAAGTGATATCGCATTGTAGTTTTGATTTGCATTTCCCTAATGATTAGTAATGTTGAGCATTTTTTATATACCTGTTGGCCATTTGTATGTCTTCTTTTGACAAATGTCTATTAAGGTGTTTTGCCTATTTTTAATACGATTATTTGTGTCTTTGTTATTGAGTTGAGTTCCTTATATGTTCTGGATTCTCTTTTAAGACATGTTACCTGTGCTCAGTAAATGCTAAGTCATTGAAAAAAACAACATATAGTACTCTCCTATTCAAAGAGTTGATAAATATATATCTGTATCTAATATATCTATCTCCTACTGGTTCTGTTTCTATGGAGAACCCTAATATAGGAGGTTTCTGTGCTAGTTCAAGGGAGAAACATTGATAACTTAGACTAGGAGCTGTGACAGTAGAGACTGTGAAGTGTTTGTGCTCAGGGTAGCTAGTTTGAAGGTACAAACAGGACTTGCTTAAGAATTGGATATGAGGGAATGAAGAAAAGGAATAAATTAGTTATGTTTGAAGGCCTACTTTGGGCAGATAGAAAGAAATATTCACATGCAAAAGAAATGTATCTTTGTTGGCTAAATGATATAGAACTCATCTTTCAACTGTAAGAGAGGAAGATTCTTTGAAACTCACTGAGATACATACATGACTAAAAAATGCCTGCAGGAGTTGGTGGGGTGAAGGGTGCATTTTGGGACCTGTAAATACTTGTGATTGACAGGTCAGTGGGATCCATCACCAAAGTGGTAGTAATCATTCTCAGGGAATTTTGGTCACTGCTGTGTCTGGCACATTGGATACTTTGCAAATTGATCATAAAGAGAAGATCTCTTTCTCAAGTTTCTACCAAGGAAACTATTTTCTTTGTCATTAAAAAAGTAATTGCTTTACTTACTTTTTATTAAATTGATGAGTTTAACTTGACATTGCAAGTATTGAAGGTCCTTAACAGGAAAGACTTGGGCCCTGGGAGGCTGATTAAGCACTTTGTTGGGAAATTAGTAATTTGAAAATGATAGGAGCAAATATTGCACTGTGGCTCCTGTTCATGAAGGGATTTATTTTTGTAGAATAGGGGTACACAGAAGAGGCATTCACAAAGTCAAGTCTTTAAAAAATTTTTTTTTAATTTCAGCATATTACGAGGGTACAAATGTTTAGGTTACATATATTGCCTTTGCCCCACCTGAGTCAGAGCTTCAAGCATGTCCATCCCCCAGATGGTGCATACCACACTCATTAGGTGTGTATATACACACCTCCTGCCCCCTCCCATCTGCTTGACACCCGATGAATGGTATAACTATATGGCACTTAAGTATCGGTCAGTTAATACCAATTTGATGGTGAGTACATGTGGTGCTTGTTTTTCCATTCTTGTGATACTTCACTTAGTAGAATGGGCTCCAGCTCTATCCAGGATAATACAAGAGGTGCTAGATCACCATTGTTTTTTGTCGCTGAGTAGAACTCCATGGTATACATATACCACATTTTATTAATCTACTCATGTATTGATGGGCACTTGGGTTGTTTCCACATCTTTGCAATTGTGAATTGTGCTACTATAAACATTTGAGTACAGATGTCTTTTTTATAGAATGTCTTTTGTTCTTTTGTGTAGATGCCCAGTAATGGGATTGCTGGATTGAATGCCAGAGAAGACCCCGTATAGCAAAAGCAATCTTAAGCAAAAAGAACAAATTGGGAGGCATCAATTTATTAGACTTCAAGCTATACTACAAGGCTATAGTAGCTAAAACAGCATGATACTGGCAGAAGAACAGAGACATAGACCAATGGAACAGAACTGAGAACCTAGCTATAAAACCATCCTCATATAGCCATCTAATCTTTGACAAAGCAGACAAAAATATACACTGGGGAAAAGAATCCTTATTCAATAAACAGTGCTGGGAAAACTGGATAGCCATGTGTAGAAGACACACCTCTCACCTCTCACAAAAATCAACTCATGGTGTATAATATACTTAAACCTAAGATGTGAAACTATAAAAATTCTAGAAGAAAATGTTGGAAAAACTCTTATAGACATTGGCCTAGGCAAAGAATTTATGAGGAAGACCCCAATCACAGCAACAATAAGAATAAATAAATAGGACCTGCTCAAATTAAAAAGCTTCTGCACAGCCAAGGAAACTGTCATGAGAGCAAACAGACAACCTACAGAATGGGAGAAAATATTCGCATGCTATGTATCTGATAAAGGGCTAATAACTAGAATCTATGTAGAACTCAGGAAAATCAGCAAGAAAAAATCAAACAACCCTATCAAAAAGTGGGCAAAGGACATGAACAGAAACTTTTCAAAAGAAGATAGACTAATGGCCCACAAACATTTGAAAAAATGCCCAACATCTCTAATCATCAGGGAAATGCAAATCAAAACCACAGTGAGATATCACTTATCTCCAGTGAGAGTGGGCTTTATCAAAAAGTCCCAAAAAATAAATGTTGGCATAGATGTGGAGAGATAGGAACACTGCTGGTGGGACTGAAAGCTAGTACAACCTCTGTGGAAAGTAATATGGAGATACCGCAAAGAGATACAAGTAGAACCACACAGTCAAGTCTTAAATGCCCATTTGAATCCTCAAAGACTCTATGTGATGTCAACCATTTATCGTCTCTGGCCCTTCATTTCCTCACCCATGAAATGAGATTAGAAATTCCTGCTCTATCTGCCTTATAGAAATGTTATGAGGTTTAAATTACATGAAGATAATAATGATAATAGCACTTGACATTTACTAAGTTTTGTTTACTATGTGTCAGTCACTATGCTAAGCAATGTGATGAAGCTAAGCCAGACATTGTGCTAAATTTAGTGGCTTAAAACAACAACCATTTTATTTGCTCACAGTTCTGTGAGTTAGCAATTTTGGCTGAACTCAGTTGGATGGTATTTCTGCTTTTCTTGCCTGGGATCATGCATGTGGCTGCAAATTATCTGTCAGCTCTGAGGCCTAACTTTTCCTCTCTCATATGTCTGGCAGTTGATAGTGTCTACTACCTGGTTGGCCTAGGGAATCTCCACTGGATGTTTTTCTTTTCTCCATGTGATGTTTCATCCTCTCATAGGCTAGACCGGGCTCCTTCATATGAAAGCTTCAGGGCAGAATTCCAAGAGGTAAGAACAGAAGCTGCACGACTGCTTGCATTCTAGGCTTGGAAGTCCCATGTATCACTTCCATTATATTCTGTTGGTCAGAGAAAATCACAAGTATAACCCAGATCCATGGGGAAGTAAACTCTACCTTTTGATGGAAGGAGTGAAAAAGTCACATTGCATATGGGCTGGCATATAGAAACAGGAGGAGTTATCATAGTCATCTTTGCAAATAATCTACTGTAATTTATCAACATATAATCTCATTTAATGCACATAGCAACCCTCATTGGACAGATGAGGAAACTGAGGCACAGTGAGGTTGAATAATTTGTTCAAAGTCACATAGTCAATAAGTGTCTAAGCTGGGAGATGAACCCAGGCAGCCTGACTCCAGAGGCCATGCTCTTTTTTAATGGGCTTCAAAATAGAAATCGCATTGTGATAGGGATTACTTGTGTTTACCTACATCCATTTCTCTCCTTCTGGAGCACATGAGAGACCACACTTCCCATCCTTTACAGTTTAACTGGGGCCATGTAACTGTTTCTGGGCCAATGAAGGCATTTAACAGCGGGTATAAAGTCTTCGTTCTCTTTCATCCCCTGCCTCTGTGGCCCTAGAAACCATGGGTTGAAATGGTAGAACTATTAGATAAAAGTAGATTGAATTGTCAAGTTACTATTCAAAAGGAAGCTGCCTGACCTGCAACAGAAAAGAAATAAAATTGCATGTGCTAAGCAACTGAGATTTTTGAATTTGTTAGTTCAGTAAAGCTAATTCTTCTAATACAAACTTCATCCTATTATTCTGCTTATAAAGTGAATCCATAGTCATATAAAAATTGTAATTAAACAGAAAAGAATAAAGAAAAATTTAAGTCATTCCAAATCCTACTACCCAGGGTCAACAATTCTCAATCTCTTGGTGAATCTCTTGGTGAATATCGCTCCAGATAACTCTCTGTGTACAAAAATACACAGTTTATAAAAATAAGGGCAGGTGCAGTGGCTCATGCCTGTAATACAAGCACTTTTGGAGGCCAAGGCAGGAGGATTGCTTGAGGCCAGGAGTTTGAGACCAGTCTGGCAGCACAGTGAGACTGTCTCTACCAAAAAAAAAAAAAAGAAAATGTATATATATACACACACACACACATATATATGTGTATATATATAAAACATAAGTTCATACTCCCCATATTGCCAGGTAGTTTCCTTTTATGATCAAACAATATAATTTCAAAATTGTTCTTGGTCAAGTAATAGAAACCTATGTAGGAAACTCTGTTAAATATATAATACACAAAAGGAAGGGTTTGGGAACGTGTGTGAGCGTGTGGGTTATCTGTCAGATTGCTTGAGTTCAAATCTTCACCTATCACTGACCTTGAGAAAGTTACTTAATCCTAGTGTTTCTTACAACTTCTTTAACTATAAAAGGAGGGTAAGAATAGTACCTACTCCACTTCACAGTTAGAATTAACTAAGATTTTATTTAACATTTTGCACAGGACCTGGCATGTAGTTAACACTCAATAAATGTTAGCTATGACACTAGGGTAGCAAATTTACACATTCTATTAAGATTTACAAAGAAAATGTAGCTTCTTTACTTATAATAGATTTTTCTCATAATCCTCCGCTGGACAGCAGGGTGTGGCTCCCGTGGTGGAAGAAGTCATGTTACATTCTAGTTTTAGAAGACTTTCAAGGAAATATTTAATCAGTCCAAAGTCCATCTTCATAAGGAAGCTATTGCCCGCTCCCCATATAATTCCCCTCCCCCCAGAAAGTTTCTCTGTATAGGGAAAAACTTATGAGGTCTCCTAGTGACAGAGGAAGTTAGTCTGTTTTCTTAATTTTTCTTACTACAATGGCTGACTAATCAGTCTCTGCACTGGCATCCATTGCAGGAAAACTAATTCCATTTGATCTTTTGGTGAACAGTGGTACCCACTGCTGCCTGGCATGCCTGACTTGACATTGCCTTCAGTTACTGAAGGTTCTGACCTTGCAGGCCTTCTTTTCCCAACTCCAGGCCTCTGCAAGTCCAGTGGTCCTCCCAGTCTTTCCCCAGTGCCTCACAAGGGCACACAGGAATGTTCCGGATTCTCTGTACATCATGCATAGACCATAGGGAACAAGGAGCACTGCCTGTGCTGCTTATGCTCAACCCATCCACCCTATCCCTCTGCCAGAGGTTGCCAGAGGTCGCCAGAGTCCCTTGCATGGAGGTCTCATTCCAGGATTCCAAAGTGGGAGTGGATCAAAACTCCCTCTGTTTTAGCTTTTTCAAATTCAGTAACAATCATTTGCCCTTCGGGCCCAAGTCATTTCACAGGTCAGACAGCCTGCTTCATTACCCTTTCTTTCCTCTCTCGAACATGATTTCCAGGTGCTGATTGGAACAGGCTTTCTCCTTCATCTTCTTGTTTATTGGAACTTCCCGTATACCACTAAGCCCCATCATTCAACTTGAATATTAGAGAAGTAAAATCCCTACATGATAAAGAAACTATATGGCTCTTGATATGAGAACTACAGGTCAATTAGGAACTAGAGTTAACCATGAATACAAACACATTTATTTAATACTCTCAAATATTGCCTCATTGTAATATAATCATTATTATCATCATCATGTAGGACTTGCTTATTTCTTTCTCAGTGCCCTTCTACTTTTCCCATGCTCTTACACTGCCCACCAGATTCTGGATTTTCTGGCTGCTTTGCCTGTTAAAAGGCAGTAGGAAGGCAGTCCACCTGCTGTTTGCTGGGAATGCAGGAAATGAACATCATACCATATGGGCTCTTTAACACCCACCC
This sequence comes from Eulemur rufifrons, assembly GCF_041146395.1. Classification (NCBI taxonomy): domain Eukaryota; kingdom Metazoa; phylum Chordata; class Mammalia; order Primates; family Lemuridae; genus Eulemur; species Eulemur rufifrons. The sequence goes on along the minus strand of NC_091010.1, from coordinate 30,217,800 downwards.
ACATGGCCTCAGACACAAGCAGCAGATCCTCTGGCAACTGTAGGCCAGGCACCACTGGGGTGGCTGCTTCCCTTGGGAATGACACATTTAAAAAAAATCTTAATTACATTTTTATTGCACTGATACAAAGTTAATTTTTAGTCTTTCTGTTGACTACAAACCAATCCAAGATCTCTTTCTCTCTCTGATTGTGCATTGTACACATAGCCTAAAATGACTAATAAATGTTTATATCAGCAGCAACTGCGTAATTAACCCTCTCAACCAGCAGTGTTGAGCTTACATAGATTGAATAGAAAACCTAGAATGTGAGGTCAGGGGCTGCCACTAAGACCTTTCCTAAATATGAACTAATGCCCCAAATACCATACTTGATCATTTATTTCTTTAATCAGGACACAATTTTTGTACCTTTATGTCAATGGGTTTACCAGACCATTTAAATGTTCATTTTTATCAAGGGAAGGGAAAGAAATCTTAGGCTCCTGTGTCTCTTGGAGAACGAAGATTCATGCCAAAAGGGGAGACAGGTATGGAAAAGGGTGTGTGAGGAACCAGGATAAACTTACTGTTTACTAGATGCAGTCAACTGGTGCCTTAGGAGGAGTGGTATTTGGAAGAGATGCCTGCTGCATTACCATAGGTCTGTAACAGGCAGCAGAGTGATCCAGGCTGTATGTGTTAGGGTGCTTCACCAGGTGCTTCCTCAGCTGGAGTGGACCAGCATTGCCTCACAAGGACTGAGAGGTGCTAGAAGCAGAGGCCCAGTATCTGCATGCTTGGGTAAACATACCTAGTAAAGTTGAGATGGTAGTTGGCTTGTCTTCCTGGCTGCAGACTCTCAGTCTTTGAAATATGATCACTTAGCACATAACTAGCTGCAGAAAAGTGTCTGAATATTCTGCCTGCAGAGGCCAGGTGGGTCACATTAGCGCAACAACCATCAACTGGACTTGGATGCTCTCTCCTTCACAGCACCCTACAGTAGGATATTTCCTCTCCACACCTCTCAAGTACACGCAGGTATTCTCAATATAAAAGCTAGAGAGACAGATTACCTTAAGGAGGAACCGACAGTGAACAGCAAAAAAGATCAAAGTTCAAAGGCTTATCACTTGGGTAAAACCAAGAGTCAGAAAGAAGCTTGACAGCATCAGACCTGGAGAATTGGAATAGGCCTTTAACAGGCAAGGCAGGAGCTGGACAATTATGAAGTGAATTCTCACAACTAGCTTTATTGACAGGGACCCAAATGTTCCATGTGTGGTAGAACTCTTTGAAATTAAAAAAAAAAATGTATGTTTGTGTTTCCTTACACACACTGGCGGTATATGCTGTATATACTAGTATATGCAGGTTCTAAAGTGCTAGATATGGAAAACCTTTTTCTTGGATGGTGCTTGGTGGTGTCTTCTTTACAGTACTGTCTAGAAACCAGTCCTTTCTGCTTTTTGATAGGGTTTTCTTGGGGAAAATAAGCAGCTTCAGGAAAAGAAAGAGAAAATGTATAGGTGAGAAGGTGTAGGAGGGAGAGAGTAGCAGCATAAAGGGAGCAAAAAGGGGAAAAAAACAGCAAAATGTAGTGCACACTTATGAAACAGAAATGAGGGTGTTAACCTGCAGGAGAGAGACGGCAGCCAGTTGATGGGAAGGTGGATGTTGGCATTGTTGGTATCGTGTTCAGATGGATGATATTCAGCAGGTCCAGAAAGACATGCATTTAGACACAATTAACCATGGCCAAAGTCCTGCAGAAGGAGTCACTGGTAGTCACAGGAAACTCAAATTGGTGGAGTATAATCTTAGGCATTTTTTAAAATTTGTGTTCATTAAATGTTTCCAGAATGTAGCTGAGCTCTGTTACTTGGTCCATGTAATAAATTATTCTCTCTTGAGAACCCTGGCTAGGTGCTGTTTATATCTCCCATACCTGAATCCAATGAGTCTGGCCCCCACCCTGGTAACTTGGCAGAACTGATTACTGCTGGTCTTCCTCTCCGGAAGAATAAGGGGACAGAATTGTCAGCCAAACAGGAGGACAAAAGGATAAAAAGCCTGGATCATCCACTAGAATAGATTCCACTGCTGACCTCTGTTGGAGTTGAATATAAATTGTGTCTTCATGGTGGAGCTCAGTTCTTCAGGTTTAAATTAAACTCAGTTCAATAGACATTTACCGGGTACCTATTTTGGACTGTGTGGGAAGACAAACTGGTAAAAAAAAAAAAAAAAAAAACAACCTGTAAGACATGGTTACTGTCCTTGAGAAGCTTAAAACATTTCAGAAGAGGCCAACATAAACAAGCATCCAATAAGATTTTCAAATGAGGGAAAAATTCCTTGCAAGGAAATTCAGAGAATGGAGGTACCACCTTGAATTAAGCTCTGGGAAAAATTTGGGATTTTGGATTTAGGCCCGTGCAGCATAACCAGGTTTTGAGGTGAGGATTAAAGAGATGAGAACACTCAAAGGGAGAAAACAGAATGATCTTATCAGGATGATCTCTAAGAACTATTGAAGAAACATAAATCTCTCCCCAGACCATGAGTTCTTCAAGGGCTGGCATCATGTCTCAGGCCTCTTAGTATTCATTCGTTCAACAAATCTGGGTGCTGAGGATAAGCAGTGAGTGAAACAGACAGGGTCTCTGCCCTCATGCAGTGTAGCTTACAGTCTAATGGCAGAGACAGCTATAAACAATAGACAAATTTATGATGTTGAGGAAACAATAAAATTCATGAGGACAATGCTGATTCTCAATAATGCAAGGGGCTAATTACAGACTGCTTTTGCTGGACAGAGGAGGAAAAAAGATCCACAGTTTTAGATCAATTTATTTCCAAATCCAAAAAGTCCAGCTGAGTAGACTATACGGTAGGTAGCAGGATACACACATACACAAATTGCAAATCAAGCTGCCTGCACAGATTATTTGCCTATATTAATAAGCCTGCAGCCACACAAGTTCCCCTTTTTAGTATTTCAGTGCTTACTACTCTTTTCCATGTCACACACTGAAAATGATAATATTTATATGGCTCATTGGGGGAGAAGGAGGAGACTGCACTCAGCAGAAGGAATAGCCCTGGAGGTTTCACCCTCAGGGTCAAAGGGATCAGTATTTCAGTGCATCTTTAATCCATTTGGCTCATTAACGGGAAACTTCTGCTTTATTCAATCACAGAAAAGTATATTTTTGCAAGATATTTATAATCCTGATCTTTCCTCCAAACTTACTCCTCCCAGGGGCATCACCATCTCAGTTAATGACTACTCCATCTTTCTAGTTGCTTAGTTCAGAAATTTTGGGATTGTCTTTGATGCCTCTCTCTCACACACTCAGCATCCATTCAATCCATTGGTAAATCCTATGGGCTCCACAGGCTTCAATACTTCTATCTCCTCTGCGCTACCATCCAGGTCTATAATCTGCTCTTGCCTGGATTACTTAAAATCCTTCTATCTTGTCTCACTGCTTCCTCTCTTGCTCCACTGCAGTCCCTTCTCAAACTAGCAGTGGGCATGATGCTGTTAAAACAGAAGTCAAGTAATAAGAAGTCCTCAAAATTCTCCAGTGGATCTCCCTCTCACTTAGAGTAAAGGTCAGAGTCCTCACAATGGCCTGCAAGGTCCAATCCCAAATGGCCTGCTGGACCTTACCCCATCTGCCTCCTCTCCCATTCTCTGAACCATTCGCTCTCTTGCTCCTTCCTCTCTAGCTACATTGGCCTGCTTGTTCTGCCTTGAACACACCAAACACGTTCTTGCCTCAAAGACTTTGCATTTGCTGTGCTCTCTGCCTACCATGCTCACATATCTCCATGGGTCTCTCACTTGTTAGGTCTCAGCAATTGCCATATTCTTAGTGGATCCTTCTTTGTTTTAAATCAACGCCCACCTCCCAAAGGAACTCTGTTTTATCTTTTTTTTTTTTTAGAGACTGGTCTTGCTTTTTCGCCCAGGCTGAAGTACAATGGCCTGATTGTAGCTCACTGCAACCTCGAATGCCCAGCGTCAAGCAATCCTTCTGCCTCAGCTTCCTGAGTAGCTGGGACTACAGGTGCAGGCCACCATGCCTGGCTACTTTATCTATTTTTTTTTTTTTTCGGTAGAGATAGAGTCTCTATGTTGCCCAGGGTGGTTTCAAACTCCTGCCCTCAAGCAATCCTGCCTCAGCCTCCTAAAGTGCTGGGATTACAGGCATGAGCCACCCCCACCCAGCCTCCTGTTATATATTATTCCTTTTCTTTGTAGCACTTATTACTATTTAACATATTATATATTTTACTTGTTTGTTCTATTTATTGCCTGACTTCCTCACTTGAATGTAAAGTTCATTAGGGCAGGGATTTTTTTTTTTTTTTTCAGTTTTGTCCCCTGTTGTATCTGCAGTACACAGAATAGTACCCAACTCATGGTAGATACTCAATATATATTAGTTAAATTCATTAGTAAATTAATGAATGAATTCACGTGGTACTTGACATTCTCAAACCTGAAGTTGTCTGTCTATGTGAAACTGTACTTTGTTCAAGCCAAAGGTAGAGGTCCTGATTACAAGGTTAACTGAATGACTGTCTCTGAAATATTATAGCATCAAAACTTGGCTAACAGATTATTTACTAATGTGATGTGATCATTTCTTATTCTATTATTATAATATAATGAATCATGTCCAAAGTGCTATGAAGAAAATTAAATTAGGGAGAGGGCTTAGAGAGCGATAGGGCTGCTTTTTAGTTAGTGTGATCAGGGAAGGCCATCTATCAGAGGCTGGGATGAAGGGATGGAGCAGCCCTATCTGAAGGGCTGAGGGAGAGCATTCCAGGCAGAAAGAACAATGAGTGCAAAGACTGAGCAGATGGAACAAACCTAATGTTTTTGAGTGGCTGTATGAAGGATAATGTGGTAAGACCAGAGTAAATGTGCTAGAGAGTGGCAGCAGAAGAGGTTAGAAATGTAGCCAGAGGCTAGATGGTGGAGGGGCTTCTGGAAAGGAGTTAGATTTTAAGTGTGATAGGAAGCCATGGGAATATTTCGAGCAGGACAATAATATGACTGGATTCATGATTTTGAAAGATTACTCTGGCTGCTGTGTGGAAATTGATAGTAGGAGCAAAGACCAGTTAGGAGGCTACTGGAATAGTCTAAGCAAGGGAAGATGGTGGCTTGGACTAGGGTGATGGTGGTAGATGTGATGAGAAGTGGCTGGATTCAGGACACAGGGTTTCTTTATTTATTTTACCTTTTTATTTTGAAATAATTGCAATCTTACAGAATAGTTGCAAGAATAGTAAAAAGAACTCTAAGATATAGACACTTTACCCAGTTTCACTAGCTTTTAAAGTTTCATCACATTTATACTCTGATTTGCCCACCCCTTCCTCCTCTCTCTTTGTGTGTGTTTGTATACATACACAAATATAGATCTACATCCATGTCTATATTTACATAAATTTCTATCCCTGTCTATATTTATATGCATTTTTTTCCTGAACCATTTGGTCATAAGTTGCATATATCATGCATCTTTACCTCAAGACTCTTTAGTGTGTATTTTTCAAGAACAAGATGATTCTCTCTTTTTTTTTTTTTTTTTTTTTTGAGGCAGAGTCTTGCTCTTTTGCCTTGTCTAGAATGCAGTGATGTCATCATAGCTCACTGCAACCTTAAACTCCTGGGCTCAAGCAATCCTCCTGCCTCAGCCTCCCAAGTAGCTGGGACTACAGGCACACACCACCGCACCTGGCTAATTTTTCTATTCTTTGTAGAGATGGGTTCTTACTCATGCCTAGGCTGTTCTCGAACTCCTGACCTCAAGCGATCTTCCTGTGTTGGCTTCCCAGAGTGCTAGGATTATAAGTGTGAGCTGCTGCAGCCGGCCAAGATGATTCTCTTACATATCCACAGTACAGTTATCAATTCAGGAAAAGTAAAATTGATGTAATACTTTAATCTGTAGCGTATATTCCAATTTTGTCAATTGTCCTAATAATATCCTTTAATAAGCAATTTGTGTGTGTGTGTGTGTGTGTGGTATAGAATACAATCCAGGGTTTGTCTATTACTGATTTCTTTAAAAATTTGTTACTTTGATCTACTATTTTTCTATTTTCACTTTATTGATTTCTTCCCATCTTAAGTTTTTCTTTGTTTTTTCCCCCTAGCTTTTTCAGTTAGGGATTTAATCCATTTATTTTTTGCTTTTAATTCTCCTTGATATAGGTGTTTAATTAAGGCTATGAATTTTCTTTTGATCACTGCTTTAAATCTATCCCATCTTCCTTCCTTCCTTCCTTCTTTCCTTCCTTCTTTCCCTCTTTCCTTCCTTCCTTCCTTCCTTCTGTGATCTAGGTAATCACACTTCTTTCCTGTTCTCTTCTCCTCTGTTCCACATAATATTTAAAAACTTCCTTTCTCCAGTTTTCTGTACTTATAGGCTTGTCGTGGCAATGGGAGCTCTATTTTAATTTTGTGTTTATATCTTTACTTACAAGTAATTTGAAGTTGCTATAGTTGAAGGCATGGATCATGTGAGATTTTATTTGTACTTCTTGTAGCTCTTATGTTTGTTTTTTTTTAAGGATGTTGCTATGGTTTGAATGGGTTCCCTCCAAAATCAGATGTTGCCAATGTGATAGTACTAAGAGGTGGGGCCTTTAAGAGGTGATTAGGCCACAAGGGCTCCTCCTTCTTGAATGGAATTAGGTTCCCTTAAAAAAGGGCTTGCCAGGAGGGCGTGCATTCTCTTTTGCCCTTCCATCTTCTGTTATGCGAGGACACAGTTTCGGATATTCTGTTATAGCAGCACAGAATGGACAAAGGTATGTAGAAAGAACCTGTATTTTAGGGTTGACTGGAACTCTCGGGATTTATTTTAAGATAGAAGAAAGTGGACTTGTTGACAGGTTGGATGTGGGGTTGGAGGGAAAGGGAACACTCAGGGGTGCTTCCTAAGTTAATGGCTGAGAAAATGGGAAAAAGAAGGTTGTGGGAGGTGAATTGGTATAGAGGAGACAAAGATTTCACGTTAACTTTGGGATATTTTTGACACGTCCAATGGGAGATGTTGAGTAAGCAGTTGGCTCTGCAAATTTGTGTTCAGGATGTGTCAGGATGCAGTGTGGTGTGGACAGGATAAATTTTTCACTCATTTTCCACTAAGAAATTTGAAAACAGGTCCTCCTGGTTTGGACTTTGGAAAACCACCTCTTAAAACCCTTAAGCTGTCTTGACATATTTGGAAAAATGTGTTTTCCAGTTGTGATATCTTCAAAAGCTAAGCAGTTAATTAATGTCTTCTGAAAGGTTTAAGTGATAAGTAACTTAAAAATATAATTGCTGTATTGTTTTGACACATTTAGGAACAGAGAAAAGCAGAATTAACCTAAAAATCAAATGCAATTCTGCCACATACAAATAACCATTATTGATATTTTGGTATATGTTATTCCAGATTTTTTTTGTACATATAATTTACAGTTCAGATACATAAATGATAAATACTTGAGGTGATGGATACTCCAATTACCCTGATTGGATCATTACATATTATATGCTTCTATCAAAAACTCACATGTACCCTGTAAATATGTACAACTATTATGTATCCATGATAACGAAAAATAAAATTAAAAAAATAAGGATGCAATCATACTATTCTCTATGGTTCTTAACTTTGCACATTAGCACCTAGGAAGTTTTCTTTTTTCTCAAAAGTCAATGCTAAAAAACAAAAAAAAAACCCAAGTCAATGTGCAGGCCTCATACCCTTGTATAGTAAGAATCTAAGAGATCTAGATAAATCTTTTAACAAGAACTCCAGGTAATTAATATGATCAACCTAAACTACAATTCTTGATGCCTGTGTATTATTTGAAAATAAGCAAAACCTGCTATTCATTTGCTGCTTCTTGCAGGTTAAGTTATCCCAAGTGAGTCCAATTAAGGAAATCTCATGTGTATCTCCTTAAACTGTGACCAGACATGTCCAAGAAGGTTCTATGGCATTTTGGAGTGCTCTTCCCTCTCTTGATCGTATTTGAGGAATGAAAAATTAAGACCTGTGTCTCAGGGCAGAGCTGCAGAGCTACATCATGACTCTTGGGTTTCATTTAGGACAAGGAGCCCATTCTGGAAATCAACGCATGCCTGCCCCTACTCACTAATTAAGCAGACAGCTGGGAGTGGATGGGACTGAAGCCTGGAATTTGCCCCTCCTTCTCAACTCCTATCTCAGGTGGGGTGTATTTTGCTGGTGTGGTCTCCACTGCTGGGATTCCTGAACCTTTTGCCCAGAGGATTTCAGAAGGCAGCCTTTGGATACGTGTTCTAAGGTAGGATTTATTTAATTTCTTTTGAACTGGTGAGCACTGTATTGAGAAGTAGAGTTAGACTGTTTCTACCCTCAGAGGAAATGAGAGTCAATTTCATACTGTCCCAGTTGATAGCAAACACTGATATCGACTTTCAAGGAAGGAAACCAAATGTAAATGGCAGCAATGTAGAAAATTGCCTCACTTTAAAAACATGTAGGTAACCGCTGCTCCTTTCTTACTAAAAAATTTTTCCCTCTCTTTAAAGGCAGCTATTGTTTCAAATGCTGTTTGCTGAGTTGTTTTTTGGTTAATATGAGAGACTAAGATGGTGATGGGGGAAAAAAGTCAAGCTGCAGTTTGAATAGCCAAGTCTCATTGTTGGTTGCTAGGAATAACTATGGCATGCGGTGTCTTTAAAGTAGGAGTTTCTAATCTCTTAATATTAAGTACAGTCACTGGTCATCAGAAAAGGGGAGTGGGCCGGGCGTGGTGACTCACGCCTATAATCCTAGCACTCTGGGAGGCCAAGGCAGGCACATTGTTTGAGCTCAGGAGTTCGAGCAAGAGCGAGACCCCATCTCTACTAAAAATAGGAAGAAATTATATGGACAGCTAAAATATATATAGAAAAATTAGCCGGGCATGGTGGCGCATGCCTGTAGTCCCAGCTACCCGGGAGGCTGAGGCAGGAGGATCACTTAAGTAAGCCCAGGAGTTTGAGGTTGCTGTGAGCTAGGCTGATGCCATGGCACTCTAGCCCAGGCAACAGAGTGAGACTCTGTCTCAAAAATAAAAAAAAAAAAGGGGGGGAGTGTATGTGTGTGCCTGCGTGTGTATGTGCAGACTGGGGACACTGCAGCAGCTCTGGAGGTAGGAGGGGAGGAGAAAGAGCACTATCAAAAGCAATGGATAATATAAAGACCAAAGAGCTGTATCTTGTCTAGAACCTCCCCACCTCCTCCACGTCTCCATTTCAGGTCCCTGTGTGCTTCTGTTAGGGATTTAACACAATATTTTGTTACATTAATTATGTTTATTCGTTTAATTATACTCATTATATTCTATTTATTCTTCTCTTATTCTACTTATGAAAATATGTTTCCAGAAGGCAAGGACTTGTCTTTAATCACTACTGAATTTCTAGCACCTAATAGGTGCTCAGTTTGATGCATGAATTGAAGGATTGAATACACTAAGCACTTCACATACATTACTTCTCAATAACCTGAGTTCTAGAATGATTTGGATTAGAAATAGGCTTTTTTAACTCCTGAGATACATGTGTATATATATATATATATATATGTCTTAATGTTACATAAGGATGAGAACTTAAGAGTGACTAGTTTAAATTTAAGAGTTTAGAGTATGGCATTTGGAATATGATCACCATATTGTTAGGTCTGTGCCACCATTCCATTACTTTTATGAGGACTCTATTCATTTCTATGATAAATGAGCTAGGAGTTGAAAAAAGTCTATCAAGTTTGCATCCAATCTATTTTAGGACTTAGTCTCCACAGTCTGCCACAACTGTTCAAAGTTGTCTGTCATTGTCAGTCTTCATTGTCCTAAGTCTAGTCCAGAGCTACTCCTCATCCTAGGCAGAGTCCCAAAGTTACAGTGCTCCAGAGTCCACATCAAGAGCCACGTAGCCCACCTTAGCCTATTACTGCTTCCTAAATGTAGGACCCTGGAGCTTTAGAGCTCGGATACTTGTCTTCAGAAAGATGCATCAAGGGTCAGAGAAACTGATGGGATGTTTTTGGATTACCATTGCCTCATAAATTTTAATCTCTCTTCTCTATAAAAACTTTCATGGGAAATCTGTAGGTTTTGTCCTGTATGACTTTGATCCTCTGCTTAGTTTTGTCTTTTATAAAATACACACCTTTTTAAAAAATAGTATAAAATGACAAATTTGCATCTTTGTTTTAGTACCCTGTGAAAATAGAATCCTTACTGGTAGGATACTATGTGCATGCAAGATTACATTCTCCTCTATAAGTTATGGTGTCTGAAAGAGGGAAAGGAATTATAAATAGTATACATTAATAATCATTTTTCCAGAGATTTAGAAGCAGATACTTTTCATGTTTACAAGCTTTTATTTTTGTCTCCTTTCTTAGATCTTCATTCTTTCTAAAATTCAGATTCTAATTTATTTGGTGCCTACTGAGAGAGAACATGTTCTATTATATTGGGGAAAAAAAAAGATAAAACCAAAGACAGGGGCTGCTGCATTAAAAGTGAAACATCCACATACGTATACTCATGCTTGGCTGGTGGTAGGAGTGACTCAGGAAAACTCCTGAAGCAATTTTACATAATGGACAGCAAGAGCTGTTCATAGATTTTTGACCTGGTAATTCCACTATTCATTGCAGTGTTTATGTTTGGAAAACATGAAATGTCCAACTGGAGAATATCAGTTATATATTCATATAAATCATATATCTGTTGGAGGAAATATTATATAGTTGTATTTACGAAGGTCAAGCATGAGGAAAGCTTATTTTTTAATATAAGTGAAAAAGCACAAAGTTATATCACTGTCATTCCACCTGGGGAAAAATGTGAGTACATTTAGATGCAAACTGGAAGGAAATACTTGTTTTAGGATGGTAGAATTAAACATGGTTTCCTTTTTTTAATGTTGTTTTTTTCCTTGTAATAAAATGGAAAATCTAAAAATTCATATCCTAGAAGGTCATGTGGTTTCTAGGAAATAACTACACAAACTACAGTGATATTATGAAATTGGCAAAAGCCTTAACTAAACACTAGAAATGCAATACCAAATGCCTGTTGGTTACACAAAATATTCCATTGTTTAACTTCATTTATTGTACAACCGCAAAGGTTTGTGATCCAGCTTTTGTGACCCTCACAGTGTATATCCACTATTTTCAAAAGCTGTTCAGAAATGTTTGAAATTGTATTTAGTACTGTTCAAGGTGTATCCAACAACACTGTGAGGAAAATGAGAGCCAGGTCACACAAAGTAGTAAGGAACACTGCATCCAGGAGTATGACATTCACCCCATTTTGGCTAACTCAAGGGAAAGAAGCTGATCTGAGGAACCCTGGCCAGTATCACTGCTGGGGCTGCCCTGGTGAGACAGGGCCTAAGACAGAAAGGTTGAAACTCTGGGAAACAGGCAAAGGAATGCTGAGCAAGTAGGAAGGAAACGAGTCAGGAAATAAACCAGCAAGTCTGAGACCAAAGTCGTATTAGTGGTGCCTCTTGTTTGTAAGGGACAAAAAATACAATTTGGAGTATATTAAGCATAAAGAGACTGTATTGTCTTAGCTAACTAGAAGGTGTGTAACTTCTAGGAACTTAAATTATGTCTTCAGGATTTTCTTTCTCTGTTTGTCTTCATCCATCTTTCAGATCTGTTTCTTTGCGTGTCTTGGTCCACCTCTCTATTTTAATTGGCCTTCCTCCAGAGGGCAGGCTTTGCTATGGGCGACCCCAGGTTTGTGTCGTCCATCTTAGAGACCCCTAAGAAAGAGCACTGCTGTTTCCCAGTGTCAGTATTTAAAATGTCAGAGGAGGACTCTGGTTAGATTTGAGACATGTCTTAGGTGTGTCATTTTTTGACAAGGAGCATGAAATACCATGACTGGCCAGGTATGGGTCACAAACCCATTCGTTTGCCCTGGAGATGAGATGTTATCCTTGTTAGCCCTAGTACAACCACCTGAAATGGGGAACGGGCAGTTTCCCAAAGGAAGAACGGTACTCTTATTAGCAAAGGGGGAAAGGGATACACATTACAGTATCTAGGTTGGAGAAAGTTAAAGCAACATAAGCCACATAAAGAAGGAAAAAGAATATTCTGAGATGGAATATATGCAGGTGGAATAGAGTGGATCCAGGCAAGCACTTGGCAATCCTCTGTTACAGCATTTGGACTCTTCTAAATATCAATTGTCTTTCCCTTGGGAAACCTGGAGAAAGGCTTTCAAGTGGAAAGTTCCAGTGGGAAGGGCCATGTCTATTTGAACAATTTTTTTATTTTTTAAGATGGGGTCTTGCTCTTTTGCCCAGGCTAAAGTGCAGTGGTGGAGTCATAGCTCACTGCAGTCTCCAGTTCCTGGGCTCAAATGAGCCTCCTGTCTCAGCCTCCTGAGTAGCTGGAACTATAGGCACATGCTACCATGCTCAGCTAATTTTAGTTTTTTGTAAAGACCAGGCCTCACTATGTTGCCTAGGCTTGTCTCGAACTCCTGGCCTCAGCCTCCCAGAGTGCTGGGATTACAGGCATGAGCCACCGTACCTATTTGAAAATCTTATCCTGAATTTTTGTCTCCTCTAGATTGGGATTTGTATAATCCCTATGCACTCATGTTTAAAAATAATTTTTGGAAAGCACAACCTATAGAGCTCAATTTGGCAGTAACGATAAACATTTTAATAGGCTTACTCATTGATGAAACAATTCGACTTCTGAGAATTTACCTAACCGAAATGCCTTGTACCATTATGTGAAGACATGCACAAGTATGTTCGTTGCTTCATTGTTGTAAGATTGAAAAATTAAAGGTACTCTAAGTGTTTACCAGTAGAAAACTGGTTTAATTATGGTTCATCTATACAATAAACTACTGGACAGCCTTCAAAAAGAATGAAGTAAGCATTATACAGTAATGTGGAAAGAGTTTCAATAGAAATTAAATGGAGAATAGAAAATAGCAGAGCAGTAGGTATAGTGTGATTTTTGTATGTGAAAATTATAGATGTGTGCATGTATGTTTGTGAGTATATATACTATTTGTGAATAATACTTGAAAGTATATGTATAGCTCCATTTAGGGGAGTGGTTATTTGGCAGGGGTGGGAATGGGAGATACTCTTTCTTCATATGCCCCTGTATTATTTTAATTTTTTAATGATCATGCATTATTATAAGAGGATTTTAAAAATTGTGTTCAATCAAACAAATTTCAGAAGTAATGCTCAAACTGCTTAAACATTCCTTGGAAACATTCTTTAAAAAAATCATTTTATGTATAGATACATCCTGATTTGAAATTTAAAAAAAATACACATCTATTTTCCCACATCAACACAGGGATAAAAATCAGCCACAACAATGTGTTTACAGAAGAATATATCTGGCTTGGGCAGGTTTTTCTCTCAAACTTTTAGTCCTTTCAGTTTCCTTAAGTAGCTCTGTATGACTAGTTCAGATATCTTCCCCAAAGAGGTCATTTTGCCTATTTTATAAAATTCCAAATCCATCGTTTCCTTCCTTAACTGAACTAGATTTTTATGACAAAAGCTCCTAATGCTGCCAACACCCAAGTGGCTGTTAATACTCAAGACTGCTATGTCTTAAAACTCCAGGGGCTCCTCACCTGTTGTACTACACGTGTGAATGGTGGCTACAGTTTTGTATACTTGGTGTCTGTGAGTTGTACTTACAAGTGAATGTTCCTTGCTGAGGATGCTGTGCCTTGATGCTGACTACCAAAGTCAGGGCCACCTTTCTGTCCCTGGTAATAATACTTTCATTAAGAATCTCTGATATCATTAGTGAAAAGTTAATCTGAAAATAATAGAGTAATACTGTAAACACTGCCACTAGAAGTAGCTGTCTTTTAATAAAAATAGGAGCCTTAATCATGGCCCCCCTATAATCATAGAATTTCAGGCAATGAAACAGAGTTCAGTGAGCAAGCAGGATATGCTGGGAAAGACAAGTTATTTTTGTTTTCATTTTTTTCCCTTTTATTTTGAATATCCTAACTCTCAAAAACCTTCAGTTTTTTTTCCTCCCTTCCTGCCCTAGTGGTTCCTATGCCAACAGCAGCCTGCTAGGGTGGGGCGGTAGAGTGTGTCTGGGTCATTTGTAAGTTGAGTGTTTATAAGGTGGGAACTGTCTGTACTGCATTAGTCATTTGTATTTCGACATTTAAGTAGGTCAGTTGTCTCTCCTCTAATGAGGAGGTATTTGTTCTCTTAACATTCTAGCAAACTTGTTTATTTATTCGCTTCCTCATGCAAGTCATACATATGAATGTTTTGAAGGATTTTGATCCTCAGGAGGCGTATGGAGTGAAAAGAAACCTTGTGGATGGAAAAGAGGAACATATGGGAATAGCAAGAGTAGAAGAGAGCCAGGCAAGAGTTGTTAGTCTGTGTAAGACTGTTAGTAATTCTGAAATGATTCAATAATGTAAAGACGTTATTCATTCAATATCAAATATCATTCAATAATGTATCAAGACAGCATTATCCACCCTCAATCATGTTCTGTATGAAAAAAAAAATTGGCAGCTGTCCTTAAAAGTTCTTCCCAGAAGGCTGTTAGTGGGCCTTGATATCTTCCTTAGTTGGTGTTCCTTGGAATTAAGACACCAACATTCACTTTTTGAAAAGACAAAAATGTGAGGGTGGAGGTCACAGTGTATTCATTTTTGTGCCTCCTGCACCAGCTCCATTGCCCAATAAATATTGAGTAAATGACATGGCCAACATTATCAGCTAAGAATAGTTCACATTCAATATTTTTAGCAGATTAATTCTAGTTAATCATTTAGCTGTTCAGTACACATTTTCTAATGATGATAATAAAAAGAACTTTTATCACATATGTACTATAAATCGGGCAATGAGCTGAGTATTGCATGTGCATCCTCAATCCTCCCAACAACCTTATGATATAGGTACTACTAGTCTTACCATTTTACAGGTGAGGAAACCTAAACTTAAAGATATTAAATTGATTTCCCCATGCAAATGGCTGATAAATGGCAAAGGCAGAACTTGATGGCATCTCTCTGATGTAAAAAGTATGTGCTTTAAAATCCCAATGTTGTTGAGTGTTGGGAGACAATTTTCTGTGGTTATCTTGCATTTTTTTTTTTTTTTTTGTAATTTGTTAAAGAAAATGGGATGTTCTGTGAAGTTTTCCACGGTTTGAATTTTGTGGATTATATCCCTGAAGTATCATTTAATGCTTCTACCTTTCATCTGTATTTTCTGAAAATTGATAGTAGTATTTTAGAAGCTTGCTCACATTCTATTAATAGTTCAGGTTTTTCTTTAAAGCAAATCTTCGTAAGTGGTATTGTGCTCTTCCATATGCCAGGAGACATTGCATCTGATTGTCCCTCTCTTCCATAGTAATAGCAGCCATTTATATTCAGTATTTGGTGTAACTAATTTTCTAGAGGTTGCAGAATAGTGATTTTTCTACTATATTGATTGTGTATGTATGTATAATTAATTGTGTGTGTAAACTTCCTATTGTGTGTGTAAACTTGCTATTAGCTAGAATATTTCTACAAAGAGAAACTTCCCCCTCATCCATTATTTGGTTACCTAGCAGTATACTTTCTTTAGGAAAGGCAGGATGAATGCTTGATTTTTTTCCCCTTACAAATTTTCAAAATAATGAAATGGTTCCCAGTCATCTTCCATGTTTATCAATTAATTGTTCTCATTATGATTATGAACTCAAAGATTTAAATACACTTGATATTTTTCAATCATTGCATTTATTTTTGTTGATGACTAAATCATTGCACTTCTGATCTGTCATAGCTACTTCAAATTCATTTCTTGAGTCATTTGACACACCCTAAGTAGTCTGATAAGTAATTTATTATCTGATATGGCAAGATGTCCCAGATTTTTTTTATTTCAGCCCAGACTTGGAATTGTTTGTTTCTCCAAAGAGCCCTGGTTCTTCTAATTGGAAAATGGTAATTGGAGACTCCTGGCTTTTATGTTGGTAACTAATTGAAGGGAAAAAATGTCTCCTGCTTGGATTCAGCTTGTGGGTAGTCTGTTGGTGACCTCTGGCCAGACTTACAGTAGTAGCAGTGACATTTAGGAGAAAAGGATGGATGAAAAAGATAGATTTGGGCCTGCATATGGCCTGGATATGTGGAAAGGAAAGAACATTTAATGTTTCAAGTGAGAAGATTCTTATTTTGTTTTGAAGCTATCATTGCATGAAATGATGTCTACTTGATATATTACATATATTATTTAATGGCAAAAGAGAGGTATGGATGAAGAAATTAAGGCTCAGAGCAGAGGGGTGGGTGGGAGTGGGTGTGGGTGAGTATGAGTGAGTGAGTGGGAGTATGTGTGTATCTCACTTCTGGAGAGGTCGTCTTGCTGTTCTCCTCTTTCTTGCTCATCTGAGTTAGGATATTGGTTTGACCACTTCAAAGAATGAAAGTAACAGAGGCTTAATCGGATTAAAGTTTATTTCCCTCACAACGATAGGCACATGGTCCTGGGTTTGTTAGGCTATTTTGTTCCATAAGGACATGTAGAGACCCAGGTTCTTTCTATTTTGTTGTTTCACCATTCCCTGGAGTTTTACCCTCACCCATGTGTTTGAGGTTGGCTTACCAGCACCCGTGGAAGGGGGAAAGGGAGTGTAGGCCAACTGGCTAGCTTTGAAGTTAAGAATTTTTCAGAAGTTGCACCCACTGCTTCTATTGATATCCTACTGGCAAACACTTAGTCACATGGTCATGGCTAGGTGGAAGGAACGCTAAGCTAGGTATCTCTAGTTGAGCAGGGGAGTTATATTACAAAAATAAGAAAGGGTGAATGGCTATTGGGATATTTAGCAGTCTTTCATTCTTGATACCTTACCTCTCTGGAAAACATACCTAGTATTCTCTCCATTTAAGGGAGAAAAGGAGACTTTGTTGTACAAAAAGAAAGAACCACATTGAACTTGGCAGGGAGGAAGCGTTAATAGTTGCAGGGTGGGGTCTGCTTGTGAACCTCCCTGGGACGATATGTAAGTCTTAGGAACACACCTGGCGTTGGGGAGGTGTAGGGTAAGCTGGAGTGGTGCTGACAGTGAAATTTGGCTGCTTCACAAAGAACTGCCAAGAGCAAGATCTTTGTCTAAGCCCTGGTTTAATTTTAACTCTAAGCCTAAAAGCTCATTCTGCCAAAAACATTTTACTTCCTAAGATTATAAACACTTGAAGACAGTGCAAATATCCTTATTATGAAGGGATGAGTGCATTTTTTACAAAAGACATGTTTCGGAAAACAAGTTCTTCTATTCCAATGTTTGCCAAGGTAAATAGTTCATTTATTAAAAATAAAGTGCCAATATAGTTCACTGTTAACTGAATTTAAGTGAAGTAAGCTAGAATTCCTCTGTTCTTGCCAGGACGTTGATATGTATTTTCAACTGCTTTTCTGTGCTATTGGTATTTTGAGTGTGTATGACTCTTCAAACTTGTTTGTTCTTGCCAGTGAAGCTTGAAGCAAGCAAGCATGGTCTACTGTAGTAATCTTTCACATATGGAGAGAATGAGAAACCTAGAGAACATTTTTATTTCCTGAGAGCTTTATTTCTAGATCCCTTATTTTCTGTGTGGATGAATGGTCTTTGTTGCCTCTAAGTCAAAAATAATCAAAGCAGAAAATTTTGTAAAGGATTTCAATACTACTGGAGGTGCCTTGGCCTAGAGAGAGGCATGGGGAGAGAACACTGACTGGCCTGAGTTTGATTCTGACTGCTACTTTACTAATTGTGTAAACTTAGGTTAGTCACTTGATCTCTTTGAGGCTCATATTCCTTGTCCAAAAGTAGGAAAAATTATTTGTCCCCTAATGGGTTGTTATTAGAATTAAATCACAATGACAATACTTAATAGCTGTGTGGCTTTGGTCAAGTTACGTAAGCTTTCTGTGCTTCAATTTCCTCATCTGTAAAATGGTATAATAATGGTGCCTACTCTATAAGGTTTTTGTGAAGTAAAGTGATTAAAACAGTGCCCGGTACACAGGAAACTCTATATAAATGTTAGCTGTTGTCTGTTGTTGCTATCTCATGAATATGTAATAGCCAGCAGTGTGCGCAGGCCTTGATTGGGACATTGACAATATAGGGAAGGGAGTCAGTCTTCAGCCTGGTTGTTCAGTGCAGGCTGGAATTGTTGTGGGCTCCCGCATTTGCAGGGCACAGTATGAGGGCTGCTCAGAGGCCAGAGCTACCCTGCCCTTTTAAGGTAACTTCTGGAGATGCATCTGGGAGAATCTAAAGCAACAAAGTTTTGTTGAAAAAGGAAAAAAAAAAAAATCTCAGAATGAAAATATCTTCTTGAGGTGAAACAAATATGTAAATGGGATAGATCCCAGAAATGGATTCTGGTGAAATTCATTCAGAGGTAAGTTTTATGTATCTTAAACTTTTAAATTATTTTATTTTTTCTAGTTTTATTTATTACACTTCTTAATCATGTGAGCTCCATCCTCCTCCTCATGTGCATGACTTGTTTTCCTTCGATGAAGAACACTTCCTGGGATGAGGGGCTCAAACATGATGTTCAAGTGATGTGGTTCTACATGTTAACAGGAAAGAGCAGCACATAAAACGTCACAAGGGACTGTTAACAAAGACAAGTAAAATCAAGAGTAACATCAAGAAGATTTTACTCAGTAGGCTGTTCACATACGCTCAAGTCTTCTATATCACCCTGCCCCCACCCTGCATTTTTTCTACATTTCACATTCAGCATCTTCAGGGACATTTAGTTCAAGAAACAGGGACAGCATTTGATTTTGAAAAACATACATTTTTAGGTCACAAAACTGTGTTGTCATTTTCCTTTTAGCTTTCTTTATTTCTTTGCTTGATCCTAGAAGAAGGCAGGGATTTACAGTCACATTTTATTGGTACTTTTCTCTATCACACAGATGATGAATTATTGAGAAGCCATTTGGTCTATAAAAATGAAATACACAGCCCGTCCCCGTCCAGCAGGCTGCTTGGATTGGCTCCAGCTGCTGTGAACTGATAGGGCCCTGCAGTTGGAAAAACAAAGCAAATCCCTTCCACATTGCGGGCTTGGTCCTTTGTAGGATGTTAGAGACAACAATGACCTGATGGCTTAGTAGATGCTACTGACAGCCACAGACAGAATCAGTTCTTTTATTGCCCTAGAAGGATCCTTAAGTCATCTGAGTATTAGAGTTCAGATTTTGTCCCCATATTTTAGCTAGTTCTTGTTTTGGACTCCAATCAGAGATAGTGACAGCTTCCAATAATTGACAAGGTTTTAAAATTCTCATACTTTCCTACAGTCAATCGCAACCCTTGTTTGGGTCACATACCCCTTTAAAAATCTGAAAGATTAACTCCCCTCTTTTCCCATCAACTGTACTTACACACAAACACATAAAAGGCTTCGGTGGTAATGAACCTCCTGACCACCAAACTACTCAACTCTTTACAGATCCATGAATCTCTTATTAGGTTATATTTTCCCTGTGGTTTTTTTAAAGCATATGTTTGAAAATATTTGTATAACTATTCCTTCTCTTTCAAAAACAGCAGAGTAATTATTTTACTATGACCATGTTGTTTATATGCAGCTAAAATCAACTGATTTATTTTTGTTTTTGTTTTTTGAGACAGGGTCTTGCTCTGTCACCCTGGCTAGAATGCAGTGGCATTATCATAGCTCACTGCAACCTCAAACTCCTGGGCTCCAGTGATCCTCCTGCCTGAGCCTCCCAAGTAGCTGGGACTACAGGCATGCAACGTGAGGCCCAGCTACTTTTTCTATTTTTAGTAGAGATGGGGTCTTGCTCTTGATTTTTTAAAAAAATATTTAATTTTAAGTTTAGGACACCTGTTTTTCTAAAATTCTTAATATTTTAAAACTCAAATTTAGAATCAGACACAGATATTTCATATTCTAAAACCTACAACATTTTTAAACTAAAATCCAGGAAATCTATCCTTAGTTTTCCCCAAACTTAAATTTGAATTATGTAAACTAATATGCCTGTAATATAATGAAATGCCACTTATTCAGTCCAGTTAACACTAGAACAAAAAATTTTTTCCTTGAGGCCACTGTGTTTTATTATGAAAGTAGAATAAAAACTTCGAAAACAAAATGAGCCTTTCCAATTTAATGAAAAATTTGTTATGGGGGGTTATTTTTTATTGTTTTCTGTGCATGAGTTATAAGCAACTTGAAAAATAGTTCATGCATCTCCCAAGGTGAGGAGACATGTGAGTTACATATGCTTCACGAGGCCCTGGGTTCAAAACTAGTGAGTTAAGTACAACTCAAACAGCAGTTAATGTGTTAATTATCTTCTGGGACTAAATTGAAAGTTTTATGAGAACCATAACTAGTCAGATATTTTTGGTGAACTGCTCACTTGTTAGAGGTGTGAAAGATTCCTTATTTCCCATTATCTCCTCCTTATCTATGATGACATTGATAGGACCATCAGTATGGTTTCTAGAAGGTATTTTGTCATTGGCAGGCAGTTATAGCTATCTAAATCTTATTACCAAGCAAGTAATACTTAACCCCCCAAGTGTTCCACTTAAGTGCTTTATTCTTTGGCTTAATGTTTTATGTCTAGGTATTGTATACTTGGCTGCCTTCAGCCTCTGGATTTCATCCTGAAGATTGGCATCTGCTTTTTGCTATTGCTTTGTTGGTCTGTTACAGGCCATCACTCGACTCTTTGTCCCTGCTGTGAATGGTGACACCAGGGCTAGCTGACCACACCAGTGAGGCCTCATCCCTCAGTGCATAGTTATCATAAATCTAATGGTCACCACTCCTTTGGCACAACTGGGATCTCCAAACCAATCACCACAAGCACTGTACTTTGTATGATGTCAAGTTGATAAAATTTGATAATTTTCTGTGAGCTAAGGATGCTTACCTTATTTTAATTTTCAAAGGCAGAGTCTTGCTTTGTCACCTAGGCTAGAGTATAGTGGCATGATCATAGCTCTCTGCAGCCTTGAACTCCTGGGTTCAAGGGATCTTCCTGCCTCAGCCTCCCAAGAAGCTAGGGCTACAGGTGTGCACCACCACGCTTAGCTAATTATAGAGATGGGATCTCATTGTGTTGCCATGACTGTTCTTGCGTTCCTGGCCTCAAGCCATCTTCTCACCTCTGCCTCCCAGAATGCTGGAATTACAGGCCTGAGCCACTGCACCCAGCCCAGTCTTCTCTGTTGTTGAGCTGACCTAGTGAGCTCCATGGCCTACAACCCTGGGCTTTCCACTTAGGTAGATGGGAGTTTAAATTTCAGCTTCAACACCTAATAACTCTGTGTGGGGCTCATACTACCACTTTTGCTGGGTTAGTCTAAGTAGTAAAGATAGTATCTGTAAAGCACTGTTAGGTACTCAATAAGTGGTAGCTATTCTTATTATTATCTTCTAGCCATGCTCCCTACTTCTGAAATACTAAAGGGAACCAGGTATTTTTTTGATTTGCACAAATGTAAGCTAGCAGAATATTTGGTGCTGGGCTGGGAGAACCATCTTGGTAAAAGGACACAAGACAAGGGCTTTTGCAAATTATTGATGCAGTGCTCATGTTGGACCAGTGCCTTGTTGGAAATACATTACAGACATCTAAGGACTAGATTATCCAAGCTGAAAGTTTCCGTTACTTAGAAACAAGTGAGGTGAGGAGATCGTTAGCTACAAGTAGAAGTTCTCACTAGTTTAAAAGAAAAAAAAGCTCCAACCAAATTATATCATAAGTGCAAATAGATTGCCTATGGTGGTTACAGTTTGGGAGAATATTGTTTCTTTAGTTTTTATTAGTATGGTGGAAAAGCCTAGCACTCTTATCAGGATGCTGCTCTCATTAGTTTTGGGTTGATTCTTGGTCTTTGACACCCTACTCTGCTTTGGGGGATTAAAAACCTCTGCACTTTCCACATGAATTGATGAGGAACAAAGCTCTGTGTCTAGGCCTTACTTGAATCCACTGTTCACATCATGAAAAGTAAATTCAATATCAGGCCTTGAAAAGATTTTGGGCAATTCTTACCTGAACTTGCATATGAGCAGACTGTCTGAAGATATTTTTACCTGTCCCATATCTGGAAGAGAAAGGGGCACAATGGAATCCTGAGGATTTAATTATGACCCAAAACTCTGACTCTGCCCCATTGAAATTCAGTCCACCTGGTTTTTTTTTTAAATATAAATGGACTCAGTAACGCCATTGCCAAAAATCCAGGTACTTTCTTGAGGACCAGCTGTTTTATTCAGTGTTTGCCCAAATTTGTCATCTTGGAAAAGAGAATGTATAGGGGCTCAGATGGGGATGGAGTACTTGAGTTAACCTTGGCCATAGACCCTGACCAGCACTCAGCACAGAGAACTCTAGGACAAGGTTGGTTGATGCAGACAACTCAGCTGGCTTATTTCTAAAGAACTGAAATGCTGAAGGTTCTTGCTATTGGAACTGTTGTAAGCAATGGTGTTTTTTTTTTTTTTTTCTTTCTTCTTATCCTGCTTTGTAGTTGACACAGATGCAGTCTTTCTACACTTTAGGGTCCATGAATGATAATTTTCACACTAATTAGTATCTGCCAGGGTCATTGTATATGGCTGTGTAGGTCGAGCATGGCATAACTTCAGGGGGTGCTATTCAC
Source organism: Eulemur rufifrons (assembly GCF_041146395.1). Lineage (NCBI taxonomy): Eukaryota > Metazoa > Chordata > Mammalia > Primates > Lemuridae > Eulemur > Eulemur rufifrons. Next base: position 30,195,049 of record NC_091010.1, on the reverse strand, counting down.
ATAACTACAATGTGTTTGGTGGCCCTGGACTTGAGCACAACTGTGCATACAAGCCCCAACGTCTGCTTTAAATGCAGTGGCAGAGGTTTGAGATTCCATTTCATATGGTAATTGTTCTTCATATATTATTATGGCAGAAAATGGTGGCTCCCATTCTTGAGTTTCTGCAGAACAGGAGCAGTCCAGGGGTCCTTGCTCTAAGAATTCTAGGGATTATACGCTATTCCTGTTCTTCACAGCTGATTCCCAAAGACCTTGATTCACCAGCAACAGTTTGGTCCTGGCTCAGGACCAAGCTGCTGAGATTCTGCCAGGTATCTCACAACCCCTCCTCGGTGAATCAAGCCCCTAGGGGACTTAGGTGGTTCAGCCCTAAACTACTAGTTGGCTGAGTGGCTTGGGGCTTGAGGCAAACTTGGAGACCCCTGATCAGAGCCGGCCCTAGGCAAGGCTGCACTGGAACTGGTGTATTCTTCCCACAACCCTCCACTTCCTATTTCAAATAGGGCTCTTTTGGTTAGAAGAGACAGAAAACCCAATTCTAAGTGGCTTAAGTAAAAATGAAAAGGATTTATTGGCTCACATGACTGAAAAGTATTTGTTGGCTTCAGATGCTCAAATGATGTCATTAGAACCTACTTTCTCTCTCTGTTCTCTCCTCCTCTGCCTTCTTCATCTCTCAGTTCTGCTTTTCTTTGTGTTGGCCTTATTCCCAGGCAAGTCTTCAGCATATGATGGTTTCCAGCATCTCCAGGCTTACATCCTACAATTTCAGTAATACCAGAGGAAAGAGAACTTTCCTTGGTAATCCCAGAGGAAAGGAGCCCAAAAACTCTTTTAAAAAATCCCACCTCACACCAAAAAAAAATCCTCCAAAACCCAAAACCAAAGGACTGTATCTCCATGGTCTGGCTTAGGTTATGGGCTCATGACTGAATCAATTGCTATTACTGAGGGACTTGAATCCCATGATTGGCCCAGTTTGTGGTAGTTAGAGGATGTCCATCCTGAACCAGGTAGACTCAGATGGAGGGTTAGTCTAAAGAAAAACCAAGATGCTGTCACCAGAAGAAGGAATGTATATCTGTGGCAAAACAACAGTCATCGGATCAGGCTATTTCATCTACCACACAAGGCCAGTGGGCTGGGCTCTTCACTGTGTACTTTAGTAATACATGCCCTTTCTGAGATGTATTTTCCTATTTCGGGGTAACCCTTACTTTTTATTAAGACTTCCTACACTGCTTTTATAAAAATGTCTAAAGGCCTTGTAAATATCACACCTAAACAAACTGGTTTCTGCTCTTAACTTATTTGACCTTTCCATAACATTTCACACTGTTGGCATCCATCTCCAGTTGTCTCCTCTACTGGCTTTTATGACACTGTGGTCTCCTTGTTCTCTTATTCTACCTCCCTGAATCTCATAGATCCCTCTCAATGGCAGCACACTAGATTAGACTGCAGATTTTATTAAACCACTATATTTTTTCAGCCTTACCTCCTTGATAGTCTTAGATCCAGCATCTCCATCTCCACAGACCCTTCATTTAGGGTCTTACTGTCTTTCATCTGTGATGTTGCCATCCCTCTAATGCCTCTTTGCCTCCATTTTTGTGCTTCTCGAATCTCTCCTCCCAACTGCTTCAAGGTCCTCTCAGTTCCCTGTTTGAATTACCTCTGTTGTTCCCCACTTGCCTATAGATGGTAATAATAGTTCCTCCATTAATTGACCATAGACCTCCTTTTTAGTCTTCTTTCTTCCTTGCTTTCCTCTGGATCCCTCACATCAAACACCTTGTAGATCCCATCATACACTGAGTGTTTCAATCCTATAGGTCTTTGCACACTTTGCCTGAGATGCCCTTCTCCCATTCATCTGCCTGGGGATCTCCTTTGGTCTTTCAAAACCATTTTCAGGCATCATGTCCTTTTGAAAATTTCTCTTAACGCCTTTACCATTCCACTCTGAGCAGAACAAATCACTTTCTAATTTCTATACTACTTTGCACATTCTTTATTGCATATAATGTCCTATATTTTAATTCCTTATTTCTATATGTGAGTTTTTCTTTTACCAGACTTAATGCTTTTGGGTAGGACTTGCACAGAGCCACAGTTTCCACCCCTCAACACTGACACATAAATAGCTACATCACAGTTCCTTTTATCTTCCTAGTCACTGATGGCATATTTTCCATCTAAACCTTAAATAAACTATTAGTATGTAAGCTTCTTAAGGGGAACCATTGTGTCTTATTCACTATGTCTGTCAAATAGTGGGTACTCAGTGAATAAGCAGATGAATGAATGAACAGGTAAATGAATCCATAGGATTACCCAGAAGCACCTCATCTTTCATATATAGTCTTTCGTCATTCCAGCCACTTTAAGCACTGAGATGGCGGGTAGGTGGGTTTCCTGTGGTCATGTCACCTCTAAGAGGTAAAGTCTTGGACTAGAATATGGGGTTTTGGATGAATCAGGCTAAGGCTCATTCTACCACAACACTTGGCCTCAATCACTTAACAGTTTTTGGACAGACTGGAGGATTTTGCTTTTAGTACCTTGGCCAGTAATGTGAGGATTTTCAACACTGAATACTTGTAGCCCTTTATGGCTAAACCTTAAGAAAATGAATCTACGAAGACTAGAGAACAAGTTCCAGAAACGCTATGGGCTAGGAGTACCTTTTTTAATTTTAGAGATGGGTTCTTACTCTGCCACCCAGGCTGGAGTGCAGTGGCATAATCATAGCCTCCTGCAGCCTCCAACTTGTGGACTCAAGTGATCTTCCTGCCTCAGCCTCCTGAGTAGCTGGGACCACAGATACGTGCTACCAATGTCCAGCTCTAATTTTTTTTTTCTTTTCTTTCCTTCCCCCCCCCCCAGAGGTGGGGCTCTTGTTTTGTTGCCATGTGGGTCTCAAACTCCTGGCCTCAAGTGATCCTCCCACTTTGGCCTTCCTAGTAGCTGGGATTGTAGGCATGAGCCACCATGCCCAGCATGAGAGTACCTTAATACCTTTTCATACTCATGAGAGTTAAAGAAAATACATAGGAGGATGGAGAGAGAAAAATATAGGAAGACAAATGTGAGAGGGAAGAGAGCAACAGAAATAATAGGAAATTTTTTCTTTCTTCTTCTAGTGCCTACCTGCTCTAATCTCCTAAGGCCTTTTTGGCTTTGTTCCATGGCTTTTAGATTTCATTCCTTTGTTTTAACCCAGCCATTGAATCTGTATATTTTATTGCTAGCCTATATAAATGTTCTGTGAAGGTAGAGAAAGTATATAAACCATGAACACAAAGGACACTTGCTGTGGGGGAGACCTTGACATTTTGGGGAGGCTGCCCAACATCTAAGCCACCTTGTGTTTGGTGAGTCTGGTAGAAGGTGAGCGTTCCACTTCAAACTGTGGAAGTTGAAAAAGGCCACTTTTGACCTCTGGCCACTAGGATACAACCTGAGCTCAGCCTGTCAGACCAGCCCACCCAGAACTTCATGTCTGGCGTGAGTGTCACAAAGAAGCAAGGACACATTTGGGTTTACACCACTGCCAGCAGTAGTGGCACTGAGTGTCCCTGACATTTGCAAGGTCTTCCTAACCAGGCTTTTCTTGTGACGTGAAATGGGCTCCAAGTTTACCTTCCAGCTTCTCTTGGTTTGTGCCTGTTTTCTACAGCTCCAGCATTTGTCATGATTCTGTGAGCTGCTTGACATTCTTTTTGTAAACTCCTTTTTTGCTCAAGTTAGGCATGTGGTTTTCTTCTGATTTCAACCAAGGACGAGAACTGGTAATACTTCCTCATCAGGATTAGAAAAGTACGGAGAAAAAACATGCAGTCTTATCTTGTGCTGCCTCTTTACCCAAGTTCCCCTCACTCTGATTTTATTCTTATTCTTTTTCTTCTCCTGCTCCTCCTCCTCCTCCTCCTCCTCCTCTTCCTCCTGTAGCCATCAATACCTCTTCAACTGCATTTCAGCTCAAGCTAGTGGATTAATTATGCTAGATGCTTATATCTGAATCCTGAATAATCAGCTTTATTCTACATGGGATTGGCAAGTTTAACAAATAGTGGAAATCACTTTGCATAGAATGCAAACACACCTAATATATGATCCTCAGGGAACATATTTCCATGACAACAGGACATTTGGGATTTTAGGCAAATAAGGGGATACAAGTGTACTTAAAACCATTTTTTCTTTATAGTACAGACAATAAGCACACCTCTGATCTAATACTGACCCACACCGCTCATTTTTAAAAGTTGAAATATATTTTCAAAATGAGATATCTTAAGCAATATGCGTTTTCTAAGTCAAAACAAGTTTTGTTTTTCTTCTCCCTTTGGAGGAGGAGGTAAAGGTAGAAATTTTTAGTTACTTCTGTCAAGAATAGAAGGCTTTTTGTGTGTGTGTGTTTTAATAACTTAATGTCTCCATAAACAATGTGAAACATTTCTGTAGTACAAATAGCTTTCAGAGCAATTATAATGGGACACATTTAAAGATAAAGAATGTTTTTAACTCACCATCCCTGCCCCTCTTATATCCCTTTTGTTCCTGTCCCACTATGCTACATTTCTGCCACAGCACAAGGAACTGTTAAAATGACTCATTTGCTGTGTCTGCACAGTGTTCAACCTGATTCTGTTAGGGTCATGGTAATTTAATTCCTGGTCCAAATTCTCTGTGATTAAAATAATAACAGCTGCCAGTTATTGAGTACGAATTATGGGCTAGTTACTGAACAAGGATATGTTATCTTAAATCCTCAAGTACTCTTGCAAGAGGTAGGCCATTAGTGTCCATCTCCATATGGAAAGAACATTTGTTCAAGATCAGAGTTAAGATTTGAACCCATGTCTGTCTTACTGAGAAGTCTGTGCCGGTTCCACTTCTCCATACTTCTAGCTGCTTAATGTCTTCAGGAAAATTTTATGACAACAGGACGAGTTCCCTTTAAGTGGTACTTACATTATATCACTCTGTTATTTTTAAATGGACTTAACATTCAAAAATAAGGAAAATTTCCAGCACCCGGAAAGCTAGAGAAATGGGGAGGAAATAACTCTTTATAATCTAACATTCCTAATTTTTTCCTATTAGTTACAAAGTAGCAAAGAGATAAAAAGCAACAAATCACTGAATTTAAGAATGCCTATTCCCCTTGGCCAAGTGTCTAATAGTATAGACACTTGTGGAAAGTAAACAGACTTTGAAGGATTTCAGATGAATCAGAGCCATCACACACTGTTGAAAGCAGTACCATTAAAACAACCTCTGTTGTCGAGGTACTTTGAACTTTGCAGAGAGGACTTGTGTGTGGTCTAAGGGGAATGGTGCCTTTAAGATGCTCCCAAAGTGAACACTGCCATATTTGAAGGCGGGGTAATAGAAACAGTCCCAAGCAACAGGGATAGCATTTGACAGCAATCCTGAATCTGGTTTCCTGACTCACCTCATCCCAACTGCTTTGTTGCCAAACTCAGCTTTGCCTCTAGGTTATTGCTTTCACAAGGCTTCCAGTGTCCTCCAGAGAACACCCATCACCAGCCCTGACTTTTCGGCCTATGATCACAGATCTTTAGTGTGGCACAGTCTCTCATACTTACCTGTAACTCAACATGCTTTTGGTTTGAGTCACTGCCCAGCCTTCACCTGGGAGAGGTAGCTCTTTGTTCTAATGTCCTATTTAATTTTTGCAGGAGATTCACTTGTTTATGATTTGGTAAGCTTTGAACTTTACCTCTTCATCATCCAAAATTAAATTCGATAAATCATCCCAGAATCAAAAGCTTTTTAGTTTAATCTTTTGGTGTAATTGTGGGCTTACCTCCTAAAAATAGATTCTGGATAGAAGTTTCTCATGACTCAACTCCTACTCCCCACCCCAGGTAGGCACACGTTTTATGCTTCTGAACAACAACGAAAAAAAACCTACTTCTCTTTTTCCTTGGAGCAGAAGTAGATTTGGAGAAAAAAGAATGAGGTTGGAGACTATTGTGTTAAGAGGGACCTTCCTGCTTTAGAGGAGTCAGTGATGAACTTTGGAGAGGGGTGAGGCTGCATTGTAGAGAAGGGGTAGCCTGTGGGTTTCTTAGGCAGGAGGCTCACTTTGTCTGGGGCTGGGAATGGAGGCCCATTTGCACAGGGATAAGGGTGGGAGAGAGGAGGCTGCTGAAGCTCTGAGGGCCCTGGGAGGGAGTTGAGGCAGGGCGGAAGTGCAGTGTCCTGGAGTATGTGTCCCCAGGTCTCTGAAGCCTCCTGTAGCATCCTAGAGCATGAAGGGTTTTGTCAGGAGCCTCCTACCTGCACCGCTACTCACAAGTCAAAGAGACCAAAGCAAGGCATTTTCCTCGGCTTTACCTCTAAGCATAATCCTCCTCCACCACCACCACACATAATAAGAAACAGGTAACATTTAAGGAGCACTTACTCTTAAGTGCCAGATATTTTTTGAAGTGCTTTACATGGATGATCTCATTTCTACCATCTGTAGTTGGTAAAACTATCACCCCCATTTGCCAGATAAAGAAACATAATGGTTATATAAATTGCCCTAGGCCATATAACTAGTACAGCATGATATAAACTACGTATAGGCATGTATGCATGTGATACTCTGTCTTCCTTGCCCTTCATACCTAAACTCTAGGCCTGTTTTGAATACTAGTCTTGCGTCTAGCTAAGTAGTCACACATGCAATCTGGAAGGCTGTGGAGAGTAGGCTTTACATTGAGCTTAAGTGCTTGTTGTGATCTACATGGAGTTGTCCCCCATCCCCTCTTCCCCAGAAGAACAAAAATAGTGATACCTTCTTTACTCTGTTCAGCTCCCATTTGTTTGGCCCCTCACTTATGGTAGGTTCTCCTTTTCAACTCCTGGGGCTGCTCATGCCATTGTCCCTCTCACTGTTGCTGAAGAACTTCTGCCCTCCATGGACTCCCTCGTCATCTCTTTCCCTCCAAGCTCTTCCGTCTCTGCTACGCACCCACTCCCATTTCTTTAGGACCTAGCATATATTAAAAATTCAGATTTTTTGTGCTGTCAAAAGTAATCAGCTTTGCAATGTTATGATAAAAGGGTATTTGTCCCTGTCTTTGCTTGGGGTCACATTACAAAACTTCTCTTTAGTACTCACGGTTTAGCAGGGTACACACCAAGAAAGAGGCATTGAACAACACTCCACCCCCCAACACACACTTTAGAATCATACAAATGACTGAGAGGAAAGTTATAAAAGTGAAATATAATGGTCCATTGGTATCTATCGGGGATTGGTTCCAAGACCCCATGTGGATACCATAAATCCACAGGTGATCAAGTCCCTTATATAAAATGGTTTAGCACTCACATAGAACCTATGCACATCCTCCCACATACAGACATACCTCAGAGATATTTCAGGCTCTGTTCCAGACCATTGCAATAAGGCAAATACCACAATAAAGCGATATTTTTTGGTTTCCCAGTTCATATAAAATTTATGTTTACACTATAGTCTATTAAGTGTGTAATAACATTGTCTAAAAATGTGTATACTTTAACTAAAAAATGCTGCTGCTAAAAAATGCTAATGATCATCTGAGCCTTCAGCAAGTCATAATCATTTTGCTGGTGGAGGGTCTTTCTTCTGTGTTGATGGCTGTTGACTGATCAAGGTGGTAGTTACTGAAGGTTTGAGTGGTAATTTCTTAAAATAAGACAACACAATGAAGCTTGCCTCAATTGACTCTTCCTTTCATGAAAGACTTCTCTATAGCATATGATGCTGTTAAACAGCATGTTACCCACAGTAGAACTTTCAAAATTGCAGTTAGTCCTCTCAAACCCTGCCACTGCTTTATTAACTAAGTCAATATAATATTCTAAATCCTTAGTTGTCATTTCAATAACGTTCACAGCTTCTTCTCCGAGTATGTTCCATCCTAAGAAACTACTTTCTTTGCTCATCCATAAGAAGCAACTCCTCATCCTTTCAAGTTTTATCATGACATTACAGCAATTCAGTCAAGCATCTTTAGGCTCCACTTCTAAATCTAGTTCTCTTGCTTTGTCTACCACATCTGTAGTGACTTCCTCCACTGAAGTCTTGAACCCTCAAAGTCATCCATAAGGGGCTGGGCGCGGTGGCTCACACCTGTAATCCTAGCACTCTGGGAGGCCAAGGCAGGCGGATCGTTTGAGCTCAGGAGTTCGAGACCAGCCTGAGCAAGAGCGATACTCGGTCTCTACTAAAAAAATAGAAAGAAATTATATGGACAGCTAAAAATACATATAGAAAAATTATCCGGGCATGGTGGCACATGCCCATAGTCCCAGCTACTTGGGAGGCTGAGGCAGGAGGATTGTTTGAGCCCAGGAGTTTGAGGTTTGCTGTGAGCTAGGCTGATGTCACGGCACTCTAGCCTGGGCAACAGAGTGACACTCTGTCTCAAAAAAAAAAAAAGTCATCCATAAGGGTTGGGATCAACTTCTTCCCAACTCCTGTTAATGTTGATATATTGACTTCCTCCCATGAATCACAAATGTTCTTACTGGCATCTAGATGGGTGGATTCTTTCCAGAAGGTTTTTCAATTACTTTGCCTAGATCCATCAGAGGAATCACTATGTATGGCAGCTTTGGCCTTACAAAATGTATTTCTTAATTAGTAAGACTTGAAAGTCAGAGTTACTTTTTGATCCATGGGCTGTGCAACGGTTGTTGCCTTAGTAATGAAAACAACATTCATCTCCTTGTACATCTCCATCAGAGCTCATGGGTGACCAGGTGCATTGTCAATGAGTAGTAATATTTTGAAGGGAATCTTTTCTTCTGAGCAGTAGTTCTCAATAGTGGGCTTAAAATATTCGGTAAACCATTCTGTAAACAGATATGCTGTTATCCATGCTTTGTTGTTCCACTTATAGAGCATGGGCAGAGTAGATTTAGTATTATTTCTAAGAGTCCTAGGATTTTTAGAATGATGAATGAACAGTGGTTTCAACTTAAAGTCACCAGCTATATTGGCCCCTAACAAGAGAGTTGGCCTGTCCTTAGAAACTTTAAAGCCAGGCATTGACTTTTCCTCTCTAGCTGTGAAAGTCCTAGATGGCATCTTCTCCCAATGTAAGGCTCTTCTGTCTACATCGGAAATCTATTGTTTAGTGTAGGCACCTTCACCAGTTATCTTAGATCTTCTGAATAACTTGCTGCAGCTTTTAAATCAGTACTTGCTGTTTCACCTTGCATTTTTATATTACAAAGACAGGTTCTTTCCTTAAACCTCATGAACCAACCTCTGCTAGCTTCCAACTTTTCTTGTGCAGCTTACTCACCCTCTCCAAGCCTTTACAGAATTGAAGAGAGTTAGGGGCTTGCTCTGGATTAGGTTTTGGCTTAAGGGAATATTGTGCTGGTTTGATTTTCTATTCATATCACTAAAACTTTCCCTGTATCAGCAATAAGGCTGTTTGACTTTCTTATCATCCATGTGTTCACGGGAGTAGTACTTTAATTTCCTTCAAGAACTTTTCCTTTGCACTCACAGCTAGGCCACCTGTTGGATGCAAGAGACCACCTGTTTCAGACTCTCTTGGCTTTCACCCTGCCTTCTTCACTAAGCTTAATCATTTCTAGTTTTTGATTTAAAGTGAGAGTTGTGTGACTCTTCCTTTCACTTGAATACTCAGAGGCCATTGTAAAGTTATTAATGGGCCTAATTTCAATATCGTTGTGTCTCAGGGAATAAGGAGGCCAAGGGGAGGAGGGAGAGAGATTGCCAGTTGGTGGAGTAGTCAGACACACGCAACGCTTATCAGTTAAGTTTGCCGTCTTACATGGGCACAGTTTGTGGTACCCCCAAACGGTCACAATAGTAACATCAAAGATAACTGATCACAGATCACTATAATGGACACACTAATAATCAAAAGTTTAAAATATTGCAAGAATTACCAAAATGTGACACAGAGACACAAAGTGAGCACATGCTATTGGAAAAATGGTGCTGATAGACTTGCTTAAGGCAAGGTAGCCACAAACCTTCCGTTTGTTGAAAAAACAACAAAAAAAAAACCAAAAAATGCAATATCTGTGAAGCATAACAATATGAGGTTTGCTTGTGCTTTAAATTATCCCGATTACTTATACCTAATGAAATGTATATGCTATGTAAATAGTACTTTATTGTTTAGGGAATAATAAGAAAAATCAGTACATGTTTTGTACAGATGCAGCCATTCATTTTTTTCCCGAATATTTTTGATCAGTGGTTGGTTGAATACACAGAAGTGAAATGGTTGGATGCAGAGGGCCTAGTCATTATGTTAATAGGATTTTAGGTGGTGTTTTTCCATTTTTTCAAAATATCCTTGATATTGTTATGTCATCAATACAGTGCTAAATAATATTCTATCTATAAATGTTTATTTGATTCATACTAACCAGCTTTAATATATTCTGTTTTGTCCATTTTTTCTTTTCAAGTCTCTTTCCCAAGACTTTTTCAAATGTCTAAGCAAATGGAAAACAATGTTGATTACATTAAGTATCAATGACTTTTAGATGCAGTAAAGATGAATTGGGGATTTAAAAAAATACATATTTCCATTTAAAGTCCTTCTATTCAGTATGAAGACAGTAACCAAGAAAGATTAATTCTCTCTGCTTTTACTGAAACAATATTAAAATATTTCCTGTATTTATAAACTAGAGACTAGAAGACTCAAGTGTGGAGGAAGAGGACAAGGAGAGAAGCCAGGACTACCTGAATGTCAGACCCCAAGCCCTAGCCAAACACATCTTCCTGTTAACAGAAATCACTAAAACAGCCAAAACTGCCTAGCATGAATAGGTTTATACCTTTTCTCATCTTGTAAAGTACAGCTGTAAATGTAGGGTGTGCCACGCTCTTTACCTGGAGATTCTGTCTTAATGGGCTTGTTAGTGTAGGCCCAAGCAATTAGATTTTTAACTCCAGGTGATTCTTATTGTCAGGGAACTTTGGGAAATACTAACATAATAATAGCTACTACTTATTTGGAAGTTTTTGTTCCAGGTATATTACGCATTTTACAAGAATTATTCCATTTAAGCCTTACAATAATTCCTGTTGCTTTAATATTATAAATTATTTTTGCATTCACAATTGACATGACAGTCTCAAGTCTTTCCTCTTGCACAAAAGCATTTATATTGTTATGGTAGTAGAAGTTAGGGCCATTATTTATAAGGTAGGAAAGGCCTTTACACTGCTGGTATTTCAACCCCAATTTATGCCCGACCTACTCTTCTTTACCCTTCCCTGACTTTTCTCAGAATGACCTTCAGATTGGTAGTCTCTAAATAGTTTCTGGTTCCTAGAAACTCTAACATATTCCATAGCACAAGCTGTGTCTAAAATAATGGGGAAAAAATTTCCCACTTAAGTACACAGAAAGGTTTTAAGAATTACTAGAAAATGGAAAATTGGCCCTTGTTTTCCTGAGCTTTTGTGTGTATGGAGGGAAAATAGTCATTTTAAATAAAACTTGTGATTTTGGATATGCATCTGGTTATGTATGACATGAGTCTATACTAATAGTAGTACTGGACCTGACTAGCTCTGCCACTTGTTTGCCATGTGACTTCTGACACCCCTTTGATTCCTGCCCTGTTTACCTCCTAGGATGGAGAAATCAAGATAATGGCTGAGAAAGGGCAGTGAGAAGAAAGACAGGAGGGTATATTATTACTGTTTCTAGAATGCTCTTTGATCATTTACAATTGACCTTGTGTATCTGTGGGTTCCACATCCATGAATTCAATCAACTGCAAGTAAACAATATTTGGAAAAAAACCTGAATGGTTGTGTCTGTACTGAGCATTTACAGACTTTTTTTCTTGTCATTATTCCCTAAATAATACAGTGTAACAACTATTTCCACAGCATTTACATTATATTAGGTATTATAAGTAATCTAGAGATTTAAAGTATACAGGAGGATGTGCATAGGTTATATACAAATACTACACTATTTTACAGCAGGGACTTGAGCATCTGTGGATTTTGGTATCTGCAGGGGGTCCTGGAACAAATCCCCTATGGATACTAAGGGATGACCGTACTAATGAATTTTATAACAAAAGACATTATGTTCAAAGAATTGGTTGAACATAGAGCAGGACAGTAATCAAACAGCTCAAACAGAAGGGAGTGAGCCATCATCAGATAAGACGGGCAGTTCTCCCTTTTCATTGAGTGTTTAGTATGGCAGAACAAATAAGCCTTGATCCTTTCTTTTGAAGAGCTCACAATTCATGGGAGGGAGGACAGGGAGAGGAAGAGAAAGAAGAATAAAACAAAGATATGTTAAACTACAGGGAAGGGGAAGTAACCAAGAGAAGGAAGAATCCAGTTCTGCCCTTTGTGAAAGGAGGTGGTGGTGGAACTCAATTCCATCTCAGTTCCTGTGATCATGCAAAAATCATATTTTCTGTGAGTGGTTTTCAACCAAATATTTTAAAGGATCAATAGCAGTTAGTCACATGAAGAGTGAGAGATAATTGAGGGCTTACGAATAGTAATGAACCATAGCCGCTGCCATCTGTTGAATACTTACTTTGTGTTAGGAACTTTTACCTGCATCATCTAATTTAATTCCAAGTACAATCCAATGAAGTGTATATTATTGACCCCATTATACAGATGAGGAAACTGAGGCTCAGAGAGTTTAAGTAACTTTTCCAAGGTCTCACAGCTAAGCTTTATATGACATTGAAAGGAGTTTATTCTTCATTCTAAAGGCAAGGAGGGTTTTAAATAGGGAAGTAACATGATCAGAGGCTTTTAAAGAAATATCATGTTGTCTTTAAGGATCAGAAGTGGAAGACCAGTTAGGTTGTTGCAGTTATTCAGATGATAAATGGGGACCTAAGGTGTAGTGGTTGTGTGAATGGAGACAATTGAATAGACTAGGAAATACAAAGACATGTTTTTGAACTGGATGGGGAGGGAGAGGGAGTAGTTGAGAATGCTTCTCAGGTGTCTGACTGGGGCAAGGGATGGATGGTGATGCTATTCACAGAGAAGGTACCTGAGCTGACTTCCTGTAAGGTGACGGACGTGTGTTCACTTCTGGACATGAGGAGTTTGGGGTGCCTGTGGGGTATCTGAGTGGAGAGTCCAGTAGACTGCTAATAATACGTGAATTCTGGAGCTCAGGACAAAGAGCTGGGAGGAGATATCTGGGAATTGTCAACATATGAATATTTACTAAAGTTTTGGGAATAGACGAGATCACTCAAATAGTTTGGGTTTATCCTGACAGTAAAAGGATGGGTAGAAGATGATCCAGTTAGGACAACTAAGCAAGAGCAGCCAGACAGGCAGCAGGAGAGCCAACAGAGGACACTGAAGGGAGATAAGAGAAGAGAGAAGATGCTCAATAAGGTCAAATGTTTCAGAAGTTAATTAAAAGGTAAAGACAAATAAGTTCTTGTGAGCCCATTTTGATTTTGCAGTCACAAAGGCCCCAAAGGAATCCAGCTGGAGAGAGATGCCTTTTTGTACCATCCCTATACATGACTGTTTAGATTCATCCGTAGGAGGCAGGAAAGTGTGGTACAAGATGCAAGTTCTAGTCCAACTGAACTGACTAGACTAGTTCTAGTCTAGTTCAATCTGACTGTAGGACTCAAAAGAGTCATCTAACTCCTCTGGGCCTTAATTTGCTCATGTTACCTGGTGTCAGACAATAATTCTGGTCCCATAGGCAGTTGTTTCTTACTCTGCAGTTGATCTTGGTTAGCTTTTAAATCACACAAATAACACACATTCAATGGCTTCCTTATCTTTATCTAGCTGGCTTTAGAAAATGCTTTTTGTGAAAACCATGCTTCACATATTTGGGAGAAGGATGAGAAATTGCTTTGTTGTTAAGGTTACATGAAGATTGGTTCCTATGGTACATGTCCAAAAAAACAGGTCTTCATACTCAGGTATATTCCCAGGTAACTTGGGAACATTTTTTGAATATGGTCTGAAGTTTCTAAGCCCTAGGATGTTGCATGGTGAGTCTCTTATATTTACATGGCCTTGCATTCATTGAGCACCTACTGTTCACAAACATGCAGAGGTAGGCAAATATATAAAAGATGTAATTGATAAGGATGGCTGCTGAAAGCAGTGCCTAAACTTCTTGAGTGTTATTCAAGGCTCTAGATGGCAAGTCTCTTTTCCATTCTTGATCCTTTTATTCTTTCTCCTCAAGTTGCAATTAAAACAAACTTTGTTTATACTTCTTGGGACGCATTTATCCCTCTAGCTTCTTTGTTCCTTTTGCCTAGGACTCCTTTCTTCACATATTAAAATCCTACTCATTTCTCAAGTTCCAGTTCAAATGCTGCTCTTCCACTAAGCATTCATTCATTTAATTAGTATGTATGTATGTATTTATTTCAGCATATTCTGGGGGTAAAAATGTTTAGGTTACATATATTGCCTTTGCCCCACCTGAATCAGCACTTCAAGTGTGTCCATACCCCAGACAGTGCACATTGTACCCATTAGGTGTGAATATACGCATTCCTTTCTTCCCCCTCCCACTTGCCTGACACCTGATGAATGTTACTACTATATGTGCACATAAGTGTCGACCAGTTAATACCAATTTGATGGTGAGTACATGTGGTGCTTGTTTTTCCATTCTTGTGATACTTCACTTAGCAGAATGGGCTCCAGCTCTATCCAGGATAATACAAGAGGTGCTAGATCACCATTGTTTTTGTGGCTGAGTAGAAATCCATGGTATACATATATCACATTTTATTAATTCACTCATGTATTGATGGGCACTTGGGTTGTTTCCACATCTTTGCAATTGTGAATTGTGCTGCTATAAACATTCGAGTGCAGATGTCTTTTTTATAGAATGTCTTTTATTCCTTTGGACAGTTGCCCAGTAATGGGATTGCTGGATCAAATGGTAGTTCTATTTGTAGCTCTTTGAGGTACCTCCATATTACTTTCCACAGAGGTTGCACTAGTTTGCAGTCCCACCAGCAATGTATGAGTGTTCCTGTCTCTCTGTATCTACACCAACATTTATTGTTTGGAGACTTTTTGATAAAGGCCATTCTCACTAGAGATAAGTGATATCTCATTGGGGTTTTGATTTGCATTTCCCTGATGATTAGAGATGCTGAGCATTTTTTCATATGTTTGTTGGCCATTAGTCTATCTTCTTGAACTGCCAACTAAAGAGACATAGGCTGGCCAAATGAATAAATATACACAAGCCAAGTATCTGCTGTCTTCAGGAAATACATCTAACCTACAAGGATGCATTCAGACTCAAGGTGAAGGGATGGAAAACAATATTTCATGCAAATAGAAGCCAAAAGAAATCTGGCATAGCAGTTCTGATTTCAGATAACTTAGTCTTCAAATCAATAAAAATAATGAAAGACAAAGATGGTTACTATATAATGGTGAAGGGTACAATTCAACAAGAAGACATAACAATTCTAAATATTTATGCACCTAACTCAGGTGCACCCAGATTCATAAAGCAAATCCTACTTGTTCTAAACAAAATGATAAACGGCAACACTGTAATAGCCAGGGATTTCAACATCCCTCTGACAGAACAGGACAGATCCTCCCAACAGAAAATAAACAAAGAAACATTAGACTTAAACAGACCTCTAGAATAAATGGGCCTGACCAACTTTTACAGAACATTCTACCCAAAAAACCACTGACTGTATGTTTTTCTCATCAGCTCACGGGACATTCTCTAAGATTGACCATATCCTAGGCTGCAAAGCATGTTTCAACAAATTAAAAAAAATAGAAATAATATCATGCATCTTCTCAGACCACGGTGGGATAAAATTAGAAATCAACTCCAACAGAAACTCTCATCTCTAAACAAGTCATGGAAACTAAATAACCTTCTGCTGAATGATGATTACATTAAGGAGGAAATTAAGATGGAAATCAAAAGAGTCTTTGAACTAAATAATAAAGGCACACAAATTATCAAAATCTGTGGGACACAGCTAAAGCAGTCCTGAGAGGAAAATGTATATCCATAAATGTCTATATACAAAAGACAGAAAGATCACAAATCAACAATCTAATGAATTATCTCAAAGAACTGGAAAAGAATGAGCAAACCAAGCACAAACGCAGCAGAAGAAAAATAAAAAATATCAGAGCAGAACTAAATGAAATCATTAATAAAAAAACTTTACGGAAGATTAATAAAACAAAAGTTGGTTCTTTGAAAAAATAAAATTGACACGCTTCTTGCTAAATGAATGAGAAGCAGAAAAGAAAGGACTCTAATACACTCCATCAGGAATGAAAAAGGAGAAATTACAACTGATACCACAGAAATACAAAATATCATTTAGGAATACTATAAAAATCTCTATTCACATACACTTGAAAACATGGAGGATATGGACAAATTCTTAGAAACACACAGCCTCCCTAGGCTCAATCAGGAAGAAATAGAATTCCTGCACAGACCAGTATCAAGTACCAAAATGGAAGCAACAATAAAAAAAAAAAAAACCTTCCTAAAAAGAAAAGTCCCAGACCAGATGGGTTCACACCTGAATTTACCAGACCTACAAAGAAGAACTGGTGCTTATCCTGCAGAAATTATTCCACAACATTGAGAAGGAAGGAATTCTCCTCTCCCCAACATGTTTTATGAAGCCAACATCACCCTGATACAAAAACCAGGAAAAGATGCAACAAAAAAAGAAAACTACAGACCAATATCCCTTATGAATATATATGTAAAAATTCTCAACAAAATCCTAGCAAACCAAATTTAGGTGCTTATCAAAAAAATAATCTATTACAACCAAGTGGGCTTCATCCCAGAGATGCAGGGATGGTTCAACATATGCAAATCTATAAATGTAATTCACCACATAAATAGAAATAAAAACAAAGACCATATGATCCTCTCCATGGACTCAGAAAAAGCATTTGATAAAATTCAACACCCTTTTATGATAAGAATGCTTAACAAAGTAGGCATAGATGGGACGTACCTAAAAATGATAAAAGCCATATATGACAAACCCACAACCAACATCATACTGAATGGGGAAAAATTGAAAGCATTCCTGCTTAAAACTGGAACCAGACAAGGTTGCCCTCTATCACCACTTCTATTCAACATAATGCTGGAAGTCCTAGCCAGAGAAATCAGACAAAAGAAAGAAATCAAGGGCATCCAAATGGGGGCAGAAGAGGTCAAACTATTGCTCTTTGCTGATGTTATGATATTCTATCTAGAAAACCCCAAAGATTCTGCCATGAGACTACTGGATTTGATAAACAAATTCAGCAAAGTCTCAGGTTACAAAATCAATGTACAGAAATCAGTAGCATTCCTATATACCAACAACAGTCAAACTGAGAACCAAGTCAAAGACTCAATATCCTTCACAATAGTAACAAAGAAAATAGAATACTTAGGAATATATTTAACTAAGGAGATAAAAGACCTCTACAGGGAGAACTATGAAACACTGAACAAGGAAATAGCAGAGGATATAAACAGATGGAAAACCATACCATGCTCATGGGTCGGCAGAATCAACATTGTTAAAATGTCTATACTACCCAAAGTCATCTACAAATTCGATGCAATCTCTATTAAAATACCAACATTATCTTTTGCAGATCTAGAAGAAATAATTCTATGCTTCTTATGGAACCAGAGAAAACCCCATATAGCAAAAGCAATCTTAAGCAAAAAGAACAAGTTGGGAGGCATCAATTTACCAGACTTCAAGCTATACTACAAGGCTATAGTAACTAAAACAGCATGGTACTGGCACAAGAACAGAGCCATAGACCAATGGAACAGAACTGAGAACCCAGATATAAAACCATCCTCATGTAGCCATCTAATCTTTGACAAAGTAGACAAAAACATGCACTGGAGAAAAGAATCCTTATTCAATAAATGGTGCTGGGAAAATTGGCTAGCCATGTGGAAAAGACTGAAACAAGATCCACACCTCTCACCTCTCACAAAAATCAACTCACGGTAGATAATAGACTTAAACCTAAGGCATGAAACTTTAAGAATTTTAGAAGAAAATGTTGGAAAAACTCTTCCAGACATTGGCCTAGGGAAAGAATTTATAAGGAAGAGCCCAAAGGCAATCATAGCAACAACAAAAATAAGTAAATGGGACCTCATCAAATTAAAAAGCTTCTGCACAGCCAAGGAAACTATCATGAGAGCAAACAGATAACCTACAGAATGGGAGAAAATATTCTCATGCTACACATCTGATAAAGGGCTGAAACTAGAATCTATATAGAACTCAGGAAAATCAGCAATAATCAGCTTTGCCCCTATCAAAAAATGGGCAAAGCACATGAACAGAAACTTTTCAGAAAAAGATAGACTAATGGCCAATTGACATTTATTGAGTGCCTAATATGTGCAAGGCTCTCTGCTGGGCCCTCTTTCCAGTTCACTTTGTCAAGAACAATCCTTAGATCATTGTTATAATGATAATATAATACTCTTAATGCTTACAACAATTCTAACAATAGCCAACAGTAGCACTTACTATGTGCCAGGACTGTTTTGTCCTTTATATACGTAGTAACGTTTTCTTGAGAAGAAAGTGGTACAGAGATTTATAATAAATATGGTACAAATTCTTGTTACAGATTGTTGCTCTGCATAGCATGGCTCTAGCCACACTAGCTTCCTTTCTGTTCCTCAACAAATGCCAAGTTTTCTCTCATTTCATCCCATCCCATTTGTACTTACTGTTCCCTCTGCCATGGAAGCTCTCATCTCAACCTCCAAATGCCACCTCCTCATGCCTTCCCTGCACACCCTCTCTAAAATAGCCTAAGCCCTACCCACACCCTCATTCTGTCACATCACCACTTTTTTTCTTCATAGCATTTATCACTATAATCATCTTGTTTCTTTGTATACTTACTGTCCTTCTTATTCATTGATGTATCTACAGCATATAACATAAGGCCTGGCACTAACAGTCAAACATTTGTTGAATAAATGAATGAGGGAGGGAGACAAACACAGGGCAAATATCTTATGAATGTCAAGGAAAACCAGCCACACCTTCAGTGACTCGCTGCAAGATATCAAAGTCTTCACTTTGCCTTTGAGGTTTGCTGTGCTTCCACCTGCAGCAAAGACTTGCTGAGAAGAGCTGTATAACTCAACTCAACTCCCCCTCCACAACATTTTATGAGAGTTTTGTTACTGTCAGGTATCATCATGGTGTTTTTCCATCTTATGCCAAGGACATGTGATGGGACGGTTGTTAAAGTCATTAGCTATGTGTCAACAGTATCAGATCTTCAAATGATTCTCTGAATCCCCTGCTAAACTGGTGCTAGAAAAATGAGCCATCTCTTTGGCTGAAGTGAAAATCTTGCTGGTAGAACAACAGCAGAAAAGAGCTATTCAGGCAATGTGAATGGCCACATGGTATAATGGCTGCAACTCTTCCTACCCTAGTGGGGCCAACCTTTAGCTGCAATCTAAACTCCTTTGGCTTCACAAGGGTCAAAAATCAAATGCAAGGCATTGTAGAGTAGTAGAGATTATGGAAAACTTGAACACACATCCCAACCAAAAACAGTGTTTAGTTAGCTCTAACGAAATAATACAGGAATTCAGGCCCAGGATTATTGGCTCTTCTGAATTTTCAAGAGAAGCTGAAAATTTGTTTTGACAGGATGAATGTGGAGTATGGCTCCACATCAAATCCAACTCAGGTGCTATTTAGTTTATACTGTGTCCATGTCATTGTCCTAGATACATCTATTTATCCAAAAGGAATGAGAGCTGGGACTTGTGGACTCAAAAAGCTTTATTCTGGTCAGAAAACCAAGATATGTTCTTAAATAAATAGGACATAAGACCATATGGGAAGTGATACATATTATATAAGTAAATGTACTATATTTATTTTCAGCATATTAAGGGGGTACAAATATTTAGGTTACATATATTGCCCTTGCCCCACCTGAGTCAGAGCTTCAAGTTTGTCCATCCCCCAGACAGTGCACACCGCACCCATTAGGTGTGTATATACCCATCCTCACCTCCGCACTCCTATCTGCCCGACCTGAGCCAGAATGTAAATCAACTATGTTTTTTTGAAAAATCAGCTGAAGTAAAGAATTTGCTTAGTAACATAGTTGATTTACATTCTGGCTCAGGTTTCTTATGTCATTTCAGACAGGCAACAAAGGATTCTCAGACTGAGACTAGTCCCTGGTCTAAACTGTAGTGAGAGAAAGGGGTAAGATGGAATGAGATATGATTATAGAGGTAAGAAAGAACCTACATCAAGCCTAAATGCATAAAGATTGAGTCTTCACTAAAATGCAATATGTGAGTGAAAAAGTGAAGTGACTCCTTCAGATCCTTAATGAGACTTTCAGAGTTTGAAATGGTGCATGGAGAAGAACCAAACTGAGGTGAGGGTGAGAGGTAATCTATCAGACTGACTCGGGAATAAGTTATTTGCTTATGTACAGTGTGTGATTAAAAATCAGTAATACATTTCTTTGTATAGCATGATGTAGGAATGTGTGCATTCTGCAAATGCCAAGAGCCAATAGCAGACTTTGAAAACTGTTGACTCACAGGCATGTTTTGTTTGGCTCTTACAGAAATTAAGGAAAAAATTGAATTGGTTGCCAACGTTTTAAAAACTTGAAAATCTAGCAGAGCTGGGCTTATATTCCCACAAGGCAGCCTCATTAGAAGGTGCTTACCCAGTACCTATCACTCCCTTAATGTCTTATACCTGACTTGTGTATTGATTAGGATAGTGGGCTATGCCAGAGTAACAAATGACTGAAACATCTCAGTGGCTTACTAGAAAGGTTTATTTCTTGCTCACATTACATGTCCACGGTGAGTCAACTGTGTTTCTGCTCCACATTGTCACCTTAGCACTGGAATCTCTCTGAAACATCACTGGTATTATTGAAGGAGGAGGAAAGGGAGCAGGAACAGAAATGGCACTAGTTCTTAGAGCATCTGTTTTTATTTCATTGCCAAAAGTAAGTTCCATGGCCAAGGTGAAGGCAATGGGGCTGGGAAGTACAATCCACCCTCAGGAAGAGGCAGCCAATATTTATGCACAACAGTCGACCTCAGCCCTCTGGCTAATTTAGATGACATGTCTAGTTTCCACAGACACTTGAGAGTGTGGCCCCTTTGGCCTACGGAACTTAAAAATTCAGTTTTATCAGAGCCAGAAGCATAAGAGCTACTCTGAAGCTTACTATGCTACAGCTGTCACCACTATATTTATTTTATTTTATTATTTTATTGAGCCACATGTCCTTGAATGGGTTAAGATTTCACAAGCTTTTCCCTAGATACCCTTTATTCACTTCTTGCTTCAGGCTCTACCCGGGCAAGGCACACTAACGGTGATTGCAGTGCTAGCAAGCCAGGGTGTGAGGTAGCTCTTTACTGGCTTCCTGGGGGTGGGCTGTGCACCCAGACTGAGCCATCAGATGGGTACTGCAGCATAGTTGGAGTCTGGCGAGGCTTTACCATAAAAAACAAGTAAATGATTAGGCTTGTGAAGCTAAATACTTATTATAAACTCTCTGTGTACCCTGTTCTCCCCTGGTGACTGTGAAAAACAGAGTCATTGAAGAGCAAGGAGACTACTAGTGAAACTAGCAAGGATGAAAATGTGAGTGCTAAATTGTGGGGTATTCATTTAGTTAACCTGAGTTGCCAGTGTGGGTTGGTGTCAGCAGGAGCGCCTTTGTGGAAGAGGCCAGAACTGTGGGACTTGACGTAGGGAAGGAGAACATTGTGCGTAAGCTCAAAGTTTCAGCTGGTTTCACCTAAATCTTTGAAATCTGGAAGGAAGATGGGATTGTACAGTATACTCTTAGACTTGGTTAAGTACTTTTGAAATGTTCTAAAAGTTTTCCACTGAAATATTTTTGTCAGGCCTTGAGTCCCACTTAATTCTGAGTAGGAGGTGTGATAGGAAATTGCAGCAGCTACACTCAGCAGCCGCAGGGCTGTTCCTCTCTAACCTATGTTGTCTTCTCTTGTTCACCAGCTCACACCACCTCTGATGGGCTGCAGTAGTTTTATTTGCACAGGTCATGCTAGGATTTCCTTTCCTGAGGAGCCCTAGATTTAGATTTCACACAGAGGCTGGCAATGTTCTCCTCATTTTGAAGGTACCTGGGCAGGGAACTTATGTATCCCGTGCCTAGGCGAGCACCTGAAAGTGGCCAGCACTTAATACATGTTGTTGAATGAGAGGGATGGATGGGTTTGGAGAACCACCTGATCATCTTTCCCTTCTCAGTTACTTGCTCCTGTGTTCCATCCTCCTCTTACTGGTATTGGGAGAGAGACAGGATGAAAATGAGGTAGACGTTTGGCTTGCCAGAAAGGATTTTAAGCAGGAAGGCATCAATTTGTCTTTTCCTTCCTTCAACAGACTGAGAATAGAAATGAATAAAGTAGGTTGGGTTTTAGAGGAAATAGGGAAAGGAGGTGAAGGGAATCATGGTGAACGGTAAAACACATGCCTGTCCAAAGGTGGCAGGTGCAGCTTTGCTGCAGGTGGTGGTCATCATTAAGAAATTTCAGGAAAAGCATTGTTACATCTTCAGATTTTAAAGAGAACTCAAAATCCAAAATTTCATCTAAAATATCCTGGTTTTTAAAAAAATGTTGGCCATCTTTTTTCAAACTCCGTGTGGTCCAAACAAAACATCTCTGCAGGCTGGATATGGCCCAATGGCCTCCAGCATATAATTTCTAGACCTTGTGGTCCTTTACTAACCCACTAAGCACTTAGCAATACCAGGTGGAGGCAACTAAGCTAACTGTTTTACAGGGAGGAGGGTTCATGATGGGTTGTCCACACTCCTGCCTGATATCTCTGTGGCCAGTCAGTGATGAGGATGAGGACCACAGCCCATGGCCATGGGAAGGAGGCCCACTTC
The DNA here is from genome assembly GCF_041146395.1 of Eulemur rufifrons. NCBI lineage: Eukaryota > Metazoa > Chordata > Mammalia > Primates > Lemuridae > Eulemur > Eulemur rufifrons. The sequence continues at coordinate 30,172,044 of NC_091010.1, read as the reverse complement.
AGCAGCACGCCCGGTGTGCTGTTTGCTCATGAGGTATTGGCACACCCAAACACAATTATTTAGGACATTTTGGCTAACAAAAAGGGTCATCCAACTGGAATGGGCCAGTGCAGGATGGTGGCACAGTTAGTCCTTGGAGAATGAAGTGATTAGCATCAAAAGCTGTGCTTTTCTTTGATTCCCAACTCGGTTGAACCTGTAAAGAAAATGGTACAGAGTGACAGTTCCCACTTACTGTTTCTTGCCCTCATTCATGCACTCAACAAATATTTCTTGAGCACCTGTGAGGTGTCAGGCACTATTCTAGGTATCATGGATATAGCAAAGAACAAAACAAAGTCCCTGCCCTCAGGGAGCGTACAGTCTAGTATGAGGACCTAATGGTGTACATCACGTGATGAAATCTTTTGAAAAGCTGGCAAGTCTTCATTCTTTCCCAGTTCTCAGAAGAGATGGCAGAAGAGAAGTGGTAATTGAGGACATTGGGGGGAAATTAGGCAGGGAGATCACCTTTTTCTGGGATATCCATAGGAAGTCCCATGGTGGTCCTAGAAGAAAAGTCTTGACAGTTCTTGCTTCCGGTGTCCCTCCCGTAGTATAGTCCTGCTTTTCACTGCCTTTAGAATCCTCTGAGCATATTCATCTCAACTTTGCTATGGAACTCCTGTGGAACTGGGTGAGGAGTCCCAAGATGTCCCATTGGAAATACAACTCTCAGGGTGTTTACTTGCTAACAGTAAGAAGTACAAAGGGATAAAGAATAAAATTTCTTCACTGAAAATTCACCTAGTTGTACATACTATACATACCTGTCAGTGAATGAGCATAGCAGATAAAATGGTAAACCTCATTTTGCTCTACCTTAAACTGTCTGCATTTAATTCTGTTAAAGAAGTGGAAGCTGTTGGGACTATCACTGAGGATTGTCAGAATCCACTCTATTATTTATATTGTTTTTTTGTATTGGTGTGTATTTAGACAGTTAACCATGGTAATAAATTATACCAATGCCTTTCATCTATATTATTAAAAGAACTCTTTAAAAATTTGGCCAAATCTCAATCTTGGAAATGTTTACTTCTGGACTATTTGATCATCAATTCATGAAAAAGAAGTAGTGTGATATGACTAGGAAATGATACACCTTTTAATGTGCCAAGGCCTCTTCAACAAGTCCAGAATATCAAGACCCACCCAGATCAGCAATTAGTTTTTGGATCACTGGCTTCTTCAGAGACATCCTAGGGATGAGTTGTTATTTTTATGATTTACTTCTGGGCTTCTCACATATCCCTGTCATACAGCCAATCATGAGCTGATGCTTACAGTAATAAAGGCAAACAAACAACTTTTTAAATTTATTTGCCATGGAGAAACACTTCGGTCTCAATGGAACTCCAAGATGATACCAAAATGAACATGTTGGAACACCAGGATGCCAAAGCAGTCCTTATTTACAGAGCAAAGGAGGCTGCTTATGTGTTCAGTGAAAAAGCAGATCCCTCTTAAAAGTGGTGAAATAACCTTGCATAGCATATTGCCGTAATTTGGCAGTATAGTGATAATAGATTTTAATTTCATGAACTCAAGAATTTAATAGGAATATAAAATGGAAAAAGAGTAAATATCAGAAATTTATCAATCATTTCATTTTTTTTTTTACAGCAATGTCAATCAAGGAAAAGCTTAAATACATTTTTATAAGGTGGCAGGCCAAAGACTATGTTCAGAATATACAATGTATGTCCCATTCAATCCATGTATACATATATAAATATATACATATACACATATATGGAGATTAAAATCCTATCATGTTTTAGATACTTCTGAGTGAATTTACGAACTTTTGCTTGATCTGAAGCTTAGCCCATCACATATACCTAATGTCAAATTTTCAGGCATACAAACATAAGCATTTAACACCTAGACAAGCACACATCATTGACTTTCTAGCTCAGGATAAATACCTCTTGTCAAAGACTGAGAGTCAGGAATTCATAACTTTGAGATGGGAAGTTACGTCACCTGTATCTGATCCTGGTTTTACAAAGTGACATTTAACCTTTCAAGGGTCTCTCACTCAGTTTGCCAATCATAAGATGATTTTGGTGCAAGGGCAGGGGCACATTTCATCTATTTGGGACACCATGAAAGTCCATTGTAGTCCCATTCTTTATATAAAGTAGGTTTTCTGTACCTGTCTTAGCATTAATATTGAATCTTTACTGGGAACAACTCATCCCATTTGGCAATAATCTTTAATGGACAGGCAATATATGGTATCACTGAATGTCTCTAAGCAATCATCTAATTTTTTATAAGGGCTATTACTATCAAAGACAGTAACTAAGTTGTAATTTAGCTATGAGGACTAAGTCAGTCAGTAAATGGCATATATTTAGAATGGCATGTTGTGAGCATTCCAATGTTAGTGATGACAGTTACTACTATCATTACTACTATGCCAGGCTCTGGGCTAGAATAAATATTAACAGCCATGGACTCTGCCCTTATAGAATTTAGATTCATATACTGTATGGTTGCAAACTCCATTGCCTACTAGGCTAGTCAGGAGACACAGATGTAAGAAATGGGGCTGGAGCTGTGGTTCCTGTAGACCACACTCCTGGCTGGAGAGGGCAGGGACAACGCAGCCCCAGCAGGTGGTCACCTTCTGGGAATGAGGCCCATTGTTGTCGCATCTTGCTTTTCAAGAGAAATTATAAACCTGAGTTCTTATATGAAATCTCTCAACTTGTAAGTCAATTAAAAAATAATTGCTTTATGGGCCAAAAGCAGCTGCAAGCTGGTTGGTTCCTAGAAATACCAGTTTACAATCTCTTGACATGTTGGCTATAATAGCCCCAATTCTCCACTTTTGAGGGGCAGCCCAAACAGATGTGGGCAAAAGTTACTTGTCAGTTAATCCTTAATTCTTGGCTCCTCCATGAAATGCACAGAATTTATATAAGCTGGGAGCTTGCAGTTCTTGCAAGGCAGAACTGAACGTCAGGGACTGTCTCCTTAGTGATCACAGAGGCACAAATAGGACTGGTGGGGTGGACTGGTATGGCCAGAACTCAGAGGACAAGGGGTTAGACCAACTGTCTTTTTGACAGAGAACATAAGGACACTGTGAAGCACAGATAGGTGAAGAGTTTAACACAATTTATTTTATGCTTAAATAATCGACTAGGTCATCCAGTGTATGGGTTTTCATACATATGTCATTAGAGCTATGTGTCAATGAATGCTGATTTTATGTGAATATAATCAACAAATTAAAGAATTTCACCAAAACCCAAATAAAAATGCCCTTTAAAACACAGCAGCCTTATTAACCTAATATGACACTGCTAGAATGGTTACAAATGATTGGCTTACTGAAAGGTGTCTACATCTTATAGCCAGTACACGATACAGTAATAATTTTACAGCGTGCTGCCATTCTACTAGCTAAGGATTTCTGTTCAGTCCATTTTAAATACCCCTGACTGGGGCCTCTTATGAGCACCATCCACCTCTAAAGCGGCAAGCATTACCCCCCTTTAAGCACTAACAGCACCCCCCACCCCCAAAGCAACTACTGTATAGGTTATCTTTTTTTTTTTCCATTTTTAGGTCATTTCATTGAAAAATTGGCAATAGCAACAAATATTAGATGAAGGGCTTTGTGTTTACAGATAAAATCTTCTGTGTTGCAGTATACTGTAGTGTTTGCAAAATTGGAAAAGATTTAATCAAAATAAGGTGATACACATGCATCAAAATATTAGTATTCTGAAGAAAAAATTTTTTCACAGAACTACAGAATTCCTCATTTTAGGAATTATTTAAATTTGCAGCAGATTTTAAAGATTTGTTTTTTTAAAATCAAGCTTAGCAGTTTTGCATATACAAACATTATAATTGCTAATATACAAGAATCAGTGAAGAGTCTCCCCCCACCCAGAACCACTCCCTCCTCTTCTAGGGTGAAGTCATTTGAGACCCCTATTTGTTAAATGCATTTGCAATATTCTGTTTGTGTTCTAAGAGGCAGTGCCTTATCAACATTTATTCTATTTTTCTGTTAGAATTTATACAGTGTTATTATTTACAGCAAAACTATCGATGTTTTAAAAAAGAAACAAATAGTGTTTATACCCTGACAGTTTGGGTCCAAGAAAAATAAGGCGAGCTGTTGTGGATTTAGTAATTTTAGTGTTTCTCTGTGATTTGATCATTCCTTCTCCTTCTGTCCATTCTGATGGCAGGAATTTCTTCCTTTTGTAAATGACACCAAATTACTTGAGATAAACTGTTAACAGCATGGCTTCTTGTATATACACTGCATTGCTAATTGCACACGCGCCAATCCCGGAAATGAAAGTGAATTTCCATGCTCTGTAAATTGGCTCATGCTAAATTAAAATGTGGGTGGTTTTCTTTTTCTTTTCTTTTTGCATAAAAAAAAAATCATGCCTTTAATGTGTGGAAGCAGCAAACACACACACCCTTCTCCGTGAAGTTTTACTTCCTGTAGACATTTCTTCCATGAATTTCAATACTGGCAGTAAAAACATATGGTCCTGTGGAAAGAGAGATAGTAGATAGTGAGTTTAGCTTGCTTGCTTTATTTATTTATTGTTTTTAAGGGAACTTGCTTAAGTCTTACTTGCCATTCAACAGGAAAGCCTCAGAATGGGTTCTCCATTCCTAACGGAGTGGTTTAACATGATACTTTTGACTGAGGCTATCTGCTAAATGCATCAGAGGACAAGGCCCTAAGGTGGACGGACTAGAAAGCTCTTAGAAGGCAGTGACCTTGGTTGGCTAGGTGACCCTGTTACCTCCATGGGGCCTTGCTTACTGTATTTGTGGTTTTAGAGACTGAGTTGGAAAGACCCTCTTCTATTTCTGTCTCTGAAGCTCAGTGCTACTCAGGAAAGCCATTTGCAACTCTTTGGGCCTCAGTCTTATCTGTAAAATGAGGTGACTAAGAGAGGTGATCTCTGAGATTTCCATCAACATCAAAATGTAAGCGGTTTGGGGCTTTCATGGGTACAAAGAGCCAGAGACAGGGAATGAGGATAGAGCATTTTTGAATGTTTTATAATCAGTTATTTTAGTATGTTTTATAATAAGTCCCTCACTTCCCCACAACTCAAACGCCAAAGCCAACTAATCTTTCAAAAAGGGGAAACAATGTCATTACTTCATTGCTTTTTTCATATGCAAATTAAACTTAAAGACTAAGTTCTACAATTGCAAAGAATACGTTCCCTTCTCTTGCCTGCATTAGTCATGATGGGATAAATTAATTTCATTTGAACTTTTTAATGGAGGCTTCACTGAGAATGTCTTGTCTTAACTGGATGATTCCTGCATAAAGCATCAGCGTTTTATAGCCAGTCTTAATATGTCAAAATAATCAACATTCTTTGGCAGAGGTTTTCATATTTTCATGCAGTATTGTTCTTGGTACAAATTCCTTTTCCATAAAACAAAGTTCTTACTACATCCTGTCCTTCCATCTTGCTCAGTGTGAAAAGCCGACAAACTTGAATGCCTGCCTGAGAACAGCTCATATAGAAATTCTGAGTAAGGCAAGAACAATTTTAGGAATAACCCTATTTACTCACATATAAGGAATACTATTTTTGCAGATCTAGGAGAACTGTTAGAATTTTGCTTCTGTGGGGGCCCAAGAGTGTTCCCAGTGACCTTGAGGTTGTTTACTTATCCCAGACAAGTTTCTCTTTAGATGGATCACCTAGGACACTTTGGCTTAGGACACTTTTGACACGTGAGCACAGCATTTTGTCTGTCTGCCCCAGTACAGGTCTGGCTTCATTTTTTGCAGTAAAAGTGCTACTGACCTCCATGCCCCAGGTCACTAATGCTTGGAGCCAAGAACATCAAAGTATCAATTCCTTCTGGGTGATTGCAACACCCTCCTACCATGACTCTGCAGAGGTTCCAAAGAAGGAAAGTGACTCATTTGGGCAGATGTCACACAGGGTGGGCAAATCAGAGTAAGATGATCAGGATTTTCTCACCTGTTTTTACCATTTAATCCTGATCTTTCAGGCACCATGCTACTTAGATGGTCTTATAATGTTACCACGGTGCTCTCTGTTTTCTCTAAATTTCTTCTCTCCCACTTTTTGTAGCTTAATTGATATACGATTTATATACCCTACTTCATCTATTATAAATATACAGTTTGATAATTTTTAGTAAATTAACATAGATGTGTGATCATCACTACAACCCAGTTAACTTTTTTCTTCATCTCTTCTAAAAAGCGAATTCAGCTTCCCAGGTTCATTTTGTAATAAGCAGCAAGGTCTTTCTCTCACCTCATGGCAAGCAAACATTATTTTTCTAGATATAGTTTTTAGAAATGCTGTTAATTATGCCCATTTATAGCGAAGTGAGAATGACTTGGGTGATAGTTTTTTGGTTACCCCCCAAAAGTAAGAGTTAGTTCCCCTTATAAATTTCTCTTTTCTCAGTCATGCAATCAGTGTGTTGGTTCCAATCATACGGGGTGCAGGAAGGTCACCGATTGGACAAAAGACTTTATACCGAGAACAGTGTCACACACAAAGCACGAGAACTTTGGCTAAGTGACTGGCTGTGTGCCTGTTGTGAAAATATTAATACTTGGCATAAATTGTGATGAGAGCGCCATCTGATGGGAAGGTGTGAGGGCAGAAGCCAAAAAATGACGTTTCAGAAATAGAATTTTGAATCATTTCCCCTTTCTTGGTTTAGATAATGGATATGAGATAGATGCATTTGCAATTAGTCTTTTTTTTTTTTTTGGCTTTTCAAACCCAAAGGTAGGAAAAACTAATGCAGAAAACCAGTCATTCCTTTTAGCTATTTCATTGTAATTTTTAATTTTAAGAAATATTTTAAAATACAGTAAAACAGCAATTCAATGGATTTTCATGGCAGTTGATATTTCACAGAGGAATATGTACTTTATTACATCTTGAAGTCAGCAGTATGATCAGGTATAGACCCAACCTTTCCTTTATAGGCCCACGGACATACCTGTGGTTTTTAGCTCCCAATGCCTAGCTTTAAAAAGCTCCTGTATCTTTAACTCAGCATCTGTAGCTCTCTGTGACCCAGCCCAGCCAACCTTTTTAGGCTTAATTCCCTCCACTCTCCACTAAAAAGCTTTGTTTTAGAATCTTGAGTAGTTCTTTAACTTGGTCACCGGTTAGAATTACCTGGGAAGATTTAAAAAAAAAATCCCAATATCCAGGCCACATCTCATACTAGTTAATACACAATTGCTTGGGGTAGGACCTAGCATCAAACATTTTAAACCCTCTAGATGCTTTGAGGGCCAGTGATATACTCTAGAACAGTGCTTCTCGAAGTTTAATGTGCATTAAAACTGGGGAATCTTCAACTGTGGATTCTGATTCAGTAGGTCAGGGGTAAGCCCCAAAATTCTGCATTCCTAGCAAACTTTTGGGCAATGCTGATACTGCTGGTCCACAGAGCTCCTTCTGAGGATCTAGAATACGTGCCAGTTATCAACTATACATTGTTTTCCAACTTCTTTTTCTTTGCTCATGATTTTATCTCCACCTATCCTTCCCTTGTTTATTCATCATTTATATCGAAGTTCTCTCTATCCTTCAAGTTTGTTTCAAATGCCATCTCCTTGAAAATGCAGACTCTGTTCTCCCCGAGATACACCTTTACAGGTCAACTCTTATCTTTAAGACTTAGCGCTCTCGTGGCTTAAGAAAAGCCTTTTCTGATCAGAGAATTCTTTAGTTCTTCCTTTCTTTCTGTACCCACTTCTCTTTCCTTCCCTTCTCTTCTTTTTCTTTGCAGAGGTCATGGGGCTAAGAACATTTATTTCTAAGCATTTTTCAATGATTTTACATCATTATAATATGTTACAGTGCAGTTTTAAAATCATTCCCAATTCAGGTAGATGTGTTCTTTCACTAATGCCAATAAATGGGGCTTTTTTGAGTTTGTTCTTTTCTAGTGACTTATGATTAAAAACATCTGAAGTCACAGGACCAGTAATAGGAAAATATTGGGAAAATGTTGATTCATATTTTGGCAGTGGAAAAAAAAAACCACTAGTAACACTTTATAGTTACTTTAATGTTGATGTGTCAGGCACAGTTCTAAAGTGGATTAGCTCATTTAATCCTAGTAACAAGGAAGTACTATTATTTCCTCCATTTTACAGATAAGGAAAGAGAGCCACAGAGCTTTTAAACAGCATCTCAAGGTTACACAGTTAGTACATAGTGGACCCACAGTGGAGCCATAATTGGAATTCAAGCCACTTGACTTGACAACCCTTGCTCTTACCTTGAAGCCTAGGCTTTTGGGATTTTTGTTAATGATTGTTTTTAGAGGGTAAGAAAAATAAATTTAAAAATATAATATAAAAACATATCCACTCCAAATGAATTCTAGGAAAATACTGTGGAGGGCAGGGTCCTGGATTTATAGTGAAGCAATTCAGGCTGTATCTCTGACTTCCCGGAAGCAGAAATCAGGAGATCTGGTTAACATGCAGGCCTGTCATTCACTGCAGGCTCCAAGATTCTGCTCTCTCTGTCTCTTTTCATTACTTAGTAAAGAGGATGGCAAATACCTGTCTTACCAATTTCCTAGGGTTGCTATGAGAAACAAGTGATATGGAATAATGGAAAGTTCTCTGAGGTTTAAACCCCCATCACATGCAGGGGATTTCAGTGACACTGCTGTTCTCACTCCTCTCACTGTTACACTCTAGCATCTCTGGCTGCTGCTTCTTAGTCTACCAGCCTCTGTAATCCAGGCTCTTCAAGGTTCTATTCTTGGTTCTCTTCTTGTTTCTCTTAATACTAGTAATAATAGCTGGCAATTACTGAGTGCTTACTAATGAGGGTCATGGTTGGAGCTCCTTAGGAAGGAAGGGGTCAGGGGCAACCTTTTAAACTCTACTCTCAAAATGTTGTTGTTCTTTAGGACTCAATCCTAAGCCCCTTCTCTGCTCATGTCAACTTTCTCCCTAGATCATCACATCTATTCTCTGGTATTCAATACTCATCTCCAGTGACGACTCTCACGTTCTCATATGTCCAGCTCCAACCTGTCCTCAGAGATCCAGATTTGTATATATAACATCAATACTTGGACGTCACATAAGCACTTCAAACTCAACAAGTTTAAGCCTGAATGCCTGACACTCTTCTTAAAACTCATTCCTCTTTCACTTCTACTCTTTTCTCTATCACCCAGTTGTTTATACCAGAAACCAGGGTGTCATTCTTGACTCAACCCTTTTTCTCTACCCTACCACCACACTAATCTATCAAGTGCTTACTGATTTTCCTAAAACTATTTTCCAGGTTCCAGCCCAAGCCATAATTATGGCTTAGTTGGATTACAGCAATAACCTCCTAACTGGTCACCTTCATTTTACTCTTATCCTCCTATCCATTCCCTACATAGTCGGTGTGCTCTTTAAAGAATAAAAGGCAGGGTGGGGTGAGGGGTGGGGAGTAGAGAAATCAGGCCAGGCCCTTGCTTAAAACCCTCAAAACCTTCAAATTCCTCTCAGAATGAAATCTAAATCCTTTCCTCTGGCCTACAGGGCTCTGAATAATGGTGCATTTCTCACTTCACCTTGAGACTCCCTCATCTACCACCAGCTCACCAGGCTCTAGTGCACGGATCTTTCCTTTTCTCAAATATGGTAGGCCTTGTCCTATCCGAAGGTGCTTGTATGTGTTGTACCCTTTACTTGGAATTGTCTTCTCCTTCTCCTCATTCTTTTCATAGCTGTGCCACCTCTGGTCTCATGACTTCTCAGAGACCCTCCCTAGCCTCCAAGTCTAAATATATTCCCACACTATTCTTTCATTGGATCCTGGACTTTGTATATTCAGTGCTTTTAAACATCATTTGTCTCATGTCTTTTTCCTTGCAGGCTGGGAGATCCAGAAATGCAGGGACCACGGAAGTTTTATTTACCATAGTATATCTAGCCTTTCCATTCTAAGCCAGACAGATGGTCCAATGAAATGAGTTAATTTTTGGCCTCAGATAAAGTGCTGCCCTGACAAGCCTGGGCACTCTTGCGGTGCGTGGCTTCCATATGGAAGGAGATCCTGAGCATTTTCCCAAAGGAGGTGTAGAGTACAGCTATGTGTTAATGTAAACATTTGTTATGGCTTTTATTTGGGGACCTTCCCTTGCCATGAGCTCACTAATCAGCCCTCTAATGGTATTTGACATAAAATCTGGACATTATGGCTACCTTAAAAATGAAGTCTTGCTTTGTTTAAAAAAGAAAAGAACAAAAAAACCACAAGTGTTTTCATTATATATAGTATGAAGAAATTTAATGCAAGTTGCCTTTATACATGTATTTGATTCAAAATTTGCTTTTTGGTCTCTAAAGATCATCAGATATTACTTTTTAATATGAGTAATATTTATGAGTTTAAGGGGTTATGTTCTAGATAAGTTCAAATTTTGTTCTTTTGCTCCCCAGCCATAGGCCCTTGGGTAAATAATTTAACTTTTTTAAACCTCGCCAGCTGTAGGACCTTGGGTAAATTATTTAACTTTTTTAACCCCCTCATTTCTTTAAAAAAGCTGGGGGGGGGGAACAATAGTTGTAGTTACCTTATAGCATTGTTTTGGGGATTACATAAGGTAATATGTAATGATTTTATCTAGTGCCTGGCATATAGCAATCATTCAGTAAATGACTATTCCTATTCATAAATAATTTTAGAGATAGCTTAGTGTGTAATAGAGCACTAGACGGAGTATCAATAATCTTCAGTTCAGGTCCTAGCTCTACCGGTCATAAACTGTGACAGATACATCATCTGACTTCTCCAAGCCTTAGTATCCTCATCTGTAAAAGGTCACAAACCAAATTGTTCTGACTTGCCTCAAGACTTGTTTGAAGGGTTAGATTACACAAGAATGTAAAAGTACTTTGTAAACTATAAGTCACTATGTACTATGTGCAAATCTTTAAAGTCACTGGCTTTTCCCCTCAAAAATAGGATGGCTGTGACTCAATATTAAAGAAAAGCAGGTGTGGAGTTCAGATAGCTCAAAATTCAATTGGTTCTAAAATGGGAAATAAAAATTTTGGTGTCACCATGTGAGACTCAGTGATAATTGGCAGCATTTTATTTCCTTAGTTGTTTTGTTACTTTTAAAAGACAGCCAACATGACTATTTGCAAATTGATTTTTTCCAGAGCTCACATTCAATGTCCTGGAATTTCAGACAGTATTCTTATTTCCTAATGGAAGGTAAACACTACCTGGAAAGTAAAATTAGGCTTGCTATCAAATCGCTGTTCTCTCCATCTGACACATTAAGTTTGCTTTATGCTGAAGTTATTTTCACATTCATATGAATTAATCTACCCAAATTTCTCTTTCCTTTGAGTGGTGTAGCATGTGAGTCTGACAACTTCCTAATAGACGTCTATATAGAAGTCTGACAACTTCTATATAAAATTATTTATAATTTTAAAACATCCTGTGTATTTAGTGACCAAGTCATTTTTATATTACTGTAGGACCCTGGAAGTGTAGCACTGTCACATATTTTTTGGTATCATTTATTCACAGACATTAGGTCTATGTTATTGTAGAAAAATGGCCCAGCTGTTGTAGGTAACCTTTTCAGTTCTTTCCCAGAGTATATGGTTGAACAAGTTGCTAAACATTTAGGGGCATACTAACACTGACTGAACTCTCTTCTGCTGTCATTTAGAATTTTTAAATGGACTAATTCAAGATAGCAAATCAAGCACAATACTTTATCAATCTCCTATACATAAGTCTTTCTCACCAGGTTCAGCAGTAGGACATGCATAATATATGGGTTCATAGTAGACACTACTACATCGATGTTATCCCTAGTTTTCTCATCCAATAACAAGCAAGCTGTGTCAATCAATATCTCTTGATTCAGCCATTCTCACTGCCAAAGCTAGCATCTGCAATAGTTGCTTAACAGGTTTTCTGCTCATCTATTACTGAGCCTTCCAATTCATTCTCTTCCCTGCATCTGGAGTGAGTGATGCAGAACATAAACTGGATCATATCCCATCCTTGCTTAAAAACCTTCAGTGATTTCCCACTGCTTTTAGGGTAAAGACCAGAATCCTTACAGAGATGACCAACTCCTATACATCTTTACAACTCAGCTCAAATATCACGTTCTCAAGGAAGCCGTCCCTGTCACCTCACACTCAGGTTGAGACTCCAGGAAACATGGTTGAGAAAGTGGGCTCTGGAGGCAGCTCGTTAGGGTTTGTATCCTATTTCTGCCACACTTTCCTTACGTGACCTCGGACTGCTTTGGTCCTGTTTCCTCATCTGTTAAAAGGGGATACTAAGGGCACCTGTTCAAGAGGTCTGGCTGTGACAACTAAACGAAGAACACATGGAAAACACTTGGAAGAATAGTAAATATTTCCAGAGCACTCTGTGGTTCTTCAGTTTTTTCCATGCCATTAAACAGTGATGTAAGAAAGCCTCACAGAAACGAAGTGACATGATGTTAGAGTGGATAAATAAATAAATGATGATGTTGGGGGAGGGAGAAGTAGGAATTTATCTGGGCCTTATTTAGCTCACATATAAAATTAGGGGTAATGAGACTACATTATTTCTCAGTTCCTTACGTCAGCACTTCAAATACCAGGATTCTGGTACGTAGGGAACAGGAAACACAAGTGAAAACCAGAATCTGTTCTTTCTCACTTTAACCAATGGGGCAAAGAGGACTGACTGTAGGTGAACAGCCCTAAAGAAATGATTCTGCTTTGCTTTCTGCTTAACCAGAATTCTGCTTAACCAGAATTTACCTCAAAATTTAGCTTTTTTTCACCCCAAATGGCCTTTCTAATTGTAGCCATGTAGAAATAGGACAGTGTATAATCTGGAAAACAATGTTAAAGGAAAATAGGTGATCTATAAAGTCCAGGCAAATTTAAACAAAGCTCACTTTACTAAACATTTAACTCAAAACAAGAAGAGTACTACCATTAACCATTTTTTTCCCTTTGGTTTATATAAAATATGCAAAGTTGTACATGGGGGTGTCAGTCACTTAATTTAGACTTGGCAACCACTATATATTTCAACCAAAATTATATCCTCAGATCCTATTCTACTAAAATGGCAAAATGCAGGATCAATAGAGTTCTCAAAGTATGTTTGTAAGAATTATTTTTTGCCATATAGTCTGACTGTTAGATTGTGTAAGGCTACTGCATTTCATAATGAGCTTTCCCTCTTACAGGAGATTCAAAAATCACCTATTTATATTTGGTTCTGCAAACATAATTTACATTTAAATTCCTGCCTAATTTGTGAGGGGAAAGTTAATGGACGGTGAAACTAGAATCAAGTTTGTGTGTGTGTATACACACATATATGGAAACATAACTAGAACTTGAACAACTTCATATTTGATTTTCAAAGCTGGAATTCAGTGAAAAAGAGAGGAAGGTGAAGATCTGATTGACTTATATAGTGAATTTCGAAGTTTTAGGAATTTAAATCCTACTGTTGTTGATATGAGTGTATTTATCACCTTGACTGACCATTCATTGTTATGAGTGGCTCTTCTTTTCCACATGGCGGATTTCTTTCTTCGTCTTCACCTTATAACCTTCTCCCTGCTTTAAAAGGAATATACACATTAAGATTCATCATGAAAGAGTTTTAGATATAAAGCAGTCCCATTTCTGGTCCTTGGAAGCTGGATTAGGATAAGTGAAACAGTTAAAAGCACTTTGTCACTTCATGTCCAAAACTACATACAATCTAGTTGGCTTAACTACACGGCTGAGCGTCATCAAGGCAAGCTAGCTAGAGAGCACTGTCAAAACGAATACGACAGAACTATATTTCACAATAATTCAGTAGGTTAGTGATAAATGAAAATGACCAGTCTATACATTTCCTGTAGTGACTACAAGAAATTGCTAACAGTTCACAAGACACCCAAATCCCAATTTTAAAACATATCAGTAAATTATAATGTATGGCTTTTTAATGGCCAGCAGAATTTTAAGCGACCTGTTGTAATGAAACTGAAATTTCTCAGTAAAGTGTTAATCAAGAACTAAAAGCCATAGAAATGCTATTGATCTGAGGAGCTTTTTTTTTTTTTTTTTTTAAGTTTGTGGAATTACTAATGCCTTCCTCTCACTATCAGACCAATGAGGCATCTATTTTCCATAAACCAAAACTTCTCTTCACTGAGCATCAGGAACATACTGCTCTGAGAGCAAGGTCGTTGCACAAATACTTAGTTTCCACTCTATTTTTAACAGAAAACACAAGTAGCCTTTCCAATTTTCTGATTGAATACTTCTGAGAAATTTTCACTTCACTTTATTCTTATGTAAACAGTCTATTGAAGTTTCTATTTTTAAAGTGAAAAGGGTAAAGATCTGAGAAATAGAAAGAAATGAAGCATAACTAGAAATGTTCTTTCTAAGATGGGGATTCATTGGTGAGTTTCACTGTTCAGTGGTAAGTTTGGTTCTTTAACTGGCACGTTGGACATGAGCTATTATAACCTCAAAGAGGGAAACCCTCCTCAGGTTAAGATATGGGAATTCAGATTTTCCTACAGAATATGGTAGAAAGGGAAAAATATATAGATTTGACATAAGGATCTTGAGTGGAGCCTTCTGATATTCTAACATTTAAACCCTGGGCATTTGGAGTGTTCTGTCCCTGTCCCAGGCAGCGCTCTGCTGAAGGCCAAGCCCTCGGTGGGGCTGGGGCATTCTTCAGTTCTCTCAAACGAGCACATTCTTTCCCCCATAAATGAACTTAACCCTACGAAAACTCTGAAGACAGTAAAAAAGTATATGTTAGGAAGCAAAGCCTTTTTCTTTGACCCTAATCAAATGCATAAGACGTCAAAAGCAACAAACACTTCAAGCTGCCACACTGCAGATGCCAGCCTGTTAGCAGTATTTTCTAGGGAGTGCACAAGCTTTTATCCTCTACGTTCTCCTTGGCAGTCCCTCTCCATTACCACGTCATCATGTTTTCTCTCTTGTGGGATAACAATTCGTCTTATTACTTTCCGAGTAATCTGTAGGAAGCAATAGTGAAAAGTAGAGATTTTTCTGTTTCAAGAGGTGACACTACAGCACAGAAAATACCAGTGTTTTTAATGCAGAAAAATCTAAGTTCCAAGAGAAGCATGAAATCTAAATGGTGATTACTTTTCTGGTGATGAGGTTGCCTTCTTCATCAGTAAATTTTTCTTCTGTGACAGATTCACCAGGAATGTTCTTTGCTTCCTCTCCCTAAAGGATTTGGCATAGAGATTAGGAACATACTAGATGGAGAAATCTCCACACCACTCCAAACACCACACATGCTCTGGAATTGTAGAAAAAGAATTTGTACACTCTACTTGCTACTCCATTCCAAGGGGAAAAGGATGACGTCACTGATGGTTATTTAGCAGTCCACAACGTTCAAGCATTAAACCTCAAGAATGATGGTTAGCAACAAATTCCAAGAAGGAAGAATGTGAAAATACATGATTACAGAATGTAGTTACACATTGATAAACCAAAAGGCTTCATTTGTAGAAAAAACTCTTGCCAATGACTAGAGCTCTGATTCAGTCATCTCGCTTTGAGCACAGTGTTTCTTCATGAGTTCTACCAAATCTCTAGAGATTTTTGTGCATTGAGTTTTACCTTATTTGAATTAAGACAGTACCTTAGTTTGGGCATAATATTTGTCATTCATATTAGTTTTATTTAAAAATTCATTTACCAAGGGTAATATATACATTTTTTGATAGACTGTGAGCAAAGTTCAGAGCGCAGCGAGAATTCTATTTTTAGACTGAGCCTTTCATAGGTCTTAAATGAGAATAACTATGTCTGATGTAGTATATAGCTTAAGAGTACTACCTTGAAGTGAAGAGGTCTCATGTGATAACTGATTATCTCCACTGCCATAGGCCAAAAAAAGATAAAATCAATACCAAAGGAATTTGAGATTATATAGTTCAGTTGGTGACTGTTAGCTGATTTCTAAAGGGGAAACTGTCAAAGGTCTCCCTCTGATGAGTTTAAAAAATGGAATAAATTCTTAACTCTCCAGGGTAGGCTCATAATTTTTGTGCCTGTAGGC
This sequence comes from Eulemur rufifrons, assembly GCF_041146395.1. Taxonomy (NCBI): domain Eukaryota; kingdom Metazoa; phylum Chordata; class Mammalia; order Primates; family Lemuridae; genus Eulemur; species Eulemur rufifrons. The sequence goes on along the minus strand of NC_091010.1, from coordinate 30,155,860 downwards.
AGGTCGGTGGATTTAGATGGCTCCTTAGGATCTCTCTGCTGGCTCCCTGATTGTATAATAAGACAAACCACTCAGCAAAAAGAGGACTGCATCTGCATTCCATTACCTTCCTCGCTGGTGGTCAGCTTCAGATTTGTGCCACTTACAGCTTTGAGGAATAAGGATAAACATCTTGAGTGTGGACTAATATTCAGGGACCTATTGTCCGGTTAGTCAAACATCTTATTGAAAAGGTGAAGTGGATAATGTTACAGTGCAGTGTACAGATGTTTTTTTCCAAGAAAAATGGCCAATCACAAAGACAGCTGTATTCTGGAGAGAGCCAGGATTCTCAATTTTTCAGTGTTATTGGAATGGAAAAGATAGTGACTCTGATAATGGTGAGAAAATTCTATGATTGCCTTATGTCACAACTGAAAGGCAGTTCTGGCTTGAAATGACAGAATAAAGACTAAAACACTATTGTTTCACTAACAAAATTCTGTTCTCATTTTCTTTCATTACAAAGCGACTTTCTGTTCTTAGAGATTGTGGATGCACAGGTCATGACAATGGGTGAGAAATATGACTCATTTTTACCTCACTGCGGTATAGGTGGGATGAAAATAAAACTAGATGTTTCTTGCTGCTCATGTTTAGTACATCCTAAATATTGCTTATGACTAGTCTCAATTAGCACAGTTAAGAGAGGGAAGAAAATTGGGACAATGTAAAGGTCTTATGTCTAAATGAACTTAAAACCTGCATCAAGTTTTTTATGGGAATATCATATTTCCTATGGTTGGTTTCATATGTTTGGGGGAAAAAACCATAATTTTAAAAGTAAAGGCATAAAGACAGCAAAAAAGCCAATAGAATGTTATAAAATGTTTTACTATAGTTTAAAATGAATGAATGACATTGTTGAGCTAACTCTTAGAAATTTCTAGCCCTTTGAATGCTAAAAGATTAAAGGATCCCAGGAAAATCCAGAAAATGAGTATCCTATTGGATATGTTATGAATGGATCCTCTTATGGGGAAAAATGCCAGTTAATTTTTAAATTGTTTGGACAGTCTCTGAAAGGAATATGAAGTAGGTATATTTATAAGCATAGAAAATACATACAAGAATACTGATTTAGACTAATAGCCTGAGAAAGAGCAAAGCCCTACTTAAAAATAATAAGCTATATAGGTTATTGAAAACTATTCTGGTATGTTGGCATTTTCCTTGTTTCATACTGAAAATCATACTATTTATATATAATTAAAGGCAAAGGTACATCTCTTTATCTTAAATGGCCACTAAATATGGTCAATGATTGCTTTAATAAGGTCAAAATAAATTGACTATGTAGACACTCACTACACTGGGGGAGTGGATTAGATAGGTAGGAAAGACAGTAAGGAGTATGTTTTTTAAAAAATTTATTCATCTTTAATTCTGTCAAATATATTAGAGACCAAGCATTACCAAGGAAACATCTCTGGGGCCACTCTTCAGTGAGAGAGAATAATCTCTAATTAGTTTCTAAAGTTCTTGCAAACAGTTTGCGCTTTCAGGTAAACAAATTTTCCCCCAGTCTTGTTGACAACAGTATTTTTGGCAATCCCTCTGACTTTCCCCCACGTTTTAAAGGAAAGTGACAGACAGGCGGTACATGGGCAATGTATGTAACCTCAAATTCTGTATCCCCATAATAAGATAAAAAAAAAAAAAAAAGAAAGTGACAGCACGGACAGTGTTACATTTTCATCTCTGGTGTCTGCCTTAATGAAAACTAACAGTACTTCCCTTTGGCCTCTGCTAGAAGCACTGTATTTTACAATTTTTAATAAAATGAAAGAATAACACTATGAAATGTACCAATTTGCTTTGACATACACATAAAAAACTTGAACTTTCCAAAAATAGGATGGATGTGATGTATTTTGCAAAAAGCAAGTTACTAAGCAATATGTATAATATAACCCACTTTTATATTCTAAAAAATCTATTAGCTAGGCCTTGTTTGCACATGTACTTTCTATATTGGTATATGTATATAAAAATCTGAAGCTTGTGAATAGTGGTTACCTCTGGAAAATAGAATGGGTGAATAGAACATTATACACTTTTGAATTGCTTGATTTGTGGAAAACATACATGTAAACTTCTATTTAGGAAGCCAGTAAAAATATTGAAAATAGAAATGAAAATACAGTTGCACTATATAGTAAAAATTTAGTTATTTTAATCTTATCAAACTTCACAGTAGTTTGGTTCTTAGTTGGTTTAAAGTTTTTACCTTTGCAATCACTGGATTTGCTAAGCAAATAAGGTAAACAAACTCATAGGACTGGTTAATAACTTAAATTGCTTCTACGGATTTGAAACAACTGTATTTTCAAATGGTATAGAAATAAATGAATATGCTGATAAAAATTCTAAAAGTCTCATGACAAATGGGAGAATTTGTTAACTTCACTCATTCCAGAGGGATTGGAAAATATTAAATATAAAAATAAATAAAAACTTCACAAAAAAAAGAATGGATCCATATAAGAAAGTAAAGAGAAAATTTGTAAAATTATGCTTTTACCCCATATATTATACAAATTGAACGCTAAGAAAACAGATTTGCCCAGACTTGTGCCAATCCAATCCTCAGCACACCTACTGCTTCTTTTGGAAGACACTTCCCAGCAAAAGCTAGCTCTGGGAGGGATGGAACAACCCCCAAAATAGTTTTCAGTTCTGAGATATTAAGTGCTAGGGTGATTACTATGGCAAACAGTACAACTGTGCTAGTTCAGTTCAGGGTTGGACAGCATCCAGGAAGTAGGTCAAATTCCCAGCATTCCAGCCCCATCAAATAGTTTCCAGCAATGACAGCCCAATGCTGCCTTCTGTGCCACTGGAAAGGTCTGAATAGCCAAATGCCTGATTTAGTCTAGCAAACGGTATTCCTTTTTTATTTGTTCTGGAAGAGAAATATAATCATTCCTCAGTATACTTGGGGATTGGTTACAGGACCCCCAAGGATACCAAAATCCCAGGATGCTCATGTCTCTTTTATAAAATGGCACACAGTAATCTTCGCATATATTTTAAATCATCTCTAGATTACTTGTAATACCTAATATAATGTAAATGATGTGTAAATAGTTGTTATACTGTATTGTTTTTTATTTGTATTTTTTATCGTTGGTTTTTTTTCCTGAATATTTTCAATTCACAGTTGGTTGAATCTGTGAACACGGAACCCACCAGTACAGAGGGCAGGCTGCCTGTGAAGTACTGTGGACAAAGTACTTCTCTAGAGGGCTAGGAAGGAGGCTCTGGTCCCAGAGCTGCTACTGCTATGTGATTTTGGGTAAATCAATTCATCTCCAATCTTCAGTTTTGTCATGTAGGAAAAGGAATAATTTTAGTCTTGTTGACCTATCCAGGTCCAAACATTTCCATTTTATGTTTTTGACGAAGATGACTGCCTTATCACGTTGATCTTACATTACAAAGACAGCAGTATGTGGAGTAAGAGAAAAGCAACAGAAGTGTCATCCTTTCCAACTGCCGCAACAATCTGAACAGAAAAATATTAACCAGAAAGAATCCTATATATGTAACTTACAAAGCTTTTTTTGTATACCTGTAGCTTCCAATAATAATTATAACTATTCTTTAGCTTTTGGTTTCTCCATCATGTATGATAGACATTTCTCAAAGCTCATTTGTGAATGATTCTATTGTTTTTACAATGCTTTCTCCAGTTATAAACCCATTCTCTGATTCCACTCAGTCTCTCCAAAAGTACACTAACTTCAAGAAGTGGGTCTTTGGGGAGAATTATGAAGCCTATAACATCACAGCATTTGGTCTTTTAAATTTAAGCTCTTAATAATTTATGTTAACATATAATTATATATGTTAAGCTCAAATACATAGATGACTCACTCTAATAAAATTACTTAAAACCTATCTTGCTGATGCATGTCTAGAATTCTAGGAGACCAAAAGAAATAACCCTTATTGACTTGGGGGATTTTAATGTTGTTATTGTTTTTGTTTTCTTTAGAGAAAAACTTATCCCCTGCCGCCCACTTTTTTTTTTTGCATGATTATGTTTGTTTTCTTCTGTTCTAGATAGGGTCGACTTCTATAATGGGCAACTATTATAAAGGAATGAGGTAGATTACATGAGTATGTCATACGTTAGGCATAAAAAGTAAGTTACAAAACAGTATGTCTGTTGTGCTTTTTCTAGACGTTTCACCCTATCATTTCTTGAAGACACTGAGTATGGGAATGATAAAACCTGAGCAAAGAGCTTTAACACCTTCAGAATATTGAATCAAGTAGTCTCCCCCCAGCCCCCATCCCAGAGAACATGTGTAAGATGACTAATTAAGAGCATTTTATAGATAGCAGGTTGAATACCTGCAAATGTGCAAGACAGCGATAAGTAACTTGGCTTGTCTATGTGGAATTTTCAAAGAAGTGATTCATGTTTTTTTGCGAGCACCCTATTGAGCTTAGTTGATTTGGGGGATAACTGAAAATTTTGACAAGGATTTATTGTCTTCTCTAATGTGTCCAGAGTCTTAGAAAAACTGCATTACGGCAGATTTGGCAGAGATTCTTCTCCTCTTTCATCTGATCTTCATGAAAAACACAAAGCAGCAGGATTAAGAAATTTTGGATACCTGAGCCAACTTTTCTATTCTCCACTGGGTCTTCTGACATTTAAAGATTGGATGATAAGTTTGATAAATGGTCTTCAGTAGATATTTCTCTTCCTCTCTTTCTTTCCAGAGCTACTAACTGAGAAGCCTCAGTTTGTTTGGATCACACTCAAAAGTATATGCACTGAAAATGGCTTTCTAGTTCTCTGCACTCGATTATTCTAATATCAAGAAAGATCTTTCTAAAGTTAGAGTAATGAAGACAAGTGGCAGCCTGGGAGAAGCATTCTGCTAGGCCTGACCACGCATAAGGTCAGTGCTTCTAAAGGCCTTTCAAATTGTGTTGTAATAGGGTGGAATTACATTTTTCATTTTCAGTAAAAATTGACTCCTATACTTAAAAATACAGCTTGAGGTTTTTTTTGTTTTTTTTTTTGGTATGTTAGTAAAGTTAAAAACCTCCTTCAGAATTTTTTGCTTGAGTAGCATTATGTCACATACATTCATGCCAGGCTATAACCTCAAAATCATAGCCATTGATTGATTATGGATTAACTACTTTCCATTTAAAAATTCTTAAGACAGTAGGAATTTGAGACTGAGAAGGAAGCCTTTTAATTTTCTTTCTTCCTTGTCTTACCTCATACTTCATTACAGTTTCTGAGGTTTCAATTGAGCATTTCGTTTGATATGAACTACTTTCTCACCAAGATAGAATCTTTGTTCACACATGTAACACTTCTCCGAGGAAAGCAGGATACAGATTCCAGGAATTCTAAGATAAAATTACAACTGCCACATGTCAAATAGGCCTACACAGAACACTTAGTACCATGCAACATGGCTTTTCCTTTTTGGTTGTTTTTATAAGCTTTCAAGTGTGCAAAGAAACACATACAGAGCCATTTCATCATCAAGCATGCTGAAATTTCAAAACCACAATAAAGGAGTTTCTAATACAGCCGTGCCCCATAATGATCCAGCTACAGGATACCTTTAAAATCAAACGCCGGCGAATAACTCGGGTAGTGACTCTCCGTTCTTCCTCTGAACTTGAACCACTCTCACTGTCTTTCAAGTCCTGATAAATGCATTTTTAGTATAATTTTACCATCACACTTAAAACAAAAGACATTCTGAGAAGGGAAATCAAGAGAGAATTACATTTACTTGCTGTTTCTTGCCCACTAAGGAAAATCATGATATATATTTGTGAGACTCTTTAAAAAAAATTTAAGTGGAAGAAAATTTTTGAGCAGAATTCTAAATGAAATTACTTTGTGTGTGTGTATATATGCAAAGATCAAGGTCATTAAGTTATAAATTATTAAAAATAATTATAAAGCGTTTTTTTGCATCAGAAACTACATGCTGAGCTGAGTGCGGTGGCTCATGCCTGTAATCCCAGTAACTCAGCAGGCTTAGGCAGGAGGATAGCTTAAGCACAGGAGTTCAAGGCTGCAGTGAGCTATGATCACGCCACTGTACTTCAGCCTGGGCAACAGAGCAAGACCTCATCTCTTAAAAAAAAAAAAAAAAAAACACTACATGTTACTATTAGTTTGAAGAAACATTCATATTTGTATTTCTTTTAAAACTAGTTTTAAATAGATATTTATTTGCCTTGAATGTATAACCTTGTAATTTGGACCAAATAATTGGTAGAGTATTCAAATGAATGAAGGAATAAACATGTAAAAACTTGAAGTCTTTTTTTTAAAGAATTGAGAAGACTATGTATGATACAAACAAGAATACCGTTATTGCACAATATATTAATTTTTAGGCACTAAGAGTAGGAATCAGTAAAAACTACCAAGTGGCAAATAGTTCATAATTCAAAGGAAAAAATACCTTTAGCTTTTACTTAATACCATGGTGAAGAATATTTACTGAGTGATTTTAGTTCTAAATTTTAGTTCTAAATTTTAGTGGTGGAACTATGAAAATCAGAATTATTTTATTTTCTAAGTTCGCTAGTTACCTCAAATCTAATAATCCTGGAGATAGAAGTTATAATTGCCATTCATTGGAAAAATGAATAGCAATACTTGTGAAAAAAATAAGTTTAATTGCTATAGAAGCTGTAGGTGTTAGATAAAATGCTTTATGAAATGTCAGTTGAATAGATAATAAATGAGGCTATTTTTTTCATCAAAGGTAAATTTCACAATATTTAAGCACTCTGGGAGGCCGAGGCGGGTGGATCGCTCGAGGTCAGGAGTTCGAGACCAGCCTGAGCAAGAGTGAGACCCCGTCTCTACTAAAAATAGAAAAATTATATGGACAACTAAAATATATATGTACAAAAAATTAGCCGGGCATGGTGGCGCATGCCTGTAGTCCCAGCTACTCGGGAGGCTGAGGCAGTAGGATCGCTTAAGCCCAGGAGTTTGAGGTTGCTGTGAGCTAAGCTGATGCCACGGCACTCACTCTAGCCCGGGCAACAGAGCGAGACTCTGTCTCAAAAAAAAAAAAAAAAAAAAAAAAAAAAAAAAAATTTCACAATATTTAAAAATGTAACAGTAATATCTACCGTGACTTTGTAGGAAATTTCATCTGAACAAAATACCCCACTAATACGGTTCCAAATGGAAATAGCAGCCAGTTTCTTTACTAGGAGTAAGGACTTGAGAACTGAGTGTTCCTTATTACATTTTTAAATTTTCAGAAAAGGACAGTAAATTCAGGACACTCAGAATGATGTAAGTATTGTGGAAGGAGGTACTTGAAATGGTTCAAGAACACAGGAAAAGGTAAAAGGAATTCATGTTGAAAGAAAGGAATTATTCATCAGCATCCCAGGATTAATGGGTTGGATGAGACAAAAGGGAAAACTGCACATGAATTACCCATACATGGAATCTTAAACTGGGGAAAGGTTTTTACTTGGGTAAATTCAAGAGCAGAAGAACATATGTTAATGTAAACATTAACAACAAACCTAGATATCAATTATACTATAATCCTCCAAAGCAACATTGGAGACCAGCCCCTTACATAAAGAAAAAGTGGCCAATTTGGCCAATGTTTCAGTTTCCACTGTCTCCCTGGAGTCTCTGCTAACCTGAAAGGGAAGGGTAGAGAGAAGACGGTAGGTAGCAGAATCTCAGGATCAGGCTTCCTTTTAGAGAATTCTCTGGGAATTGGTAAAGAGGGAAACTAGGAGACCAAATGGAATTTTCCCGGTACTCCTTGCCATGGGTCACGTGGAAAATAGCAGAATTTTACCTTGTAACAGCAGGCAGTCATCCGCATAAGAGCCGCACTCGGACTTTTGACCTGATTTTTTAGGGGATAAAAAGGGGGCTGTTTTCTGAGATCATACATCAGATAACCTAGTAGGTTGCTAATATACGATGCTATAGCCATGAATATACATCCTAAACATCTTTGGACTTCTTGTGAGGTCAGGCTCATATCTCCCAGAAGCTTTATTATGGATTTTTATGGTCATGAAGTCTTTGTGCATTAAGAGGAGGACTGGTGACCAAATACCAAAGGCACAAACTCATTTTTAAGAAATCTTTAAAATGCCTTCTACTAGCAATTATCTTCTATTACTGATGAACTTAGCTGTTTCTACTCAAGGTTAAAAAACTTCATTTTCAACCTCATTATACCAATAGCCAATATGGTTCCTTAATGACCAATATGTATGCCCATAGCAGTATTTATTTATATTAGTATAGTAATTTGCCTTTGGAACATCTATGTTGATTTTTAATAGGCATTTGCAGAATAAATCTTCATAGGAAAAACATCACTGTTATTGCTTCTCCCTATATTTTGTGGGCTCATTTTAAAAGGGAACATACAGCATTTTAAAAGGAGACAATCCATCCAAACTCATAGTGAAAGACAGAAATCAATATTCAAAACCACGCTTGTCAGGAAGGAGTTAACAAAAGGCTTGAAAAAAACAGAAAAGCTTAAAAAAAAAAACCAGAAAAACCATTGATTCAGTCAATGTTTAATTATTGATTTTACTTCCTGTCATTTTCCCTTCTAACTAGTAGGAAACTAGTCAAAAGAGGGGAAGGAAAGGATATAATGAGTTGATAATTCAATTACCTAGCACCTGAGTGATTGGGAGTTTAATATGTCTTTCTAAACCTTAAACTACTCATGAACTCATTATTTTAGAAAAGACTTGTCTTTTTTCTCCCAAAACACTACAGTGGGTCTTAAGTGAACTAGATATGTCTCAGGGAAAACTCCAAGTGCTACTATTCCAAAGATGTATAACTCTCAATCTATGTCTATTGCATAGTTGATGAAGAGAGACAAAAATCAAGAGAGCAAAAAGCAGTGAAAAATGTAGGAAATAGAGCTGATTTTTATTCTTATATCCATCTATGAGTCATAATTTCCATTTAAAATATTTTTAATATCTAAAAATAGTAAACCTCAAAGAATAAAAAAAATCTATTAGATGGTACCACAAAACCATAAGTAGAAAGAGCAAGTAAATCTATCACAGTAAGGTTTTTAAATTATTAGAGACAAATGTTAAAACAATTATCAACTTAGTTATAAAAATTAAAAAATGGTACTTCTAACTTTACATTTCCAACTGCTGTCAACCCATCACATTTAGGTTTGGGAACTGTGTCTCTTCAATTTTTAAAACACACTTTCAGACAACAGACCTTAGAACTCTTAAATGGGTCAGGTGTGATAGACTCTTTAAATTAATCCAGTGAACCAGACAGGGTCAGAAAGTGGGTGGAGTTACTTAACATCTCTGTGGTTCTTTTCCCTCCTGTAAATGACTAAAGAGATAATCCTTTTCCCTACCCAATGAGTGAAGATTCGATCAAATGACACATATTTTACTCAGTACTTTCTTTACCTCCACCATTTCGTGCTACAAGATTAATCAAAAGAAGCAGAGCATCAGTACTTGCAATTTAAATGAGAGCTTCCTAGATGACCAGAAGACCTACCTTTTGCTCAGACCCACTGCACCCCTCTTCTTCATGGAGGTTGAGCCGTGGCTTGCCATCTGCAGAAGTCCTACTCATCTTTTTCATGCTGACAGGCACGCAGGGTTTAGTGTCTTCTATTACAAGCTTGCTGGTTTCTTCCAGGGATTTATGATATGCTGCTAGTGGTGATGCTGCTTCCTCAAGATGACCAGATCCGTGTATTTTTGGTTTCAGAGTTTCCTTAGCACTCTGTTTTCCTATATCATTTTGGGATTCTGCAAAGTAAGATTTTGTCTTTGCTTCTGGAGTGACTTCTGCATGGCTTCCATTTGCTTCAAATTTTCCAGGCTCTCCTTTGAGATATGAGGTAATGGAATCTCTACACTGGTCAGGGCTGCAAAAGATAAAATGTGCAAATTTATAATGGCAACATATGGCTGAAAATGGGCTTCAGAAGTGCTGAAGTTTTAACAACCATGTCTTTTAACTACTTCTGAATGCATAAAATACCCAGAGTTCCAACCCCACCAATCATAAGAGGATATTTCAAAATGCCTTTAAAATCACTAGTTAAAAACAAACAAAAAACTCCTGACAGAGAACAAAATGAATTCCTGTGGCATCCCCAAGAACCCCAAATTCCAGTTCTTTGTATGTTTTCAATTGTAAATCCTGCCATTACAGTTTTCTAACCATAATACCTTTATTCGAATCTCACCCTTCTTCACTCTTGACCTCTGCTGATCTCAATGGTGATCAGTGTATTGGTGCTCACCTTTTGCTTCCACCTATGTGAGAATTGTTTTCCCTTAACTATTAAAAATCTTTTCCAACATGTTCTCTTAAATTGACCTCTACTTTATTACTAGTTTCAGTATAGGCTGTTCTTCATTTTATTTTGTAGCTTGTGTATTATTTTCAGTGTCTTTATTATCTGTGGAAGGCAATAATTAGTGCAATGTTTTATATGTATAATGTATATAACGTATGTATATATACTTTTAAGTCAGATTCTGATTATCTGAACACATTTATTTTAAAAAGACATCAGTACCACATCCTATTCTGTATGAGTAAAGACAAACAATCCCAGCATACTGGAAGATCCTATAACATACACCTTTATGACTTCTGTTTAATTTTCTACCCCCCAGTCCACATTGCTTGCCTAAGTTCTCCTACCCTACATATGCTTATACCAGGAGCAAAGTTACTGGCATTTTCCTGCTTCTATGACTCATTAGTGTTTTTTTCCTATATAATTCATTGGCAGAACCTATATTAAACAAGGAATTTCAGCCTGTTTAATAATCATGAACACCTTTTCCCACATCAAAGTCTATTTCCTGATATGCAACTATAAATTAGGTGACTATATCTGAACACAGATATCAAAGTTAGTACTATTTGTCTTCTTTCAACAGTCTGTAGGCCATATACAGAAGTCATTGATTCCCTCTTAGGGAATTTTTATTGAGTAAGAAGCTTATCAATGATATGAAAATGTTAAAAATATTAAATGTGGTTATCATTCTTTTTCATCCAACCTAAATTTATCACTAGTTGCCACTGAAATAAAATGTATTTTAGTCTGATATGTGTGGAAATAAAAATACTGAGAGATTACTTTTTGCATCAGTCGTTTGGTAGGCATGACACATGCTTTCTTTTTTAATCTATAAACATCTCTGAGGAAGGCAGTAGTAGTCTTATTTCTAAAGATGATTAAAGTGATGTTTTTAGATCTTATAAATTAATCCAAAGTCACAATATACATACCTAATGGTGGTGGGATTTGAACCAACGTCTCAGAGACTCTAGACTCTCACCTTTCTAGGGCAGGGCCAATATACAAATCAACCAGATTCATGATCAGGGAATTATATTGGCTATAAACAAATGTCTATCATGGAAATATTATTTGGAGTAAAAAATTATATATTTCAAATTAAGAAAAACATTCATATACAAAAACATGATATATAAAATACGTGTTTTTCCTAGTATAGGACAGATGACTTCTTTCTCTGCATTTTCTACAATTTTAAAAATTGTACACAGAAGAAAGGAAATCTACCAAAATGTTAATGATAGTTGTTGGCAGGTGATGGGGTTGTATTTATTTTTTTATCCGTATTTTAATAGTTTATTTAATGAGCATATTTATGTTTACTAACTAAGAAACAATACAAATGTTTCTATAAGACTTGGACTTTTATTTATTTGAATGAACAATAATTACCATATGAAAAGAACAATGCAAGTAATAAACTAGAAAAGAGTAGTCTTCTAAAGGAAAGACAACGTATAAATCTTTGGCATGTATGTAAAATGTCTTGCATTTTACTTCAGGTTCTTGATAGTTTTGAAAATTATATTTAAATACCTCTCCAGGTTAACATAATGAACTGACCTTGAAAGCAGGTATTATCCTAAAACTGGAATGGTAATTTAGAAAGTGTCATTGCTAAAAAGCATATATTTAAAACAAACTATTAACAGGTAACCTGTGTTTCACTTTCCTTTCTTTGAAACAGCCATACCTGTCATCCAGTCGATCTAGTAACCCACCAGTTAGTCTTCGAGCTTGAGCAGGGGACTCTAGGTTTCCGCTTGGTATCTCGTTCTGCCAACCTGTAATTGAAGACATTTCCAGTTCTGCTTGCTGAACACGTTTAAGAATAGCCTGTACTTTTTCTTCTGTCATCTCCTCAGACTCTACTCCTTCTTCAAGTTGAATGTCATCAAATAGGGATTTGAGTTTTTCTTCCGTCATCTCCTCATCAGGACCAGATTTTCCTTTCTCCTGCTGCTCAGAGCTTATTCCTACTTTTCTAGTCTGTGTCAAGGGCTCTGCAGGTTTAACATCTTTTGGGGCCCCAGCCAAACTTCCGAGGTATTGAGGATACTCACTCAGACATACATCCTCCAACTGGCTCTCATCTATATCCACTGCTTCAGGCATTTCTGTTAAAGGCACTGAGTCTTCCAGTTTGCTGTCTTCTAAGGAAGTATCTTCTGCAGTTACGACTGGAGGTCCGTCTGCTGAATGTTCTACGTTTCCCTGGGAAGGCACTAGCCCATCACTCAGTCTACTGGGGGTTCTAAGGGGAGACTCTATGCTAGAGATATCACTAAAATAATCATCTTGCTGGAAAGGGGTGGGTGGTGTGTAGTGCAACCCTGTGGGGGTTTCCAGTTCCACTTGAAGGGAAGGATAACCTATGGAAGACAGTACATTTGGACTGACTGGAATGAATTAGAATACATCAAACAGAAACACATGGAATGACTAAAATTATATTAGGTATGAAAATGTATGATGAATTACAGAATAATGATAAATTTACTGGTTTAGTTCAATTAGATGTAACACAATGAAATAAAAAGCCTAGTGTAAACTACAGTAAAATAGAATATTAAGATATCAATTATTTCTATCCATTTTGGTAATTATAATACAATAATTTAAATATACAAAATAATTTAATCCAATATAAAGTTAGTTGTCATTATATAAGATACACTTGTTCCATGGCCAAATTTATTATTATCTTTCTACATTTAGCATGCACTAGTCATACTGTGGTGGACTGAATACAGCAAGCCACAAGAAACCAATTTTTGTAATTACCTATAACTTAAGAGCTATACAGACGAGCAGTGCAACCTGACTGTAATTCTGGTTCACATGAAATTTACAGCAAAGAAAAATGAATTTAATCTTTGGAAAGAAATGATTATTAGATTTTAGAGCAGTAGCAGTGGGAAAAAAATTACAAAGATGTTAGGAAAAAGATTTAAAAAGTAGACAAAGTAGAAAAGACTCCATGTAAAGTTTTTGGGTGTCATAATGTGACAGAGATGAAAGGGTTGTGGTGTATATGGAGGTCTTGGTGAAGTTGGTGATGGGGTCCACTCAGAGCCACGAATCCAAGAGAAAAAAGAAATGATACACAACAGAGATAGTAGGAAAACCATTTGCAAAGAGCACTCTGAATATTCACAACAATGCTACGAAACACAGAGTTTATTATGCAGCCTACACAAAAGGGAAGGAGGGAGCTAATCCCTTGTTTTGAACATTGCTGTGTGGACCCTGGAAGTATTTTTCTGCTTTAGCAGAGAGAAAAGTCAATAATAGTCTGGTCATGGTGAGGAAAGGAAGTTTCACAGAAGTTCAGCAAAGAGGAGAGACGGGAAAAAAAGGCAACGAAGCATATTTTCTGAATTACTGGTCTATAAAATAAAACCCTAATTTTTCCATCTGTCTGAGGTCAATATAAACTTAGCTGTTACTATAAATTCAAATTGCTATAGGTAAGTGGAAATTTTTCAGTTATAGTCAACTATAAATCAGAATCTTGTTGAAAAGTCAGCTAAGATTAGCTGAGGTTTATAACCTGCATAAGTGAAATTTACTTCATACATACATTCCTAAATTTCCCTAAGAAATTTTTAAACAAGGAATATAAAATATTAAGGTACAGCAACAAAAAGCCCTTGTGAACTTACTTCAATGACATTCTGATTTTAAAATGTTCAAATTAAATGAAGCTTTCAAGGCCATTGACTACTTCTGTTGTGTTCTGATGATTTTTATTAGAGTAATTTTTAAAAAATTTTAAGTATTTAAAAAAACATTTAAAAAAATTTTTTTAAATTTCAGAATATTTACAGGGGTACAAATGTTTTGGTTACATGGATTGCTTCTGTACTGCTTGAGTCAAAGTTATAAGTGTGCCCATCATCCAGATAGTATACATTGTACCTGTTAGGTATTATTAAAAATATTACTTATTTTTCCCAATAATATTAAAAGGATCTATATTTATCTAGTACAAAAAGAGTTTGGTTACCAATATATGGCCTCACATATAAGACAAAGCCTTGAAGAGACTCTGAAGTCTCTTCAAAGTCTTGAACCTTCTCTAAGGTTCTGTGGTATTTGTAAACTTAGTAAGAAACTACTTTTTACTTTATTATCCATTGTGTTTACATTATGAGGATAACAGGTATGTTTTAAATTTTCTGTTGACTATAACTTTAATAAGCAGAAATTTTCTAAGAACTTAAGATCTTTTTCCATATAACATATGCAGAATTAGAAGTTAATGATTGTTTGTCTAACTTTGCTAGTTTAAAAATGGAACAGTAGAAAAATATCCCTGGCTCTTTTTCCTGCCTCGACACCATCATCAAATTTTCTGCTCAAAATTCATGTAGGAATAAATTTCCATGTGTGAAGGTAAGACAGGACTATCTTGAAAACATAGTAAGATATTTATTATGCTTTTCTTAATACTTTGAAAAAAGCACCAATTTACATAAAAAAGTGACTTTATATAAATTAAGCTAATGTGAAAGAGGAATTATGTTATTAGTTACATTTATGCTCATTGAATTAGGTATTATGCTGCCTTTTATAAATAATAGATTAAGGAGAGTTTTTTCAGAGGATAAATGGCAGCATATGAAGTTAAAATGATGCTAAATAACTAAAACACTTGAGTGATACATTAGACTTTTTCAGTGCATGCTTTAAATACTTGGTCCCAGAGTAGTAATTTGCCATCTTACCTTGATCCAATACCTTGCTTATTTGGTAAAAATGGCTCAAAATTATATGAAGAAGAGAGATCACTAGTTTTTTGGGGTTAATATAAAAATTAAAAATGACAAAAGCAAGTATTCTCTAGATATTAAACTATCTTCCACTTGGACATATTAAATGTTAGAAACACCAACTCCTTCAGATAACTTATGCTTTCATACTTCATTATTTGTATTGTATATAACAGGCATTTACCAAGTTTGCTCTGGTATCAGAGTGTTTATTTGCAGACTCTGGCAGAGAAAATGCTGTGAAAATGAGAAATTAAGTCAAGCAAATCACAATCTAGTTGGTTTTAAGTGACTGCCTTGTCTGGCTGTACTTGCAAATTTTATCAGATGATTAAATAAATAGGAACACTAAATTCAATTACCATCGACAGGGTCATGGAAAACATTGTTCTCATCTGCAAAACTTCTGGTGCCTGAAATATTTCCATAATCAAATATTGGTCCTTCTAGCAGAGTCACTATATCTATTCGATTAATTTTTGTCAAGACCGACGTTAAGGCATCAGCTGAAAAGAAGAAAAAGAGGTTGAAAACCCAGTTAAACTGTTTTCTTCCAGCCCACACAATATCCACACAAAGCCATTGCTTTTGCCACCCTGCTGACATTGTAGTTCCTTCTTACTCCCTCTCTGCAATATCGCTATCCAGAGGGCTCAGAACACTTGCTGCTACAGAGAAGATGTTATGGTTTTAAGAATCACTTTGTGAAGCTGTGTGGACGACAGCCTTCGTTCCAGTAAAACAGCAGATGGGCCTTAAAATAGCCAGATTCCTTTTAGTTATAAAGGGATCTAATAAAACTAGTTCCTTTCCTTTTAGAATGTCAAAATAGGCCACCCTCTTATTTGATGCTGAGCATTTTAATGACTTGCTAAGGTCAGGCTGACCCAGGCAAACCCACAATAACTTATTCCACATTATCGTGGGTTGGCACTTGCTGAAGGATAGCACCACTCCCATCCCCCAGCCAACAAAACCAAGCCAAGCCCAACAATATCAGAGAATTTTCTGCCACCAAAGACCAAGCTGAATAAAACTATTTGCTTCCCTAATCCTGTCTTCCTCTCTGCACATCCACCTCCAGCCATGGCAGTAACTTCAGAGTGTTTCTGATGACTGTCCCATGATATAACAACTAGAATTATTTTTTCACTTTTGATGATCACGGAGAGAACGATGGACAAAATGCAAAAAATTCCCTGCTGCATGCTTTCCAAACAGTTTCCTAAGAGCAGAAGTTTAGACTATTAACACTAAAATAAATAAGTATAACTTCAAAAGACTTGCTATTACTTCATGGTCACTGATTTTTCTACATTATATGAAAAATTACAGAAAATTTAGAATATTTGAACATAACAGTAGGCTTATCTAAAATATTGCATATTTGCAGTTATAAAAGTTAAAATAATATAATTTTAGCATACTTGTAGCATTCTTTCCGTCCCTGGTAACCCATTTTTTTAATAACATGAAGCTTTGAGAAATTAAAGAATTTGGATTTTCCACACGTATTTGATTGATTTCATCCACTGAAAAATTCAGTTCCCTTGCCAGTTCTGTAGAAAAGAAAAAAAGAGTCACTAAGATTGCATAGTCTACTTTTATCACATATTTCATAAAAGTAATGCTCACTGCCACCAAAAAAAAGCAATAATTTTGTCGCAAAGCTCAAGTATAGCCTTGGGCATTCATCTTTATATACTTGATTTCACAGGAAAGTAGTGATCATACTCAGTCTGTGACTTAGGTACTTACAATCAGATTCCCTTTAGAGATAATTTTATAAAGATTTTTGGTCTTTACAAAGAGGATGTTGCTTGATTCTTTTAATTCAGCTAAATTCTCTAAAATTTGAGCAAACTGTGTACAAGATAGGTAGTGGTTTATAATTTGTGTATATGGCACAAGAGATGCTGATGGAGTTTGCCCTAAGCAATCTTTATGAAGTACACCTTTTACTCACATACTATTCCACTCTGTGTGCCTTCAAGTTTCATGAACTCAGAGGTTGTATGATGACTCCAGGCCAGATCATCATATATGATATACAGCCACTTGTATAAAAAATAGAAGGGAGACAGCTTTCTGTCCATCTACATGTATATACTCAAACACTTAGTCTTCTAAATGCAGAACGTCTTTGCAAAGATACATATGATCTGAGTATTGTGGCTGCCTTGGGAGAGGGAAACTTAGGAGACTTTTTGTTGTATGTTTTCTTGTGTATTAAAAAAACATTTATCAGGTATGTATTATACCTTAATGGTTATAAAAAATAAGAAATGGGAAAAAATGTTCCCATGGAAAAGAAATTGGTCAAGATTCTATCCCCCTTAACAAATATTTCTAGCAATTTGGCAAAATGCATTTAGAGACTCAAAAAAATCCAGATCTTTTGACCAAGTGATTTTTTTTTTGGAAATTTATCGTGATGATACATAAGGGTGTATACAAGGATTTATATACGTGAATGTTAACTGCAGACTTATATTACTGAAAAACTGAAACCAATTCACATGGTGAACAAAAGAATTACTGGCTTGCAAACTCTTTTTATGGCCTACAGTTAGAAATACATTATGTAACATAGGGTTTATATAAATAAAAGAAAATCTTTATGGAGCAAAATTTAGCCTTAATACATATAATATACAGACATTTTCTTTTATATTCCATTTAAAAACAAAAGCAAAGCATGAATTGACTTCATGGCTCATTAGTGCTTGGTGAACCACAGTTAGAAAAATACCATCGTGAGGTACATCTATTGGATATGCTCTTTATCCATTAAAGCCAAGATCAGAGAATATTTAATTTTGCAGAAATCGCTGTAGTTACAAATAAAAAAGCAGATTACATTGTATGTATAACATTGTAAAGGGCTTTTTCTAAAACATCAAAGCACATTAAGATGTTAATAGTGGTTTTGAGGGGCAGATTTAAATTTTGTTCTCTTAAATGCCTAAATTTCCTAATAATCTTCATTTAGATATAGTAATTCTAATTGGAGAAGATAATCATTTTTTAAGTTCTTCATCTCTTTGTGTTTTAAGAGAGAGTACTCTTATTACTCAACAAGCCCTCATCACCAAACTGTATCCATTGTCTACAGACTCAATGAAGAGCAAAGACACAGATACCCTAATTACCCTGATTTGATATGAATGTATCAAATTATCACACGTACCCCAAAATATGTACATCTAATACATATTAATAAAAAAATTTTTTTTAAATTCTTTTTAAAAAATTTTGTCTGGCTATCCTGATGCCCTATCTTCTCCAAAAATTTACTCTGACAAACTAAGGACTGTATTTGCTTAAGGAAAATAGTCTAATAGTTTTCAGCATATAATACTGCAAAATCAACACTTGTTCCAGTATATTTTCAGATTATAATGTCTAATGGTAAAATATAAATATTTTTAATTTGCGATTAGCGAATATTTATACATAACAAATTACTATTAACTCTTAACCACCTGCAAAGGATTACTCAGACCATCTGTATTTTCAGGCTCCACTTGGCTCCTGGGTCTTTAGCATGTACCTGAGAAGAGGGACTGGTGGAGGGAGAGAGGAGCGTTTGATATGGGCTAGTGGGGGTGAGCAGGGGGCTGAGGGCATGTAACGGAAAAAATTTAGATGAACTTGTTTCTCACTATCCGGTTTCACTTTCTCCCTTTTAATGACAGATAATTGTATGGAATATATGTTGTTGATGGTATGCAAAATGACTTTAGATATGACAGTGAACATTTATTATTTTAACTATTATGTTTTTTGGCTGTACACTAAAAATTACACTCAACCTATAAAACTTAACATTTTTCAAAACATGTGAGGTGGGATTTTGGGGGCTCTGTTAAGATCAAAACTATAAAGCAGAATTGTCCAGTTGACACAGAGCCTTGTCTTCATCTTTAGTGAAGCGAAATCAAGCCAAATAAATATTCCTTTTCTATGCACTGATTATAAACAGTTTCATTCATTTCACAGAATTTGACTGCTTTTGTAAATGGAATACATTTATTTACTTATATCCTATTTTTAAATTTTTATTTCAAAATTTAAACTTACTGTCCTTCCATTGTTTTATTTGTATGTTAATAGATATGGCAAAAAAAATCCTTGTTTCCCATTATCAAAGTAATACAAGGTTTTCATTGTAAATAAATCTTTGAGCATAGAAGTGAGTCCATATAAAGAAAAGTAGCAGGTAAATATGCAGGCAGATTGTATATGTATATTATAAAAATTGTAAAGATGACTTCACAATGACTAAAATTTGTGAAACCTAGGCATGGGTAAATTGAACTGTTGATTGCTCTGAGAACATTAACCATGTTAAAGAATTTGGATTATTTAAAGGTCATAGGCCTTTGCTATGTTTTCCTTTATGCTACAAAATAAATTTACTACTAGGTTAAAAAAAAAAAAAGGTTATTCTGTATTATAAGAAATGGCATTGTGAAGAAAGTACTTAAATTGAAGGTAAAATAAAATTGGAATTTCTATTCCTTCCTAGCACTCTGGGAGGCTGAGGTGGGAGGATCACTTGAGGCCGGGGGTTTGAGATCAGCCTGGGCAACATAGTGAGACCCTATCTCTAAAAAAAAAAAATAAACAAAAAATTAGCTGGGCATGGTGGTGCACACCTGTAGTCCCAGCTGCTCAGGAGGCTGAAGTGGGAGAATCGCTTGAGCCCAGGAATTTGAGGATGCAGTGAACTATGATGATGCCACTGCACTCTACTGGGCAACAGAGCGAAACCCCATCTCAAAAAATAAACAAATAAATAAATTTCTATTTCTTAGTGTATACGCATAGAAAAAGTTTTGGAAAAACACAGTATACAAGGTACTGTCAGTAATTATCTCTGGGTAGATAGAATTATGGATGATAAAAATGTTTTTTACTTGTCTCTATTTCTTAAAATACATGTACTGAACTGCTTGTGTGAGTAAGACAAAGAAATGACGAAACTGTTTCATTCAGGAGTAAACACACTTACCTGTCCAACTAAGTCCCAGGTGATCGGCTACTATTGCCATCCTGATATCTGTCCGTTCACATGGACTCTGTGGACCTACGATTTACAATTTCTTAATTAAAATAATCATCAAGAAAAATACAATACTGGAAAATTGCTTTTAGCAGTACGCAGATTTTACAGAGACTAATGCTAACACTGTACACTTAAATGTGTCCTAATCACCTACATGAACACTTCTTTTCACATGGCTCACTTGTTTTCAACCTGCATCAGGCCAAATGTCAGACTACAATGGATGCTCAATGTAATGAGATCGAACATGCTGACGAGCTAGCTACTTTATAACAGTTACAGAAGTGTCGTGTCGGTGAAAACACCATGATGGGATTTCAACATCGGTGCTTTTAACTTTGACAGAATCATATCCATTAGCACATTTAAAAAAAAAAAGTTGGTTATCTTGAATGACACCAATATCTTCAGCATGCTTCCCTAGCTGTCTACATCGTAATTTGATTGAAAGGAAGAAAGAAGAGTATATATAAGACAGCACATACACATGACAATGACAGAATGAGAAACTACGGTTAAGTCACTCCACAGGCAATCACAACAGTTCATGCACTAGGGTCTACGAGTTGGAAAGTGTTTACAAACTATGCTCGTTCTCCAGGATGTGAGCAGAGTGCTCGAGAGACCTGACTGCCTTCATTCTCACCAGTCCTCCTACTGCTCCTTTTCTCACTGCCGGCCTTTTCACTCTTTGATTTTAAAGGTGCTGCCTCTGTTTTCTTATCTCTAGCAGACTTCGTTGTAACTGAAGGCTGGCCACCCCGGGAAGTCTCGGACAACGACGTGTTTCTCGAGGTACTTTCTTCCTCATCGGACAACTCGGACTGCATCTTTTTGTCTTCTTCAGAGAGGCGGTCCACAAGCTTTAAGGTCTCACCACTAATTCCCTTAAAATATTCAATGGAATGTTTACATACTTCCTTGAGCTGACTTTTCCTAACTTTAACTGTGCTGGTGGTGGTGGTGGTGGCAGTGGTGGTGGTGGCAGTGGTGGTGGTGACACAGGTGGATCTTACCTTTACTGGCAACTTGGATGGAAGCTGTTTGGCCTTGCCTTTCTCGGGCGGCCCTTGCTTTTGTGTGGCGCATGCTTTTCTAACTGAAACTGTGTTTTCCTTGTGTGTGTTTTTCACGGGAATTCTGGACTTTACATCTGCACATGAAGAAGTAAGGGTTTTGGTTTTCTCGGATTGACTAACCTGCTTCGTTTTACTTGCTTTAATGTTTGGCGTAGGGTTTGGTGGGAAGGTATCTTTTGGTGAAGTGGCCTTTATGGGAAGTTTGGATTTTTGCCTAATCCCTACTGATTCCTTTGTCTTTTGCTGCTCTCCAAGAACTTTCTGCTTATCTCTTACGCAGTGTCCTTGTAGTACCCCTGTCTTTTTTCCTGACGAGCCTTTCACTGGATTAGCTTTCTCTGTGGTACAAGTGGGTGCAGAATGTTCTGTCAGAACTACATTACTTGTAATGTTATCTGTCTGTATAGTGGAAGAATCCAAATTGTTGTTGTTATTAAAGTTATCTTTTTGAAAATCATGTTTTTCTTGGGGCCTAATGCCCGTCTGGCTATTGGCTGTATTTGAAATCATTGTTATAGTTTCATTTTCTAACCCCTGACCACTGGTCATCACAGCTTCTATCTTATCTGTCATTTCTCCAGGGCCTTCTTTCTTCATGGTCATGGTGGATGCAGAGATTCCCATTTTTATAGGCGTGCGCAACTTGGGGTCAACTTTAGAGGTGTTAGTGGCTGCTGCTGCTTTCTCCAGGGAGCCACTACTGGATGTGCCTTCCTGACACTCTCCGCTGGTCGGGATGCTGGGGTTAGGTTCCACTGGAGGTGCCTCTACATTTCTCTCTAGATTGGTTTCTACAGTGGTGTCCCCTGACTGTGGCTGTGGTGTGGCAGTGACCATACTTTTATCCCCTTCCCCCTGGTCCCCTGACTTCCCTTCAGAAGTATGCTCACCAATCTGGAAAAATTGGAGCCTCTCTTCAACAAAATCCCTCTTGCTCATGTCAATTGCACCACTGCGAGTCATCTCAAACATTTTTCCTTCATGAAATGGGAAGGGGTTAGGCTCACTAGTTGGGGTACTTTCATCAGTTGGCGTTCTGGCTGGCGTTGTATCAGGGGTTGTTGCTGGAGAGCGGTCATCCACCGCCAGACCAAATGGCTTAGTCTCATCTTCCCGTGATTTACCGTCAAAAACTTCATCATCCCCTCGGTTATTAGACCAAGGGTCAAAATCTAGACCTTTGGTGGCTACCGTTTTAAAAGGAGTAGCAAATTCTTCATCTACTTTGTAACTGAAGTAAGTATCAGGAAACACTGATCTGTCGGGATGTCTGCCTTCTAGGGTGAAAAACTGGGCCCCTGACTTCTGATCAGTCTTATCAGGAGTCTTTTCAGATGAAGAACTTCTGGAGGGTGGCTTATCTTCATCTGGTCCCACCTTTCCCTCCTCCTCGATAACTTCAAGTTTACTTTGGCTGAAAGAGCGATCAGCTGGCTTCAGAATGCCCTCTGTGTTCCAGACATCTTTCTTGATCTCTATGGTTTGACTCGGGAGTTTAGAATCGCTCTCTGTCAGACCGTCGTCTTCATCTTGCAGGTCGTAGCCATCCAGAGAGTCGATCTCCGTGGCGTCTGTATCATGAGAAAACTCTGCTGTGGTTGCAATGGAACACTCTGTGATGGACTGGTCATTGTTCCCATTCTGGGCAGTTTCATTCTGAGGTGAATCGAGGCCAAGGCCAAATTCATTATCCTTTCCAGATCCGTTACTTTCCAATTCTTTCTGGTTGGAAGCCTTTTCAGCAGAAGCTTTGGATTTTGTCATTTCTTTTTGCTCATCATCTACTTCTTTTAATTTGAAGGTGTATTTTTTAACTGGGACTGGTTGATAAATAGATTCGTCATCGCTTGAATCGCTGGCGTCTGCCCCGGGAGGAACTGGTGAAGGTGGCTGCACTCTGATGACTGGTTCAGCCAGTTGGTATTTGTCATGCTCATCTTGCAGACTGACTTCAATCAGGTCAACCTCTTTTTCATGGAGATAATGATGCTTCTTATCTGCCTCAATCTGGTCTGCATCCAGCGGTGGAGGAGGGGGGAATTCAATATAGGCAACTCTGTTATTTTTGGGTCTTTGGTTAGAGTCCTTGCTCACATCTTTGGGCATTTCCCGCTCAACTGTTGTTTCCTCCACTGTAGTCTGCTTTAGGGAGGTCGACTTGGCCTGCTCTTCCTCCTCTGACTCCTCAGAAACCTCAGGAATTGGGCTGGGTTTGCCTGGTATATAAGCTATGAGCGAGTCTGGTGTCTTAGACGTAAATTCATAACTCACTTCCTCTGAACTAGGTGTTTCTGGGGTCAAAGGGCTTTTCCCAGAGCTATCTAAAAAGGATACTTGCTCTAGAGTATCATCTTCTGGACTACCTTGGGGAGAAGGAGGTTGCTTTTGCTGTCTAGTTGTATAAAAGGTCCCCCTGGTTTCTTGTACTGTCTTACATTCCTGACTTATGATTTTTTTTATACTTCCTTGTTGTATCTCCTTTTCATATTGCTTCCCCACTTGTACAAAACTGACATACACAGGTAAAGTTTTTATCTCTTTCCCACCCTCTGTCTGGGCCAGTGGTGCAAGTTTTTCCAATCCATCAATGGGACTGTGGTCGAATACATCACTAGAGGGAGATTCCTTTCCTGGGCTAAACTCTAAAGAATCAGGAGATTTGGTGGGGGAGGTTTCAGTTTCATCGAGAGGTGGGCATAAACCTACATAACTCTGATGTTTGGAAACTTTGCTGATTTCTGAATAGGTAACTTTTTCATCTTCTATAGAATTAAAGTGCTGTGTCTCAACTGTCTCTTTACTTATACTTGATTGGGGCAATTTTTGTGATAGTTCGTGTTTTGGAAATGGCGACTGCTCACAAAAACCATCAGGAATATTAGAAGACAGCATTCTCCTCTCATCAGCGACTCTGACTGGCATGTGTGACACTGCTGAGCTCTCACTTCTCCTGGAAAGTTGATCGAGAGAGCCCCCTGGATGTTCCCCTTCTTTAACAACATATTCCCTATATAAGACTTTTTTGGAGGGAGATTTTACAGTCATTTCCTTAATTTCTGAGAGAGAGCCATTTGTTAACAATTTGTGTTCTCTCTCAGTCACAGACATAAATTCACTTTTTTGATCAACACTTTTACTCTCAGGGTGACCAATGTGATTCTCTCTTACATCATGAACAAGCACATGCGAAAGTTTTTCTTTCTGAGACTTATTGTTAGTGGCTCCAGAACTTTCCCATGTTCTAAAGACCTTTTTGTCCCACGGTCCCTTAGTTGCTAAATCTGAGGTTACATGACATGCCAAGTCTTTAGCCTGTTGCTCAGAAAAAGAGTCAGGCATTGCTTTACTTGACATTTCAGTTCTCTGTTTTTTCACATCATCGGAGCCAGTATCATTTACAACAATTTCGTTGCTTTGGGCATGCTCATCTTTAGCTTTTAATACCATAAAATCTTTTTGCACAGATATACTTTCATCTGAGAGGTCTATGGCCTTCTGCTGTTTTTCTCTAGCAAAAACTTGGTAGACAGGTAGCTTGCTCTCCTGTATTTTTTTAACTGGGATTCTGGATTGGCCATCTGACCTTTTCTCTTCTTGAGACATGTCCTTACTTTTTGCGTGGGTGCCTTGTTCAAATTTTAATCTAATGGAACTGAGTTTAGATTGTTTGAGCTGAAATCCAGACTGAGGCCCGTCTGGTGCTTTGCTCTGTGAGATACTTCCTTTGGCTTCCCCTGCGGACTCGCTGTCCTCGGTCTGTTGGGAAAGGACCTTCTTCTCCGGGCTGCTGGGCAGACTGGACGCTTTCCTTTCCTCGGCCATGGGGAGGCCCTGTCCGTCGTGGCCATGCTGCCTTGCCTTAACCCATTCGTCACTGGACGTCAGCAGTTCTGTTAGCAGTACTTTCTCAGGGCTGCTACTCGTAGAGCTTTGAGAAGAGTATTCTTTGCCATTTTTAGGGCGTGCCTTCTTCTCTGGGGACTGCAGTTCATCGTTTAGCTTTTCGGTTTTGTCACGAAAAAACTGTGACACTTCAGTCAGTTTTTCTTCAGCCTCCTTCACGGTCCTGTCCACCCTATCTTCATATATCAACTTCTCTCTACCTCTGTCTAATCTGTCCTCAGTAAAGCGCATCCACATGGCATGTTTTGGACTACTAACATCGCCAGAATACTGCAACACTGTCACTTTATCAAAATGCTCATCTTTAGACACTTTACCTACACCATTTTCAGATACATCTTTATAGATTTTGGAGAGAATTTCTTTTTTGGGGGCAGTGGCTACTTTTTCTCTGGACCGCTTATCAGACCCCTGTAACTCTGAGCTAGGGGGTCCTGCATGGTCTGTAACCGATTCCTCAGTATCAGAATGAGATACATCTAGCTTTTCTGACAGAAGCATTTTCTCAGCAAACCTGTAAGACTCCCCTCTTAGTTCTGACAACTCATCGTCATGGTATTCTATTGAGTGTTGACTCAAAAGCTTCAATGTTTTATAAGAGTCATCAGATATGAGTTGAGCAGAACTAGGGCGGCTATCTTCTTCTTGGGACACAGGAGTGTTTACTCTGGAAGACTCCAGATAAGAAGGCAATGACTCTTCGGCAGTAAGTTCTTCTTCTTCTTGCTGACCCTGTTCCTCTGAACAAGGAAAAGCATCGTGTTTTTCTGGCAGAAAATCTTTTAGGTTAATATCTCCCCGGGATAAGTCTTTCTGATATACATACATTTCTTTTTCTGGATGCTTTTTGGTCTCTCTAATAATGACTTCAGTGGGCTCAGCTTGGTTACCTTTTTCGATGTGGACTTCTATTATACGCTCCAGTTTGGGTTTCATTTGGTTGTCCTTCTCTGCATGCTGGGCTGAGGTTTCAGCAGCAGACTTGTGAGCATCTGGCGACACTGCCGACTTATGTTCAAACAGACCTGCCAGTTCTTTGGAAGGGTCCCGCCCGGACTGAAAGGCCTTCATGATGTCGTGGACTGACATGGTTTCTTCAATTCTTTCAGAGGCACCTTCACTGCCTGGTGGAGAATGATAAACCATTCTGGTGGTTGTGGTTATGTGAGTCTCTTCTTTAACACGCATGCCTTTGCTCAAAACCCGACTGTGGTCATCTTCTTCACTACTGGCTTTCATTTGAAATGCTTTCACTTTTTCTTTAATACTAGAGGTGCTGGGCTTTGGTTCCAATTCCATAAATGTAGGTGAAGGTTTAGGTGACACGGGTTCCTCTGGTTGGGACTGGGGAGCATCCCCAGCTGAGGGCTCGTAGCTCCTGATCACATGCACCACTTCAGTTCTTGTTTCTGTGATGACGGGAGGGATGGGGACTTCGTGAAAAAGTGGTTTGGGACCAGTGCTCTCAGCGCTCTGTGGGGCTGAAGGTGTTTTTTCACTTCTTGTTTCAAAGCCACTGTCAGACAAGGGACTTTTATCTTGGTCATGTTGAGAAAAGTCATCTGGAGACTCTAAAATAGTATCTGTTCCAAAAAAGGAATCAGCCATTTTGCACAATTCTTTCTCAGAGGTGGAAGGCCTCATGGAGGCTGGAGGCATTTTGAGTTTGTGTTCCTGCAAAGCAATTGCTGGCTTTAAAATTCTTTTCTGTCTCTCCTCACCATCCTTCTTTGCATCCTCAAACTTGTACTTTAAGTTTGTCAGTGAACTACTCCCAATATCATTTGTCAGGTAGTCAATAACTTTAGTCAAGTTGTAATCCTTTTCGGAGGCGGCTTTTGCTTTTACTTGCACTCGCTCCGGCAGAGATGGAGAATGGCTCATGGCAGCTTGTTGTCTGGCTTCTCGTATTTCTTCTGAACTGAATTCTATCCAGTCATCTTCAGGAGAGTGTCCTTTGTCACTCTTTGGTGATTTAGGTGATCCTTTGTTATCTACGCACACATCCTTTTTAAGGATTTCACTAACTTTCACTAAGTCTTCCTTTACTTTCTCAACAATTTTGAAAGGTTCTTCGTCGTCAATTCTCCCTTCTTTTGGGAGTTCGGGTTGGAATGGCTTCTCCTCAGGCACGTCTGTCTGCAGTATTGCAGTCATCCGCATTAGGTCCTCTTTCATTTCAGCCACGTCTTTTAATATCTCCTGACTGGAAGATAAAGAAGATGGTGTAGACAACTTAAGGGCAGAGGGTGCAAGGAACAAAGATGACTTAACTGGAGATGAAGTTCGAGTGAAATGAGGCTGAGGACGTGTCTCCGTAGTCAATGTTTTAATGGGTGACAGCAAGGCTGCTGCTGATTTTGTAAGTGAATTAGAGTCTGGAAGTTTCTTTAATGCTGGTTCTGGCAAAACATTGACTACAGAGTATACTGGCACTGTTATTATTGATGAAGTTACAGATGAGGTAGTTGCAGATATTGACGACCCGAGGGATGTATAGAGTGCACTTGCGGAAGGAGGAGTTCTTAGAGACTGAAAAGCTGATGGTGCTGCAGAAACGTATGACCTGAGTGGGGAAAATGGCATGGCTGTTGTGGTAGAAAACACTTTGTCAACTGTGTCAGTGGCTGCACTGACCACAGAGCTCACAGAGTTTGTAGCTGTTGAAATTTTTTCCTGTAATGTGGCAGTGGCTTTGCATCCGTTAATTAAAGTTGAAGATGATGGATATTTCAGAGGGGAAATAGATCCATTGACTAATGCTACCTCTGCATGTCCAGGCATCTGTTTCACGGGCGATGAGAGGGAAGATGCCATCGTAGCTTTAGCTGATGAAATGACATCAACAGCTGATTTAGCTGGAGACACCACTGACTTTAAAGGTGAAGATATTAGCGGTGCCGCTGATGTAATAATGGACTTAAATGGCAAACTTGAGGAATACATATTAATGTTTGATTTGGGAGAAGCAGGGGGTGTCATAGTAATTGAGGACCTCTCCAAGAGAGACCCCGCTGTAGTCACTGGAGAGGTTCGTGAGGAAAATGTAGAATTGGATGCCAGCCCTTTTAAGGGCATAGCCTCCGTGACAGCGGGAGCTCTAGCCAGGGTACCAGAGGAAACTTGGATATTGTATGGAGATTGTGACACCACAGTTTTTATTGGCGAAGAAATTGTCCGGAAAGATCTAATTGGAGATGCCACGTCACTAATGGACTTTACTGAAGACGTAGTTGATGCGCCTAATGTGGATTTGATTGGAGAAGGAGTCGAAACAGACCATATTGATTTTAATGGAGAAGCTGATGGCGTATTAGAGGAAGAACTTGATAAGGAAGTGAAGCCTGACTTGGCCGGCCCGGGCACTGTAATCGGAGCTGTTGTCCAGGACTGGTATGGTCTTGTAGAAAAGAATGGCTTGTATGAGTAAGTGGTAGGGAGGGATCTTGTTGCTCCTGCACTCCGTTCAACTGTTTCTTAAATTTTAAAATGAAATCAAACACAAAAATCAACAAAAATGGTTGAGAAACAGAGAGACCAGAGAAAAAAATTGGTCAGTAAACTTTGAAATATTACAAAAGCAAGTACAATTGTTTGCATGATTTAGAATGGAAGAGGCAAAAGGAACGACTAAGTAAAAGAGGAAAAATAAATTTCTATGCACAGAACTAATCCAAAACTAAAAAAAAAAAACCCAACTAAATAAAAAACAGAGCAATGTGAAATGAAAGACAGGAAAAGCACATCGCAACCAAATGGGCCAACAATGAAAAATAGAAAACATGAGAAAAGAATTAATGATGAGAAAAGTAACCACAATGGAAAACCATTCCCTTACTTCCTATTGACTTTCTTATGTGCTGGTTTTAAAATATCAGTAGCCGTTCTATTTTGCCTGTATAGGTACATGTTTGTTTTGTGCAACCATATGACTATCATTTTAGTAATTTCCAACGTTCCCTCTCCTTGAGCTTTTCCATTATACAGATTGCACCTACTGAGAACCATTTCAATATGTGTAGCTATACATTAAATATCTAAAACTCTTTTTTCAAAACCACTCAAGCCTATTTCATGCAGAATCCAAAATAACTTTTAAGTGACAGGCAACTGATGTGCAAACTGTGAAGCCACTGGATTTTAAATCTGTTATCTTCCATGCACAATTCAGGTATGCTTCACACCCATAAAAAGCCAATAAGAGCAAGAAATTTTCTGAGTCAGAATTTTAAACAAAAAACAAAGAAAAGGAATGTTTGCATTTATTTTTTCCATGCAGTATATTCCTTTTGATGAGGGAAAAAGAAAACATAATATGAAATGATTTTAAAATGCATGTGTACATACAAAGGGAAAAAAAAAAAAACAGAAAAATATGGTTCATGGTTACCATAAGCAAGCAATGCAACTGAAAACATTTTATCATGCACAATATATCATGGCAAACAAGCCAATGAAGTAATACAATTTGTATGCCATATTATGCACAATATATAAACTTTAAAAATACTTTTATAAGAGCATTTAGAAAGAAGAGCACACTTTTTCCATGAGATGTGAAGTCTTGGTACCTTTTGAGATTTTAGAAAAATATTTTATACTGCACATAATAAAATACATCTGTAAGTAAATATATCCACGTCTATAGCTGTCTTCATTATGGATAATAGAATATAGTTTATCTGAGATATTTTTGCATAACCTATTCTACTTTTAATTCTTAAAAGGTATCACAGGAGAAATCTAAAAAGCACAGTCATATTTTTAATACCCCATAGTTAAGCACCTATAGTGGGATATGGTGTATATATACATATACACATATATAGGTTTATCAACTGCAAAGGTACCAATTCTGGTGCCTTCCTAGAATATTCATGGGACTCACGTATACCTCAAACACTGGAGCAGCCATGAGGTGGACCTACCACTAGGGAAGATGGATGTAATACCAGCATTTCTTCTGGCAGTGGGGCAAGAAACACACAAATGAGGTAAGCACACTCACTGAGGGAACACAAACATACACTCAGTCCTCTCTACTTCTACAACTCTAACAAACAAACCGAGCTGGTCACAGAGGTTTGGAATGCCTGCCCAAGGGCTAACGTTCTACGTCAAAGTTGAGCATAGTCTCACTCCGGGAAAGTACCAGTTCAGAATAATAATGAAACTCGAAGAGAAAATGAGAATCTGCTTCAGCTTTTATGCTCCTCTTCGTGCTGTGCCCGTGCCATTGCTACAATCCAGTCCTTGGATTAGCAGCTACTCCCACAAGGGTGAAGATTTTCATTCCTAGTGTACATTTAAATTCAAACATTCAGAACATATCTTTTTCTAGGCTTACATATTATTCTAAAGAAAGTGGAAGCACTAAAGAAAAACTCACCTATTCATTATCCCTCCTAGCCATAATTCTCAATATTATATTGCTTAACTTTTTTGGACATGTCATACTGTAAATGCAATGTTTGGGCATTCCTCCAAGTCAATGATTTGGGCTCAGTCCATGTCTCAAGAGGATTTATTTTTGTAACTACCAGAAACTGGCAGAGCATCTCTCCTTGACCGCTGAAGGCTGACGCCACCAGGCAGAGAAGTCTCTCGAACCATGTCTATGGTTTTATACTTTGCAAGGAACAACCAACTTACCAACCAGTTACACACTTCATGCTTTAATCGTATGCTTTGTTTTAAAGGATACCCTTTATAAGGAAGGGGAATTTCTGGATGTTAGGCACTGAACTATACCTGAATCTTTTTTTCTGGGGTCAGGGGAGCATGAGGAGAGGAGCTGGAATGGCAGGCTGGTGAGTGAGAGAAAAGTGGCATTCACTTAGCAGCACCAGTTTAGAGGCCATGGCATTTACTTAGTTTTTAGTTCCATCTAATTCCTCTTCTCTGTTTTATGAAAGGCCACATAAGGGCAGTAAACAGAGGATTGAAAAATACCCTCTTCCTTAGAAGTCAAGGAACACAAGCTGCGTATACCTTAGCTGAATCTAACCCAAAAGTAAAAACACTTTTGTAAGCGGGAAGAATTGAATTGATTTGGTACATACTTGACCTTATAATTTAGGTATCCCCCAAACAAACATCTTAGCAACCAGAATAAGAGGGAAACTCGCCTGCCCTAAGGTGCCTCCAACCTAAGTAGCCTGTCCATTGAGATTGTCCAAAGTTTAAGGATGTTGCCTGGGGGGGGGGGGTCCCACCCAATTACCCAGTGAGGCTTACCCTGTGAGGGTCTCTAGGACAAAAGAGTATTCCACAGAAAACCTATACCCAACATATTTAGTTGTATTGAAACCCTCTAGCTATACACATACCCCTTCCCTGTTCTGTAGCATAATGGGAGTTAATTTCAGTCCTTATGTTTCTGGAAGGATTTAGACATTTCTGCTAGAGGAGAAAACTGAAATCTGAGGGAATGCTGGTCAGCGTGGTAGAGCTTCATTTCTCTTGTACTCCCCATTTTGTATCTGAATATAAAAGCTTCCTTAGTAGTCCAGGAGCTAGATTCCAGTAAATGATGTTAAGACCATCTAAGTAGTAGAATCGTTTCCTGCTGCATATTTTGTATGTTCTGTTGCACCACAGAAACAAGAATTCAAGAAAGGTGGGAAAAGCCAAAGTTGTGGCTCTTACTGGTAAATTTCCAAACCTCCCCGAGGTCAAGAAACTGCATCAATGGGAAACAGCTAAGAATGAATCACTAATTAAAAATAATTTTGGTATACATCCTTCTCTAAATGAAGCTCTCTGATGGTTAAAATGGCACGACTCTGCTCTATATCAATCAAACACAGTGCTGCTCTCAGGACTCTTAGTTCCCGCTGGTGGAAGGGTTATCTTGAGGGCTGTAGTGATCACCAGAGGTGATGATCACAAGAATGAGGGAAGGGGAGGCAGGAGGCAGAGAGAAAGAGAATGATCGAATACGACCAAATGAATCTATACCTTGATACTTGCAAGCCAGTTAACAATGAACCAAAACAATCACTGACAAAAGAAAAGGGTTACTAGTCTAGTGAAGACCAGCCTTAGAATTGGTATTTTAATAAAGGAAAGGAAGAGAAGACAGAGGGGGAGAGAGTGAGGGAGGGAAGAAAGAAGAAATCTGTAAACAAGTGCTACCTCAAGAAGGTAAGAAAATATAATTCTTGCAAAGTGGGAAGAAAAAGATCAGGACTAGGATATAACAACCTATCTCTATTAAGAAAAAATGAGGTAACAACCAAAGTAACTTTAACATCCTTTCTTCCATCCTGTATTATATATGTAGAAGTAAATATTTTCTCCTCTGAGCATAAATCTAAAGTACCATTAGTATTTATCTCCTAGCATAGTTAACAATCAATGTAAAATCAAGGTTTTACAAGAAAAATAATAGATGTTTCTAGTTACAAAGTAGTTAACAGCTTTAAAGCTATGGGTGTTTTTATCTTGTCTCTTCAACACAAAAGTATTAGATTCTATGATTAGGTTTTCTGGCAGGCAATTTTGCTTTTGTCACTTTTTGTTTCCCCGATGCCACCAAAATTTAGTTTGTATAGAAAAAATGTCTCTTCTTATAAAAATCCACATAGATTAGTAAAAGTGTTAGAAAACTCACTCATTCCAGGCTCAGTCAAGTAGCTGTAGCGCTTACGTAAAGCTAAAGATGCAAAGCTCTGTCGTTTATCTGCTTTCTCAGTCTGAAAAAGAAAAAAAAAAAAAAAAAAAAGACAACTCTGTTTCCAACTTCCCTGTGGCATTTTCACAGTTTTGAAACATTCTGTAGGGTAGCATGCTGCTATCTTGTTTATCCTTATTTTTCTTATGCATTTTCCGCTGGAAAATGTTAAATTCCTACTGGGATTCTATAACCCCGCCCCAGTAACCCCACCCCAATGTCTTCACCAAATAACCATCAGTGGGCAAATATAAGAGCATCAACACAGCAGACTACAGGGAAGTACAAATAAAAGACAAGCATTACAGAGACTTCTGATGCTGAGCAGTAACTCTTCCCGAATCCATTCGTATTGAAAGCACATATATCACAAAGTACACTCACTCTATGTGAGCACATTCAAGGGAAAAAGGCACACAAAATTGATTATTCCAATTACTACTGTGGTTTCTGTATGTTTATAGGCATAAAATGTAGATGAAGAGATTAAAAATAGATTAATGGTTTTATCTGAAGTACTATTACTGTGTCCTAAGGCTGCCAATTCTATTTATTACTAATGATGTGGGGGTTTTAAAAATCCAATTATCATATAACGTGGAGAAATATTAGGAGATAAAAGGGAAAATTCTCTAAAACTTAATTGAATAACTCTTAACAAAAATGACTGGGATAAATTTCTTTAGTGAGAATATCAAATATTTATCAACAGCCAGTTAGCAAATATTTTATATTACATATAAGTTAATTTGTACAATAAAATTTCATATAACACATTGGATAGCAGGGAATAGTAGAATGTGCACATGGAGGTTTTAAAATGTATATTTTTATAGATGCTAATTCATCCTATTTGAAAATTTTTAAAGAACTTCAGTTCTTTTTAAATCATTAGCTGGATTATAATTTTGTTGAATATATTAAAGTACTTTTATGTACATGTGAAGGAACAGTGAACCATTTTTTAAGAAAAATACGTACCCTTTTTTAACTCACTTAAGCTAAGGCCTGCAAAATTATAATTTTTAGGTTTCCCACACTTCAGCCCTCTGCAACTTGTTTTACACAGATGCAATTTCTATTCTACTTCTGAGAGAATAAAAGCAGAAGTATTCATATTACCTCATCATCTTGATCTGACTCTGTCTCCTTTTGGTTCCAAGATGCATTGCAGAGACAAGGAATATTATAATGGACAGCAGGGAAAAGAATATCAGGATATGAAAAGGACTGAGTAGGGAGCACAAAATGCAAGCTGATTTAGAAAGCGCAAAGCAAATCAAAAGAGGCCAACAAAAAATATCAACTGTACACCCATGGCAAATTAATGTATGACATTACTGGAAAGCATAAAAATCTATGAACTACCAGCAGAAGCAGAAGCGAGAAACAGAGGACTCCATCATACAAACTATAAGAACTGGACATCACAGTAACAAGACCTAGTCAATCTACACAAGGAGACTACTAAAACTTGAATTTCAAGAGCTTTAATCATGTTACAAAGCATTCCTTAATTGCATACAAAGGGCCCACTTCTTCAAGACCAGGGAAAGAAAGTTCAAATAAACCAGTATTAAAAGATACCTTTTTGTGTGCTGGCAGAGTGATATTTAAGTTGCAAACAGCTGTTTGAGGCAGTCCTTTTGTTGTCTTTGGTTCTTTCAGAAAAGACAGACGGCCACAGGGCTCTTGGCTGGTGTCTCTAACCTAGAAGAATTTAGGTAGTTGACAGTTATAGAAAGAGACTTTTCTGAGGAGTTTTTATCTGTGGTAGAGCTAACTGTGTTTGTTCTATGAAGCCCTTGGAGAGGCAGGAAAGAGAAAAGATGATAACAATTACATGTCAACCAGGGTGGTCATATTTGAACTCATGCCCAATTCCTAGCCTAAATACAGGATTGCTGTGTCTGATTGTTTTAACCTGACGATTCATACTATAGTCTATGAGGTTATATGCATTTTCTTCTTGTCTAATCATTTTTCTCAAAACTTCATTTTTGCAACAATAATACCAAATAATAATAAGACAATTGTCCTATCTCCTTCTGTTGTCTGAGGAGGAAGATGATCTCTTCAGGATATCCCTGGGCTCCATCAGAAATGGAAATGAGACTTGAATACTGTATTTGGATTTCATTGATTATTACTGAACATTAACCACATATGATACATTTTATTATACTAGATAGGTTTTACAAATGTTTGCTTAAATACAAATTATTAAACTTTTTAAAAGGTAAAGATTGTCCTTACTAATTATAAGGCTTTGCTGGCTCAAAAGTACACTCTAATAGAACTAGAGCAAAATCTGACCTTGTTCTTATGAATTCAGAATTGGGATATTTCGAACTTAATAAATCACTAAAAACTTTTCCTTTGTATTCTCTAAGAGCATTTTTTCCCCCTAATTCACATACTCTCTGTTAAAGATGATTTACCTTGATGGAAAATGGCAGTCTATTTTCTTTGAAAGCATAAAAGTTAAAAACAAGTTGCTGTCCTGCTTTGGTAAGTGGGGCCAGATTTCCATAACAATCAACATAAATAGGTTTTCCTTCCAGAACCTTTTAAAGAAATACATAATTTAGTGTTAGTTTGAGTTGGAAGTAGTTTGTGACTTTAGGTCACGTAACATTACAAGATTGGCATGTTTCTGTATCACATCTGTTTCTTTATTAGCGGTTACTTCTGTGGTGCTATTTGCAATAAAAATAACTCTGTACCCTTACACTTACCAGTTGTAATTGGAAATCATATCATGGACACGTACAAAACAGAATTATTTATTTATATTCTTTTAACTTTGAGCATGTTTAAGAAATGCCTCACATCAATCACTTATTCATATGGACTTTGAGAGCATTTTTTTTATTCTTAGATACGTACATGATTCACTGAGTTTGAAAAAGGAAAATCATGGTAATGTGTATACGCAGTGATTATGAAAATAAATAGTCACAAGAAAGTGGACACTACAATTTCGACTTATTAGTACTACATTTTAAACAACTAAGACAACCCCAAAAACACTTAAAATAATTTGAGAATGAATCTATATTAACTTTTTTTAAATAAAAAGTAAAATTTAACATAGTTGATATTTATAGTGAGTGTTATATGGCAAAAAAAAAAAAAACAAAAAAACAAAAACCACCTCACGTCTGGGAAACGTAATTAAATGAACTTGTTTTTGTGAACAAGGTACCTCAATATCTTTGCTTCTTGCAACTTCCTCAAAATTCTCTTGCTGCTCTAAAGTTTTGTCCACTTTGTCATCTGTCATGCAGAAACACCGCAGGGAGGATTCTACGGGATCGTTCATTTTGGCAAAAACAACAAACTTGGCCATATATGGAACACATATTAACTCTCTGTATAGTTGCGTGGCTAACCCCACAGTTTCTAAAACTTGATGGCAGTCTGCAAGCCAAAATCTGAGAAAAACAAAAACAAAACAGAAGTATGAAGATGAGGTGATTTAAAAGCCAAATCTTAAAAAAAAAAAAAAACCTCATGATTAAAAAAATCAGAAGATACAAGGGAACTAAACCAAAACATTATTAACTAGTCCATTTAAATAGCAAAGATGTTTACTCTATCTATCAAACACAGAAACTCTGTGTTTATTATTTAACAATTTTGCTAAGCAAATGCTAAGGATTTTTTTTTCTCACCAAATTTTTTAAAAAAAATCATGTTAGTATTGAATGTAACAATTTTTACTTTCCAAAAGGTAAAAAAGCTAATTCCTTAGTGCTTTTGGGTATCCTTTATTTCCATACCTGGCCGAAACATTGGTTGTAAAAGAGACACAGTCCTTTATAAATGTCAAAGGAGTCGTTCCTGTGATGTCTTCCCACTGAGCAGGTGAAGTGCCCCCTGAGAGAACAACAGCAGATAAATTGACTTTATCACGGGAGATGCTCTTTGTGAAATTTTCATCATCATCCTCGTCTTCTTCCTGGCAGGAACTGGCAAAGCTTCAATACCTTCAATTTAATGGTGTGTACTAAAGGCAGTTTTCCTCTCTACTCTCCTTTTGTACTTTTACCAGGTTTATCGTGATCTCCTTGTAAGATGTTAAATTTTTTAAAAATTACTTTTCTGTTTGGATTCTAACGTATGGTTCAAACTTAGGGCAGCCACCATTTATAAGTATATTTTATAAGTGCCGTTTGTAAGTGCACAGATGTGTTGTTTCAGATAGATAATTAAGTCTCTTTTTTTTGAAAAAGGTAAGAACTATTTCAAGAAAGTTAAGAAGCAGCTCATTTTGTACCTGGCTGAACCATTTAATTTTCTACGGTAAAAGGAAGAATCAGCTACCAAAATTACTCCTTAAAAACAAACCAAAACCAAAACCAAACCTATCTTTAATAATCTTGGACATGCAGTTAAAAATCAGATTAGGATAATCAAAGGATGGATTGAGCTCAGGATTCCAGGTGCTTATCACAAAATGTGTTCTTCTAAACCCTGCATTTTTAGTCTATTGTGTTATATGGGTGAATAGAGTAGGTGAGCGTAATCACAGACTTAACACTTCCCTACTACTAGCGTTCTGTGGGATCCATATTTTTCCCCAAGTCTACCCAATTTCCTGATAGTCTAAAGTGTGTTGCCAGTTTCACTACTTCTGTTTGGGTCACCCAGAAATTACCTAAATGCTCCAGTAGATTCCATAATGCTTCAATAATCTTAAAATAACTCTATTGCTAATGCTAAAGTTCATAGAAGGCAAGATAACACTAAATTTTAAATGAGTCATGAGACCAGCATCTTAAAGAAATGATTCCAGGGATAACAGAGAGGAGATGATGGACAAGTAAAACGTTTTGTCCTTTATTTTCTACGCTTACAATGTTGGCACGGATATTTCAAAGGTTTTATGTCTTTGTAAATAAAACCTTTGTACAGAATCATTGCAAATCAACAGGAAGCACAGCAGAGACTTAACCAAACCTGTGATGCTACAGAGAAGGCGCAGATTGGGTGTGGTATCCCCTTTGTATCCATTGGATACACCTTCCCCTGAGGGCGGGGGCACTGGAATGGTCATTGTGATTGGTTTATGGAATTTCCTCCTTCTTGGTTCCACAGTGACAATTGGGCTAAATGTGGCTTTGTTTCCAAGGATCTTTTTCACAATTTCATCTGGAACAGGCTGGGCCTAGAGACAAATGAAAGACAAATGGACTTTAAATGAAAGTGACATTTTTTTTTTCCTCATCAAAAAGTTGACTTTTTAGAAGGAAAAAAAACAAAACCAACCAACCAAAAAAAAAAAAAAGTCTTTCTTTTTTATCCTTTCTCACTATTTCAGGAAGGCATGAAAAAAACAAAACAAAACAAAACAAAACCAAACCTAACACTATGGCAGGAACCGGTTAGCCTGTTTGTCCACTAGAACACAGATAGTAATGGCTTGCATGAGAGGGAGGGAATTAAATTTCAGAGCAGAGAAGCTTCTTAGTCTAATCCAAAGTAAAGGACAACAAATAATGAGTTAAGTATATTTTAAACCTTCGTAGGACATTCAGTAAAACCTTACAGAGGCAATTCATACCCACGTAAAACCTGAGACATTCAGAATTAAGTAAGAAAAAGGCATTCAAAATTTCAAAGGATTTTGATTCTAGTCTATTGAGTCTCATTTCTTCTTTTTGGTTTCTTTGCTGTTTGGTAGAATAACTAGATATGGGAGACAAGTAAAGGAGCTTCATAGCCCTGAAAGGTAAGGTGGTCTCTTTAGCTCCAAGTATTTACTAAAGGCCTTCTAGAAACTTAGAGTGCTTGCCTTAAAAAAAAAAAAAAAAAAAAACCCCAGCAACTCTCGTGGGCATGAGAGTCCGGGCTCCCAAAAAGGGCACGAACTTTCAGTTAAACTATTAATTATTCTGTTAATTATTGACACAAATTAAGTTATTTTTGTTTCATTTTCCTTATTCAATGAGGAAAAAAAGAACTAGCTGAAGTCTAACTGAAATGAATAAATATAAGAAAAACATTTCTCGCCGAGATTTCCAGTCAGCTTTCCAAACCAAATCAAGTTCCAACTGGTTTGGATAAAACCCAGCATTTATGATTTATTTCAATCAAACCAAAATACTGAAGCTTGCAAGTTTCACTAATACTGAGTTTTATGATGTGGGACATTACAAACCAAGTCTCGGTAAGTTGCTCCACATACTGGGACCAGTAACTTATGGTTGAAAAAATTATCTTTCATCAGAAACCAACTGAGACTTTTAAACAGAAAAGCCCTAAAATATGTACCTTATTTAACAAGCCACTCAGCTAACTTTGCACTAAATGCTTTTTATTTGAAATAGGTTAATGATTCCCAAAATGGCCTAATTAGCAGTATCATTAAGGATGAGTTATGATGACTGTTTCTAGAACAAAATGTTTTGTTCTAGAAAACAACTTTTTGTGAACATTACCTGGAGGCCTACTCGAATTCTTTTAGTTAGGGCACCCTCTGGGAAAGATGCTTGGACGAGGGGCACTGTGGTGCTGCTCAGAATTCCACCTTCAGGACCAATCTGGTTGCTTTCCTGCTTAATCCGTGAAACCACTGCAAAATACTGGGGGAAATCCTTAGTGATGATCCTGCAGATACGCTTCTTCCCTAACTCTTCTGGGCTATCAAGTTCTGAAAGGACAAATGAAAAAGCCATGAGAAGGTGCACATGTACAAAATGCCTCGAGACAAACTGATATGTAATTTGACAGTCAAAATAACTTACATTCAGTAGCCTAAACAGAGTTTTTATGATAAAGAGAAAACCGCCATGACCATAATATCAAGCTTTGCAAAAATATTAAAAAATTACCATTGTAAGTATTTATAGAAACTATTTTTACTAAGGAAGAACAAACATCTTCAAAAACTGACATTTGACCACATATGGATAAATTCCCACTCTTGAAGAAGGAATATCTCATTTTGTGATTATTTTCAATACTCTGCCCCCAAGCTGCCAAAAGTAGGAATGAATCAGAAAAAAGTGAGGCCTCACAAGAAAGTGAATAAGAACTTCAATATGTCTGAAAGCTCTAGAACTATATCTGAAAACCTGTTTCAAATACTTCTAAATTATCCAAATGATCAATGTCATCATCATCAATTTCTGTCTGCCCACCAGTGGCTCTCATGCATCCAACTCAGCCTATCCACGAATGGACACTTCTTCCCTCCTGTCCAGGTCCAAACCTACTCCTTCCTCTGCGATCCTAACTCTGGGGAAAGGTTCATCATTTGCCTGGTCTTTCAGGCTAATAGCTATGACTTGCCTTCCTTCATACATTGTATCTAATGGTCAAAGTCCAGTTCATTCTATTTTGGATATGGTTCACGTTCCGATGTGTTTATTCAGGCCCTGTTTTAGCTTGTCTAGTTGCCGAGACCACCTCCCAGCCAACTCACCTCTCCTCACTCCAGTCCGCCCCCGATAATGCAGCCAAATGAATTTTTTTAAAGCCATGTTTTATGCAGAATTCTGGTAGGTTTAGTTAGGATAAATGATTTATAATTTTTTTATGGAATGAGTGTTTGAGACTAGCCAAGAGTATTTTAGAAAAGTAGTAGGTTTGTGAAGGAGAATTTATCTTATGAGATATTAAAATTTACTCAGAAGTATCAAATAGTTAAACATAATATAAGAAATATGTAAGAACAGACAACTAGGTCGGGGGACAAGAATAGAGAATCAAGAAAAAGATTCAAGTTTATATATATATATATATATAGTATATGTCCATATATATTTATTTTTATGTATGTATTATGTTTTCAAGTTATATTTAAATCAAAGTCACATATTTAAGTTTCAGATGGGTGGGAGGAAGTTTATTTAAAAGGCAGTATTTACATAATTGGAAATCTATTTGGAAAAACAAAGCTAAATCACTACATCATATCATATATAAATACAAAATTCCAGCTGAATAGGAGACTTAACTATTTTTAAAAATTAAAATATTACTAAAAAAATTCAGGGAAGTATGTGTAAGCTTTGGTTAAGGGAAAGCTTCCTACATAAAACTAGAAATTCAGAAGCCTAAAAAGCAGTTTTGACTATATAAAAATGTAAAGATTTCCATGACAAAAATAGTAAACTTGAAAGACAACAGGTAGACTGTAAATAGCCACTCCTGACAAGAGATTAATATGCTCATGTAGCTACAAATTGATAAGACAACATACAAGCCAACAGATGGCAGCAAAATGGTATAAAAAGGCAATTCATCAAAGCTGAAAAATGGTCAAAAATGTTCAAACTGGATAATTAACATGGCAATACCAATTAAAAAGATATACAAACTCCCTCCACACCTACCTCTAGCATTAGCTAAAATAACATCTTATCAGTTATCAGAGAAAAATCTGGGAGCACAGGTACTTTCTTTCATCCCAGGTGGGTGTGAATGGCAGTAATCTTTTGACAATGTAACTAGGTATCATCTATTCAAAATGAAAATGAACCTACTATTGGACCCAGCAATCCTATTTTCTGATCTTTTTCTTATAAGTACATGCAAAGCAACACTGCTTGCAAAGACTAAACCTTGAAAGAACCTACATGTCCATCCATAAGGGAATGGTTACATAAATTACAGTTCATCCACATTTTGGACATTCCTGCAGCTAGTAAATGAAATGATTCAGATTAATCCATTTACCAAGTATTTAAGGAGGGCCCACCATGTGCAGTACTGATCTAGTCACTGGGGATGTAGTAGAGAGTGTCCATGGCTGGACTCTGAAGTCCTTCTCCAGTTCTTGGGCTCCTGGCTTGGAGGAATCGCAAGCCTTGGCCCACGAGATGGAGAGAGATGACAGACACTCAGGGAATACATGTGAAGAATTTATTGGAAACAAAGTTTAAGGGTGCAAAGTGAAAGATATTTCCTAAGGGGAAACGGGTCTGTCTCTGCGAGTGAAGCAGAGAATAATTAACTCTGAAATTCCCCCTTTTATATGCCAGTAGTATATATTCATGTAAAGGTATAATTACTTTATGTCACGGGTTTGGGGGTCTGGATTTTTTCAGGTATGGACATAACTTAAATGTTCCAGACATTCCTTTCTCCTATACGTGTGATGGGGAAAGTCATCGTTTCTGGTGTTTTTCTGTTTGCTGATTGGTGGTCACTGTTCCATGGTCTAATTACTCCATTCTATAAGGCTAAAATAACTGTTTTCCTTGGTTATTTTTCTGTAACTATTTCCTTCTTATTGTTTTTTCTCTGTTTCCTCCTTCGTGTTTTTTTGCCTCTTGTTTTTCTGTCGCTAAACAAGAGCACATTAAAGTCACTCTTGGCCAGGTGTGGTGGATCACTTGAGGTCAGGAGTTCGAGACCAGCCTGAGCAAGAGTGAGACGCCCCCCCCATCTCTACTAAAAGTAGAAAAAATTAGCTAGACTGTGGTGGCACACGCCTGTAGTCCCAGCTACTCAGAAGCAGGAGGATTGCTTGAGCCCAGGAGTTTCAGGCTGCAGTGAGCTATGATGACACCACAGCACTCTAGCCCAGGCAACAGAGCGAGAAACTGTCTCAAAAAAAAAAAAAAAAAAAAAAAAAATGTCACTCTCACATGGAAATCATACTCTAATGGGGAATGCAGTGGGGTGGGCACATAACTAAGCAAATGTGAAAAATAATAATAAATCAAGGTAAGGGAATAGAATGTGACCAGGGATGAGGGTCAGGAAGGAGAGGTTCTCATCTGAATGGGATGATTTGAGAGGTCACGTTAGAGGAGAAACCTGAGAGAAGGAGGGAGCCAGGCAGGTAGTGATTGCCCGGTATAAAGGTATACAGTGAAGAAAGAAGTTGCAGAACAATGTGCACAGTATGATCCTCTCTAGGAGGAAAAATGTAATTTGCGTATGTTTGCATATTTTCATAAGAAAAATT
Organism: Eulemur rufifrons; assembly: GCF_041146395.1. Taxonomy (NCBI): domain Eukaryota; kingdom Metazoa; phylum Chordata; class Mammalia; order Primates; family Lemuridae; genus Eulemur; species Eulemur rufifrons. Next base: position 30,113,005 of record NC_091010.1, on the reverse strand, counting down.
CATAGAAGAAACATTCTAGGCTGTTAGCACTGGTTACTTCAGAGGGACAGGAAATGGGGGTGGGAAGGTGAGAAGAGGGTGGGAAACCCTTAGGTTTATATATCTGTGGTGGTTTTACTTATTAACAAAATAAAGAGAAAATGCCTAAACTTCAGGAGATGGGGGTTGGTTTTGTCTTTGTTGTTTACTACTCATATGAGCCTCTCTTCATATCTCTGATACATAGCACACGTCCCACTGTCCCTTAACTATTAACACTTCTGCCTCCTCTATCAGATACATTGGGCTGAGACCATGGCTTATTCCAAATAAAAAGTGCAGAATGGCAAAAGGAATGCTTAGGTAATTGGATCAATGACATCTTTTCATTTTAAAGATCAATCAATAAACTGTGAGATGGGAAGATGAAACTGTCAACTAGGAGAGAAATAACAGGGTTCAACTCTGACCAAAATGAACCACTGACAGAATTTTTATTATCAAGCATTGATTTCCCAAATGGAATGATGACTACAAAATTATTTTCTACTTTAAAATAAAAAATGTGACTACCAGGAAAAAGAAAAGGAACTGGATTTTTTCTCCTTTTTGCCACCTAAAGCATCGCTTCCTCTGCAAACCTAAACACAGAGATACTAGTGAGGAAAAAAGCCAAAACAAAAGTAGAGAATAAAAAAAGAAGGTTAGTATAGAAAACCAGGAGAGAATCAGAGTTTGCTTAGGAGAATATTCTGGAGGAGTTTTCACCTATTCAGCAACTGATAGGAAATAAAACTTTTCCATACAGAACAAATGTATTTCCCTCCCCATGATCTTGCTTAAGAGAGTGAATTCCCAGAGTTCAAATCTGATGCTGCAACTGAGAAAGTTCTGATAATGTGTTTAAATTGCTGTATAACACATCATCATCAGCTAAGCAAATATTTTCTCACTTTAGCTGTAAAGCTGTCATGTTCTTCTTCGAAATGGCTCAGGACTCCTCATAGCACTAGCAATTTAAGAAGACTCTGCCATGAAATTACACTCTTCAAACAGGACAGATTTTTTAACTTGCATTTAACAAGCTGCATATCCTGTGAGCATGAAATTTACTCAAGAGCAGTCTGGACCCACCAGAGGAAGTGAGGCATCTTTTGGGGAAATGGCGGTATTATATACTTCTTAGCCATTTGTGTGTGTGAGTGTGTTATGGGTATGTGTGCACACATTTGTGAAGATTTAAGGTAGAAACAGCTCTATCACCCCTGGAAACTATTGTAGCAATGAATCGGGAAGAACTGCCACTTTGTGTAATGGAGATAGGGTTACTGCATGTAACACTATACAGTATTACCTTTGATAAGGCATCAGAGCCATCCCAAATGTAAAATGAACATGTATATTTCAGATGCAGCAGACAATGACAAGTGGAGAAGCTCAGATTTCTAACTACTAAACAGAGTTCCCAGGGGAAGCTGATCAGTCCCCTCCACACTCAATTTCTCACATCTTTTAGGATTTGCCAGCAGCTCAGGGACCCTCAGGGTTATACCCACTCTAGATTAAAGCTTCTACCAATTCTTTTGTCACCATTAAAATTTGCATGATATTGACCTCCAATTACATTTTGACAGGATTGCAGCAGGCAAGTGGGAATAATAGGGTCCCCCGTATCATCCTTTAAATAGAATCACACGCATTGCCTCCTTGACTACTGAGATTTCCAGGCCTCTGCATGATGAAATGGAGAAATGATATCGCCTGGGTTCCCTTTAACCAGGTTATATCCTATTTGTGTGTTTAACATATTTGTAACTTTTTTCCTGAGAGTAAAAGTCAAGAAAAATGTAAAAAAATACAAAAAAAATATTACCTAAATCTTGGTTTATAAAGAGAGGCATAATCCTTTTAAGGGCTATAGTTGAAGTCTATGCTATGAAATACTATGATTTTCATAAGAAAATAAATGACATAGACAGTAGATAAATGTGAGAAGGCAAGAAGGGGAGGTGAAAACCAGTTAGAGTCACTACAGAATTCGTATGACCTGAGAAATCTATCACATGATCTTACTGGCCATCGATAGGACAGAGGTTAAATAAGTCATGATATATTCATACTGTGGACTACTGTGAAGTATTAAAAAGAATGAGGTAGGAGTATATGTTCTAATACGTAAATTTCCAGTACATATTAAAGCCACCCAAAACATAATCACATTAACAATTAACTAATCACATGTTTCTATATATAAATTCTTATAATTTACATAAAAATTGGGGGAAGGGAGAAAGGAAAATGTAACAAATGCATCCTCATGAATTATTATAATTATTACATGCACAATAATACTGACACTATTATTAAATAATAAATATAAAACACTGTGTAATATTTTAATATAGATTCAATTTAAGCACATTTTTTTCCTGTTTCTTTCTTTACCAAAAGGAAACTAAAAGTCAATAATGAAATGACGTTAACGGAATGTTTGCAAACAGGTAACTACAGACCCAGCTGGCTGGAGAAGGCTACGAGAGGGAATGAGGCCAGGGCCCTTCGACACTCAGCTACTGCCCATCCTGACTTGCGGCCACACTACCAGGCATCATGGGTGCCTTCCTGTAAGGCTTTTGCTTCTAAAAAAACATTATTAGTGTAATTTAAAAATTAGGTTTTCTTTTCATAAAAGATGAAGTAACCACAGTTCAATTACATTGAATTAAATGATTTTTGATATTGAGGCCTGGCACATAGTAGATGCTAATCTAGTATCCATTGAACAAAGAAATCAATTGGGAATTAATGAGAGACTCAGACACTTTCATATCAAACAACTGTATAATTCTTTAAATCTTGCTCAAAAATATAGTAACAGGGACTACTCTCCTTTTAATGGTTTCATATTTATTAAAAAATCACATGTAGTGGAAACAACCCAAATGCCCATCAATACATGATTGGATTAGTAAGCTGTGGTATATGTATACCATGGAGTATTACTCAGTTATAAGAAATAATGAAGATACGACATCTCTATGGTTCTCCTGGAGAGAGTTGGAACCCATTATATTAAGTGAAGTATCCCAAGAATGGAAAAACAAGCATCACATGTACTCACCAGAAAATTGGTTTCCCTGAACATCACCTAAATACACATCTGGGAACGACACCAATCGGATATCAGACTGAGGTGGGGGGTGGGGAGGGGAGGGACATATGCCTACATGACGGGTGCAACGCGCACGACCTGGGGATCAGACACACCTGGAGCTCTGACTTGGGGAGAAAGGCGGTACATGGGCAACGTATGTAACCTGCAATTCTGTATCCCCCATAACAATAAGATGAAATAAAAAAAAAAATCACATGTAAAAAAGTGGCTCTAATCTTTTTAATTCACAGTGAAGTCTATTATGTCCATGTGTTTATAGCTCAAATTACTGTTAATGAATGTTTACCCAAAATGAATTAAAAAACTTACAAGAATGTAAAACTCCTTTGAAAGTTTTGTGTTGCAAACTTAAAAAGTGTATCAGAAGTCAGATTTCCAAATACCAATAAAGCCTGATAAAAAAATGAATAATGCTAATATTCTTTCTGAGATTGAATTTCTATGTATTCAGATTTTAAAATGGTCCACATTACTTAGGTCAGAGAAGCAGGAATATGTTATTAACAATCTTTGCTTTGCTCCTGTCCTTTACATACAGAGAAAAGTCCAAGAAAATAATCTGCAGCACAAATGTGACGTCTGTGTCACATTCACAGCCAGAGTCCCAGGCTCCTAGTGTGCTATGCCGCAACCTGGCCAGACCAGGAGAAACACCAGTGCTGTGTGTTAACATCACAGCTCCCAGGCTTCTCTAGTGGAGATTCTGACTTGGCAGGCCTGGGGGAGAACCTAAAAATCTGTTTTTCACACTCAATTCAAGTGACTTTATGACTTGACACATTTGAGAAGCAACATCTTAAGTGGACTCTCATCCTGTACCTTGCCTTAAAAATACAGACCCCAAATGATTAAAAACATAACAACAGAATCCTGTGAAAAACCACTTGAGGATGGTTCAATACGAGAGGAGATGTTTATGAGGCAAAAATAAATATCCATTGCTTTTAAATGGGTTTCTGTTTTAAAAAGATATACTAAACCACTCCATAGCTACGGAATTAAAGGAGAAAATGACATAAGTTGCTGTAAGGTAAACAATGTTACCTTTCAGGGCGACTCATAATGCCATAGACTAGGAAAGGACCCTGAAATCTCTTTCTCTTCTGTCTCCCTTTTTAAAGAATCTGTTACTAGTACAGTTTTCACACACTAAAAAGAGAATTAAAGGGAAATGAGAGGTGAGTTCTGAAATAGGTAGCTTTGGCCAGGAGGAAGGTTACAATTTATGTTTCCTCAATGTCTACTTTATGGCAGGTCAATTATTATTTGGCCCGTGCAGAATTTCTGATAAAATAGATATTTGAAGTTCAGAGAGGTTAAGTGACTTGCTCAAACTGATTTAGCTGGTCAGTTTTAGGGCTGAAAACCGAGATCTAGGAAGTCGGGGAAGAGATGAAATCACACAGACATGGACTTCAACCACTCTAACATGGTATCTCTGCAGACTGCCTGGCACAGGGGTGGCGACTGATAAATGAATGAGTAATGAATAGATTTGCAAATGTCTTGGTTGAAAAGGTGACATGAGTTCTCACTGGTCCGCTCTATAAGCAGCAAGCCCTGATTACAGTGCCACTGATGTTCTATAGCCTTCTGGCCTCACTGATTAGTGATAAATTTCTTAAGCACTTTGTAACTCATTTAGTTTCTTTGTTTGTAAAAGGTGGGACAGCATTCTCTGCGACTGAGGTTTTGCAAGAGAGCAATAAAGACTGTAAAATGCTTTGCAAATATAAATGGTTATGGAGACTATAATACAATGAAGCATAAATAACAGGATTGAATCATGTTCTGACTAAATGAGTTGTTACTCTTAAAAGCTTTCAAGTGAACATCCTGATTAGTTTTGCCTCACTCTTACATACACACGATTAAATCTCTTGATAACTTGGTTAAATGGGGACGTGACTCTTTCCTGGATCAAATTAGGTTTTGAAGGCTGCTTGTGACCTGGTCAGTTTGAGAATACTCTACGGAAGGGATACAAACGACTTCAACGTTTCACAAAGGATGATTTCTGTATCAGTGTATAGTGTCTAGTCAGACGAATTCTCTGCTCAGCTTGCTCCCCTAAGAATGGGGGATTTGATATTGACGGGTGAAAAGAAAAGGAGTCTTAGAATGTTAGAATTAAAAAAAGCAAGCTAGCTAGTATGGGTCTGTGGAAGGCCATTGGAGACAGGTGCGCAGAGTTTAAATCCAGATCTGCAACCAATGTGCTGGGACCTCGGGCAAGTTCCTGAACTTCTCTGAGCCCCAGGTTCCTCAGATCAGGATAAGAAGTTTCCTCTGGGGTGGATATGACAAATGGCAGAAATGTACCCAGCACAATTCTATTCACATAATAACTTAGAAAGGTTATATATTCTTTTCAAGGACACACAGCTTTGGAGAGGAGCCAGAGAGCCAGTGTGTAGCAGATTTAAGGGAATCACACAAGTTAGATTTTTTAAAAAAATCATCAGTGTCTCTGCTTTGTATCTCTCCAAAGTATAAACCTGAATTTCTATCATTTCAATTTCATTCCATTTTTTTTTTAAATTCACCAGTTACGGAAAATTATATATCAGATAAACTGAAGAAAATAAAAACTAAATCTATAATATTCAACTCTAGCTTCAGAATATTCAGAAGAGTGCAGCACTGTAATATACTCACTGAAATATTTTAGAAAATTATAGACATCATCTTTTAGGAATTAAAGTCAGCTCTATCTGAATATGCAACTTTTGCAACAAGCCCACCCAACATATTATATGGAATAAAACCCCAACTAGTGTAACTTGAGCCTTCTTCCTTGATGTAAACATAATAGATACTTTTTCAATTTTTAAAAATTTTATTTTAAAATAATTATAAATTCATGGGAAGCTGCAAAGATAGCACAGAGAGGCCGCCATGCATCCTTTAAAATTTTAGCATTTAATTCATATTTTTATTCAATTCTAGCATCTGCTTTATGTCTATTTGGATCAGGATTATTTTATATCTTACAACTGTTCAGGGCAGAGACCTCTGTTATTCAGGTTTGCACAATGCATTATGTGCGAACGATGCAGAATGTCTAGAAACAATGATATACCTGCTTACTTTTCCCTCCATTTTAGCAATCCATGTAATTTCTGAGAATCATATATTTTAAAGGCTATTTTTAGAAAACTAATTTCTGATCATTAAGTGCTTGTGAGGTATTATAAAAAAAATCGGGGAGAAATGTGGTTATTTTTTTAACTCTACTTTCAGTGCCAAGTTTAAGATTACTTTGTACTCTGTATGCAAAATGACGATAACTTGCCCCAGAACTTTCCTCAGTCCCCCAGACCTCCACTCCCCATTTGGTCGTGGCCTCCTGTCCTCCAGAAAGTTGCTTTCTTTCTTGGGTACCATCGTACACTCAATTACTGAGGAAAAGTGTCACCAACAGTGGGACATATGCCTAGATACAAGTCATTCATTTCTCCATTCATTCAACAAATTACGATGAAGTGATAACTCTGTGTCAAGACCTGTTATATGCACTAGACATGATAGCTGTCAACAAGTCAGAGTCAGTCCCTGCCCGCATGGACTTTTACAGTTCACCAGGGAAGACAGCAAAGTTCAAAGGTGCAGTTACGGAAGAAGACAAGTAAGGTGTTGTGGATGTATTTACCAGGTGGATCTGAGTCTGGAGTTTAGGGAAGGCTTCCTGGAGGAAGAAAACTGGGGGAGGAGAGATGTCTGGCTATGTTGGAATAATCATTCTGAGGTTTTCTTTCATGGTTGCAGATGAAGAGACTCATATTCTTTGTGTCTGCTTCTCCATGTTTTCTTTCCAGAAAAGTGTTCTTTCATGCTTGCTTATTTTTCCATTTGTGCAAATAAAAACACATTGCTTTCAGGCAGTTAGCATCATGACATCACTTTCTTCAACCTTTGTTTAAACCATTACTATTACATCCAGGGCGGGGGGAGGAGGAGGCCGGGAATGTAATCTTATCTTCAAAATCCAGGACAATAAATAATGTCTTAAAGTTCATAAATCAGTAACACAGCACACGAAGCATATACAGAGTGCACTGAACCCCCAAAGCTTAGACCTGTTGTCTCAGGCACACTGGCCTCTATTCACACTGACACTAAAGGTAACAGGCTCAGACCTGCTTCACTGCCCTCAGAGGGCTACATTAGGCTACATTAAGCCCCAGTGTGCCTGACATGTGGGGCAGGGCAGTATTTGACCCACTGATGTTTCATAAAAATATATTAGGTCATTAAATATGAAATGTCCGATTTCAAATCAAAAGTGTAGCTTATATCTCAAACAAGAAGCAGTACAATGAATCAAAGTATGCACCTAAACTATCCACACAGTTTTGCCATCTTAAGGGTAGCTAGTTTATGCCAGCAGTGAAGAAGCCTGGACAGCAAGTGGTGATGAAATCACAAAAGGTGTTTTCCATAGTTTGTTGAGAATCGAATAGTTTTCCTTGCAAGAAGTGGTCCAAAGTCTGGAAGAAGTGGTAGTCAGTTGGTGCAAGGTCTGGTGAATAAGGTGGATGACAGAGAGTTTTCATGTGCAGCTGCTGTAGTTTGAACAGTGTTGTTTGTGCGATGTGGTAGGGTGTTATCTTACAAGAGCATTGGCCTGTCTCTGTTGACCGATCTCGGCTGCTTAATCGCAAGCATCGTCATCATTTTGCCCAATTGGTTGCAGTAGACATCCACTGTGATTGATTGACCAGGTTTCATGGAACCGTAGTGGATAATATTATACCAGGCTGGACCAACAAACAGACACCATTAGTTTTTTTTGGATGAATATTTGGTTCTGGACTGTGTTTTGGCACTTCATCTTTATCCAACCATTGTGCCAAATGCGTGCAATTGTCAAAAAGAATCAATTTTTCATCACAAGTAACAATACAGTGTAGAAACGGTTCACCTTTATGTCATGACAGCAAAGAATGGTAAGCTTTGAAATGATTTCTCTTCTGATGCTCATTTAATTCATGTGGAACCCATCTATCCAGCTTCTTACCTTGCCGATTTGTTTCAAATGGTCCAATATTGTTGAAATAGTAACGTCAAACCTTGCTGCTAATTCACGCATAGGATGAGATGGATTTGCTTCCACTACAGCTTTCAGCTCATCATTATCTACCTTGGTCTCAGGTCGCCTATGTGGCTCATCTTCAAGATTAAAATCAACAGAAGGGAACTTCTCCAACCATCCAAGTACTGTGTGTTCATTAGCCACATCCTTCCCAAACACTCCATTGATATTTCAAGCTGTCTGTGCTGCATTGGTTCCACAACAAAACTTATATTCAAAAATAACACGAATTTTTGACTTATCCACAGTTTCACGAAAATTGCTTTAAAAAATAAGTTTGAAAGATAATCACAAGCCAAGTCGTGCGTTTAAAAGAATAGAGGACGTACCTTCACAATAAAAATAAAACAAGAAGTGTCAAAGTGGCATGTCAGGGATATCAACTGTCAAACTGAGTACTACTTAAGGAAATCGAACGCGTCATACTTAATAACCTAATATAATTGCTGGCAAAGCCATATACACAGACACAAATAAAACATGCCATTATTAATTAATGTTCATTTGCTTTGGTCCAATTTTCATTTTCGGTAGTTTTCTCTTCTTTGTAATGTGGTGGTCATTGTTCAATTGACTTAAAATTCCAGTTTTATGGCAATGGACTGAAAATAAGTAAATATTTTGTTACGATTCAATTGTTTTCAGTAGGCTTTTTTTTTTTTTTCCGAGTGGCCCACCCAACTGCAATCTTGATTTGGTGAAGTTAAATTTTTATTTTCTCTTTTGAAATTTTTCAAAACTGTTACTAGATTTCTCCAACAGAAGGTGCTGTGTACAACATAAAGGCATATATTTCACTTTTCAGTGTTCAACTGCTTCTACAACCACTTGACACTTCACGATTACTATCTGTCTCATGGCTGGTAAGTTAAAAGCAAGTTAGAGTGAAATGAACCAAAGTGGCCATTTCTAATTGAGAAATCTGTGTTTAAGATATTGCTGATGCACAGTTAGTAAATTTAGAAAAAGTATTTTCTGTTATATAACAAGTATCAATTTCCCTTTCCTGCTTCTGTTTACAATAAAATAGTATAGTTACTGAATCTAAAATGTATTATCTTAAAAACCTCATTTGTTCTCATCTGAAAGTTAAGCAATGAGAACAAGAAAGAAAATATTTTCCTAGCATTATATAACTATTTGGGGAACTTCAGCAACATTTTATTCTAATATAGTGATTGGGGTTTTAAAATAATAGCATAATTCATATATCTTCAAAGTCTTCTATATAATACTTAGGTAGCAACAATTTTGATTTTAAAACCTAACAGATATGTAAAACAAAGTCCACACATTGTCCAGAAGAAATATAATGTAAGCCACATATGTAATTTAAATTTTTCTTATAGCCACACTGAAAAATAAAAAGGAACAAGTGTAATTGATTTTTTTTTTTTTTTTTAAGATGGGAGCTTACTATGTTGCCCAGGCTGGTCTGGAACTCCTGGGCTCAAGTGATCCTCCCACCTCTGCCACCTGAGTAGCTGGGGACTATAGGCATACAACACTACCACACCTGGCTCTAATTTTAACAATTTTATTTGGACCAATATATCTAAAACATTACAAATTCAATGTGTAACAAATGTAAAAATTATTAATAATTTAAAAATTATCAAGGAGGGTACTAATCTTCACATATCTGGTTTATTTTACATTCGCAGCATATTTTGATTTGCACTAGTGCTATTTCAAGTTCTCTACAGACACATGGAGCTAGGGGCTACTGCATTGGACAGTGCAGGACTGTCCAATAGAACATTTCTCAAGCTCTTTGATTTGTAAGGAGGAAGGATTTTTCTACTAGCAACCTAGCCACATAACAACCACCATAACATAACAACACAACCACAAAGTACAAAATACCCCTTGGGGTTTGACTTTGCAAACACAATTTTAAACATGTTTAATTCAACTTTACGAGTTTAATTAAAATTTTCGTTAAACTTATAAAATGGATTCAATTTGGTGCACTCTAAAGATTATTTGGGGTGGGGGAAATGAGTGTTTGTTTTCTGTTTGCAGTGTCTTTTCCTTTGCTGAGAATACACGAATTGACAAGGGCTAGAACAAGATCTACATCTGCTGCCAAAGAGAAAAGTTGTTTCTGCCACATGATACCTTAGTGGTAATGGGAGGTTCTTCACACCCGGGCCAACTGTCCTCTGTGTCATTCTAGCCTCTTACCTCAATAGAGCTTTGCTAACACACCTGCTTCATTAGCACAAGCATTGATGCTTTATAAATAACTCTTAATTCCCCTTATTTTGCAGCTACAGTTTCTCCTGAATATATACCACATCCTTTTGAGTCATACAAGAACTGAGAGGGTGCCTTGATTAGTAATGGAAAATTTAAATACCAGCTGACATTTATGTGACACTGTTGTTCTACACAAAGCACTTTCACAGGCATGTTTCATTCAAGAACACACAGAGGCAAAGGAGTACTGTCGGGAGACAACTGTAGAGTCAGAGGTCCAGGTTTTGGAAGTTTGCATCTACCTATTTACTAGTTCCCAACTAGGCAGTAGTGATGGGGTGTGTGCCACCCTCATCAACCGTGACCAGGGTTTCCACCAGCCCATATGGTATCTTTGTACAATTTGCAAAAGGGTGCCCACTTGGGATAGACACAACCCCACAGGTACATGACTTGGCAACTAGATAGTAGCTTTGAACAAATTAGAGAAAAGTGCCCCTCTATCCTGTGGGCCACTGTCAGGGCAGATGGCTTGGCAAGTGGAAGAGAAAGGATTTCAGACCCCACTTGATTTCCTGCACAACTTACACGGCACCTGTGACCGTGACTAAACATCGAGTGATTCTCATGTATCAGGCATTGTGCTACAACTTTACATACATTTGCTCATCTATTCTCCCTTAGTTCCCTATGAAGCAGCCTCACTTTACAGACTTAAACTAAGGTTTAGAGAGGTTGAGTGCATGGTTAGGGTCACACAACCAGTAAGTGGTAAAGCCAGGATGCGAATTCTGGCCTATGTGACTTCTACTGATTACGATCCTAACCACCACATAGTACTGGCCAAATTACCCTCCTCCTTGAATCTGTCTTTCTCTGGAGTTATTCTAAAAGTTAAACTTGATGGAAAGGCTCTGCACATTGTAAAACACGATAGAAACATAATCTGATCTTTACAATTATGTTGTTTAATAAAAATCACTGATCAAAATATTTGCTAAAATGATTTTTAAATATTTGAGTTTTAAGATTTTCAGAGTATAGATGCAGGGCAGTGACTTAAAAAGAAAAAGATTTTCGGAGAAGAGTGTACAACAGGACTAATATAAAAATAGCATATAGATTGGTTATAAAGTAGGACATGCAATTCATTTATGGAGAAGGGGGTTTAAAAAGGAGACATTTATAAAGAAACAAATATTATCAAGGGTCATTTGCCACAGATGACAGATAAAGCTTAACTGTTATAAAATTAATAGGTTAAATAAAATAATGGTAGAATGATTTATTTCTCTTTTCTTTAAGGAACTCTTCAGTGATCTGGTCACTAGTTTACTTCAGGAACCATTTTCATCTTGTTAACTAACAGTTACCCAGGAGCAAAAAAAAGCAGGGGAACAGAGTGGAGAGGATAAAGACCATAAAAAACTTGAACCCTCCTGAACTGTGCTTACGCTTCTCTACTCAGGAGAGAGCGTCCGCTAGTTGGATCTTCAAGGAAAAAGATAGGTTGACTTTTTAAAAAGACAGATTGATTTTTATTTTTGCCTGTTTTTGGAGGGGGAAAGGGTCTGATAAAAATGAAGTGTCTTTGGGGTCTGGAGAAGAGTGGTGGGTAGTGGGGCTTGAGCTCGGTATGAAGTCTGAGCTTCAGTCATAAAATGTGTGGTTGTTCTTTTATTATTATTCTTAAATTAAATAAATGGAGAAAACCTCTGTCCCTTGAAAATTCAGTCCTCCTTGTCATTCTAGTGGCTTCCCAGTGCTTGATTCTTTAAACCTGGAGGTATTTACATTTTTTTTAATTGTCTAAAGCGGAACCAAAGTTTATCTGGTCTTTAAAAATGTAGCAAAGAAACCCTACCTACTATTTCCAAAATAAGACATAGAATTTAGGGTGGGGGATTATATTATTGCTTCTTTAAAAAGTCTGACAGATGCCCTCTACATGGCAGCACTTGCTTGGGGCCTCACTCCATTGAGCAAAGATGTAACTAATTCCTGTTTGAAAACTGGTTTATTAAAAACAAAATGAAGAGATATCAGCATGAAATCAAGGAAGTCCACTCGATAAATAAATCTTAATTAAAAAAAATTTCTTCTTCTGCCCGATAGGACACACTATAATGTATACTCAAAAATGAAGGAGAATATATAATTAGAGTATTCAGTGTTCTTACTAGAACTGCACTGTACCATGAGACAGCCACTGGCTACATATGACTATTAGAAATTAATTCAAATTAAATAAAATTAAAAATTACCTTCCTCAGTTGCACTAGTCACATTTCAAGTGCCCAAAAGCCACATGTGTCTAGCAATTATTGTACTGGACAGCACAGATACAGACCACTTCCATTATCATAAAGTTCTATCGTACAGCACTGTCTTAAAATAGTCAATATTCTTCCAGAATATGGTAACTTTCTCAGAACTTTTCCTTTGCAAAGTAAATGCTCATCTTTATTTTTTTTTATCCTGGATATTAACACTAATGAAGGATGGAATAGAGGAAATAGATTAATGAGACCTTTCCTCCAGACAGCTATATATTATATTGAGGTTATCTTTCTACCCGCTCTCCCAGGATTCAGTGAGTATCTAAATCAGCACTGTCCCTGGTAACGGTGATTCAAAGATAATGATATATACCTTGTCCTCAAGAAGCTTACAGCATCAAGATAGCTACCCATTTAAAAAAAAAAAAAAAAAAAAAAAAAAAAAAAGGCCGGGCGCGGTGGCTCACGCCTGTAATCCTAGCACTCTGGGAGGCCGAGGCGGGTGGATTGCTCAAGGTCAGGAGTTCGAGACCAGCCTGAGCGAGACCCCGTCTCTACTAAAAATAGAAAGACATTATATGGACACCTAAAAATCTATATAGAAAAAATTAGCCGGGCATAGTGGCGCATGCCTGTAGTCCCAGCTACTCGGGAGGCTGAGGCAGTAGGATCGCTTGAGCCCAGGAGTTTGAGGTTGCTGTGAGCTAAGCTGACGCCACGGCACTCACTCTAGCCTGGGCAACAAAGTGAGACTCTGTCTCAACCAAAAAAAAAAAAAATCCTTGTGTAGTAGATACTACATTTAAAAAATAAGCAATCCACTTTAGCACTTAAGAAATATTGGATGGATACGTGAAAATTTTATACTTTATTTTCCTTAAAACAATAAAAAAACTATCATCCATGGGAAACCCATTTCTCTTGTTCTTTCCATTTTTTGTCCTGAATCATCATATTCTTTCTGCATTTTCACAAATGCTGATTTAATTCTTTTTCTTAGGGTATACTTATTTTAAAACTTTTGATTGTGGGTTTTTAAAATAAATTTCCTTATAAGAGAATGACTATATTTCATGCTCCGAAGAAGGCAATAAAAACTAGAAATCTGAATTACCGTTAAATGTTTCTATCCATCAGAAATCATTTGATGTTGTAGGTGGGATATAATGTACATATCAGCATATATATACTCATTAAATAATATATATTCACCACACGTATAACTCATTCAAAAAGATTATTCTTCTGAACTTAATCTAGGCCAAATCTAAGCTAGACCAAATCTAGAGGTTTGTAGGAATTTTCCTCTGTAGGTTTATTTTCTACACCATAGGAACATACATTTCTCTAGTAAGTGGGATATAGTTAAAAGTCTTTGAAAACAGGCCGAACTAGATTTCAGCCCCAGCCCTGCTACTTACTAGGGTGACCTCAGATAAGTTATTTGACTTCTCTGAACTTTAGTTCCCTTATCGGTAAAGTGGGATTAAACCCACCTATTTTGCAGTGCTATGCTTTCTTTTTGAATTTTTTTTTTTTTATAAAGGCTTTTCTTCAGTGCCTTAGTAATACTAGACATTCAAGACTTATTAGTTTCCCTCGACCTTGCAGTAAAGGCATTAAATTTATTGTTGGTGATGACTGTGTTTTATACCAAACCTTTGGCATGACAATTTTTTCTACAGAATGAATATAGTAGCAATAACAACTGATATTTATCAAGGGCCTACTATCTGACAAGGACTGTATTTCATATCTGCCTCACATAATTACTTTATTTATTTTCAATAACTCTACAAGGTAAGGAAAGTAATCTCCATTTTACAGAAGAAACAGAGGCTCAGAGGGATCAAGAAACTTGCCCAAGGTCACTCCTCAGAGACCTCTGAGTTTGCTTAGCTCCTCTGTCCACACTTTGACAACATGAGAGACTACAGGGGATGCGTTCCAAAAGCCAGTGAATTAAAAGGTAAAAGACTGAATTTTATGGAATGTGAATTAGATCTCCAATAAAGCTGTTATCTGAAACAATTGCTGAATTTGTAATGATTAGGAAGTGAGCATAAAAGAAAGATTAGCTCGGATATTTCTCTTCATAACATCAGATTTTATGGTGAGCTTGATCTCTGATTTCTTTTAACACTTTTGAAGGAAAACTCTGCATCAAAATCCTCCTCTCAAAACTCGGCTATTATTCCCAATGTCTACTGAGAAAAACTGCTATGGTTCTAACGACCAGAGAGCCTGAAGAAGTTGTGTATGAGAAAGTGACATGCTCAGATATATACCAGTCTTACGAGGTCAAAGAATATGACATGGAAACCCCACAGACTCCAATAATTATCCTGAAACTTATTTTCAGAAAACTAATTATGGCCCAAGAGAAATCAAAAATTCATGAAGAATATTGAAATAACGTGGGAGAAAACTGAATGAGCTGAAGGAGTCTGAAAATAATAATTCCCCAAATAAAATGTGAGTGTACTTTAGGCATAATGTTCTGCATGCTTTGTATACCACCTTCCGTTACTATTTCACCCTCTCCTCACCCTTTTTTGACTTAAAAAACTTTCTTGATATTTTTGGAAGGACTGATATATTTGATTAAAGACTGAAAGAATGATCAGAATATTTGTACATTTGTGCTGCAGGGAAAAAAGTCTGTTCGATTAAATGGAACGTCATGCCTTAGGATACAGAAAGACAACAATAAAAACCGAAGATCCTGGGTCCCAGCTTAAAATACAAACGTGTGAAATTCAGGTACTATTTCGCTTAACTTAGTCAATGCTTCGATTTCTACCTGCAGACATTTACCAGAATCAAGGAGCCATCATTACCTTCATCCATGCCATTAAGTAATTCAGTTAAATCTTCATTTTTACTGTCAAATTGATGCTCCTTCCATGTTTCACCATTTTCACTTCGAAGAACAATGAGTTCTCTCTCTTTTCCTCTCATGGACCCAAAGTGAGGGATTTCCACTATGACAGGGCTGGAAAAAAAATCCACCTTATTTTGGTATCAAATGAAATACATATATAGTACTGTACTTAACACAATGTTTCATCAACAGTATTCATTTGAAAATCAGAGGTGCCACTAAGGTTGGGAATGATTTCAAAGCTGCAGAATCATTTGCTAATTAAATAATAATAATATTAGAAGCCTGGTAACATGCCATCATTCATTCATTCACAAACAATTCTTGAAGGTCTACCACATGTTAGGCATTGGATTTAATGGGGGGAAATATTCAGCACATATAAATAGGAATTTTGAATCAAAGAATTGAAAGTTATCAAAATAGACCATAGAAAAGTTGGTCCATTTTTAAACGTAATAGGTTTATTATATAAAATGCTAATGATTTAAAAGGACACAGTCATTTCTTTAAAAAAGAAATTCTGTAAATATCCTAATTTGAAAGATTATGGCTATATTTTTTCCCTTAGCAAGAAAACAATCGATATTTACTCCTTCACAGTCAGTTTTTATGACTTTCATGGCCTGTATAGTTAAGAGTTTCTATGATTTTCAATTTGTGAAATGGTAGTGGGCAGCTTCATTTCCTGACTCTAATATAACCTGCATAGGAACATTTAAACTTTCTGAAAAAGTACTTGTTTGTTTGAACTTGTCATATAATGACATATTAATTTTTGACAGTGTCCTTTTGCAAAAGGAATGTAAAAGAATGGCTGCAAATTGAAAACAGCCAATCAAGCCACGGAAATATATTTTTGTTAAATTTTAAAATAGGTTAATACTAAAAAAGATGAATGGAAGTAAGCAGACCACAATCACACACAGTTTATGTAGTTGGATTGTGCAGCTTTATTTTATGACATTTAAGCAGACAGTATCATTATTCTCCTACAGAGGTTGTATGTAACCTCACCTTTTAACCTATGTGTTTATGTACATGTGATAACACAAGATACAGGATTAAATAGGTAAGAGCACAAAAAGGAATAGCAGTTGTAATGATCAAATAACAAAAACATGAGTATTTGATTTATTACAAAAGCATTCACTTTAAAAGGGGATGATAAATATAATTTTACTTTTGGCAAAATAATTATAACTAATTCAAATTTAAGATATTAAGAATAATGTTTTAGAATGCCTTTATTCTTTAATAGGTGGAAACAAAATCAAGTATTCCTAACAGTGTTAATAATTTCAAGAGTTATTAAGATATTTACCATAGGTTTTTAATCACACTTTATAATTGGACATTACATTTTATTCATTTTTGAGAACCAGATACAATCTTTGCAGGTTAATGTGTCAGATACTGTCTCTGTAAATATTTAAGGAATGTGGCTTTGTGTATGACGTTCAATGATATTGGAGAGAAGGTACGAACAAGGGTCTTTGACCAAGGTGAAAGCCAAGCATAACTTTTCATGACAGGTTTCTTCATGCAGACTGCCAAGGCAAATACACCAATCCAACAGACAAGCGAACGAACAACAAATACCAATGCGTTTCAGCTTCAACAAAACAAAACAAAACAATTTAATAACTTTAATCAAATATGCTATCTGCTGCCTATTTAATTTTCTTTAAATATCCTGCTTATATTCCAATGACTTTTCAAAATCTGTTTACTTACTGATGACTTTTTCTTCTCAAAGCCCACAGAGATTACACAGTACTCATAATAAGTACTTGTTTTAAGATCTCATTACAAACACACACACACACACACACACACACACTCTCTCACGCACTCACACACACACACAGGTACATACATATCATTTATAGCATATGTTGATTCAAAGCCTGAAAATATCTTCTCTTATACTTGGTTAAAATTAAAGACTGTCAGTCTGTCTTCAAAAGTATCATATTCAGAAGAAACATTTCAAATTAAAGAAAGGTTTACAAAAGCACAGAGTTATGAAAGCAGAATGCTTGCAGTGAATTCCACATGCTTGAAAAGCACAAGGTAGGTAGCGGTGCTACATTAAGTCAAGCCACTATGATTTATTTTTTTCTTTCAGTGACACACATCAACTGAAAGCATTAAAAAAAAAACTGAAAAAAAATAAAAATAAACTTAAGACAAGAATCAGACCATGGGTGTGACAGAAAAAAATTGAAAATGGAAAAAAAATTGTAGACATTCTGTATCTTGTCTATAAAGGTCCTACCCAATAAATTTTGTTCCTTGAGGCCCAAGCTGCAGGATTCGGCTAACCAAGCTCTCACCCTCATTTACAGGGGGAGGATTGGTAGGAAGATGCAGTTTACTGAATAACATCCATGCAGCAGGAAGAGAAACGAGAAGGGGAAATTGTGAACAAACTGTCCGTCACGACAGAGCCTGCCTGATTTGCACCCAAGTGCCACCTCAGAAAATGAATTAAATTTATTTTTCCTTTTTTTGTAAAATACCATATCACAGTGGATCATTCCCCTAAAATTTTTCTTTAAAAAGACATGTCCCCAAAGTAGCCATTTATTCCACGTGGTGATATATAATTCCAGCATCTGTATGTTTTCCTAAGAATGGTGCCTTGACTTCCATGGGTACCACTAGGGTTCCGTGCACTTGCTGAGCAGAGAACATGCTTCTCAGTTAGTAAAAGCCTTCACCAGCAAACCGAGTTAAGGAAGTATCAGCCTATGAGCCTTTCACAGAATCACACAGCTTTGTGACCTTTGGCACTACACAAAAAGTATACTCGATCAGGTCCGACTGAGCAGTTTCAAGAGTTAACTCCTTGAGTTAACAAGGGTGAAGAAAGTCAAAGATGTGGTATGAGGGCCAAGATTAAAATTGACAAAACAACTTACCCTAAAAATTGTGCCCCTGCAGGACCCATTTCTACCAGCCTACTGGCTAATCCCTCTCCTTCCACCATGGGGGGTGGGTTGGCCAGTTTATGTCTCTTTACCAAACGGCAGGTGATGCGGGTGGGAGCCGTACACTTGCGTGGAGGAATAATGATTCTCATCCCATGGTGACGGCTTCCTCTCATGGAGCCCCCTCTTGCGTCCACCATAAAGCTAACCAGAAACCTGCAGGGAGAAGATCAGAGGGCGAATCAGGGAGAGAGATAAACTGTCTTCACCGCAAGTTGTGAAATTAAATGTTACAGTTTAAAGCGACAGACAATGGGGCTACCATTTCCTCTCTTTAAAGATCAACTGGAAGTAAATACGGTGGAGTCACATCAAACATGCGCCGCTGAACTTGTGCACTCGGTAAAAACTGAGACACAACTTATTGTTGGTGGAACACAGTCCCCTAGCAGAAGCCAACCACTTTAGCAGATGCTCAAATTGAAGGAACAGTGCATGCGTCAAAACTGGAATAAAAACTGGATATTAAAAGGACTCTCAAGCATTAAGAGATCTGTGGTCTTTGTGGGTGGTTTAAGGTATATTCAAGGGTCATTTTTCACTGTAAGTGGTTTTTGCCATATGCTGCCCACGGAATCTCTCTCCCCCACAAGTAAGATGAAACTCCACGGTATGTCTTAATATATACAGCTCATAAAATGAATGTACATTTAATCATACCAGTACTAACTTTTACTATGATGAAGCAGAATATAAGAATAAAAGCAGGAAATGACTAGATTTGCTACGGCAATTTTGATGGAAAGGGATTAAATCTTTTCAGTATAAATATGGGTTTAAAAGCTGTATGAAATAACATTTAAATATTTTATACAGCAATATAAAAAATGCAACAGACTTCCAAGGAAATGTCGCTACATTATATAATTCTGCCATTAGCCTTTATATTAAAGCTAGTAAGGAAAAAGAGCCTGCATGTAGATATGGAAATGTAAAGAAATTAACTGTGTCATATCTGGGTGGGAGCAAAGTGGCATCCTTACTGTCTGTCATGTACAAGCGCTCACACCATCATCGCAGAGTTACGAGCACTCTGGTAAACAAATCAACGAGCCCAAACAAAAGGAAGTGTTAAGGTCAGACAGGGAAACATGAACATATCTTTGCATTCTAATTTCTAGATTTGAAAATATTACTAGAACAGCATCAAATGTTGATACTTAGAAAATTGTTTGAATTCTTAAAATTTTTCTGGGGGGAGAAAAAAATAACCCATCCATCAAAATTCTTTACTATTAATTCATCTAAAAACAATACTAACATCCTGAAATAGGTTTTAAGACCTTGCGTGGACACTCTAGCTGGGGACCCTTTTCTGAAGAGTGGCCTTTCAACAAAGGAAGTTGGCCTGCAAGCCCCAGGGAGAGAGGTAATAGGATGGGGACATTTTTCAGCTGATGAGATTTCTAGAACCAGCTCCGCTCATCAGTAAGGCCCTCTCATCTTCACACCCTTTTGCTCATTTTTGATTTAACCATTTTATTCAGGATTAATTTATGTCTTTGATAATATTCTATCAATTTCTAGAGACTGGGACCAGTATGATATTCAAGGTAAGAGGGGAAAAGACTGACTATCTGGAAAACAAAAACCATTCCTCCCTAGTCAAAGAAAAAGATACTTCTTCCCCTCTACAAGGGTCCACATGAATTGTTTCCAATGCTAAATGTTAGGAAGCTCGCTTGAAATTGCTCTGGGCTGCCTACATTTTCTTAGACATATACACATTCAACGACTACATATTCAGTAACAAAGGCAATATGACAATATCATAAGATAAAATATGATCTTCCCCTGCATTTAGTAGTTAAAATCAACTTGTCATTGGGAATCATAGTAACAGAATGGATTAAAAATGACACAAGACAAACTCTGGGTTTGAGGATTCAGTTGTGTTAGTACAAACACACACTGGCGTGTTCCCAGGGGAATGTTTGTCATGGAAACAGCTGAGCCTCAACAATAGAGGCAGTAATTCTGATTAGTTCTGCCTCGTTCACTGCTTGACCTGCAGAACTGAGTACAGTTCCAACACAAAATAGGCACATGATAAATGTTTATCAGATAAATCGATGAACACAATGAACTATTTTGCTACGTGTGCTTAGAAACTGTGTAGGTGAGACTTAGTTACTAATACTAACAGATGGATCAACAGATAGAAAGAACACATGGACAGCTGACTATAGCTGAGCAGTCTGAAGGTAAGGTAAGACTTATCAGTATTAATATAAAAATATCCCAGATATAAAGAATATCAGAACCAAATGGAAAAAATATTATGGCTAAGATGATTTTAAAAATAAACTGAAAGAGTCCTTTTTCTGTGTTCTGCATAGCACATAGTGTATGGCTGGTGCTCACTAACAGCCATTTATGGTTCTAGGGCTTCCAGCTTCATAGGGTCAACAGACTGAGGAGAGGTGGAACTATCTGTTAAACAGGATATGGGTCCTATTATTCAATAACATTATAAAATACAGTGATTTGTTTTCCAAACTCATTCCTTACATATTCTGTCCAAAAAAAAAAAGTCATGCAATATAAGTTATAGAAACAAATTAAAAGATGATATATAATATTAATATCCGTATCTTACTAACATTTAAACTACAGCATGAATTCTACAAACGATCCTAAAACTATACATGAATATTTCTAAGATTTAGGAACAGCAGGATGACAAATGCTGATACACTACAGACACTGACACAATCTAACTGCAAGAAAAAGGCACATAAACTAAAAATACAAAAAAAAATGGTTCACATAAAGGACACGGTTATCACCTTGAATCATACTGAGGAAGTGGAGAAGAATAGCTGCAAAATAATTTAGAAAGCAAATGGGAAAAATTAATGTAAGATAATTAGGAGCAAGCAACAGAAAATGTCAAAGACAAGCAAAGCAAAAATAAAAACCGTCAGAAAATGAAACCGAGGCATTTGGCATTTGTGAGACAACCTGGAAAAATATTTGCCTTATGGCTGGCTGTACAAACTACTCCACAGACCTGGCAAAAGTGAAATATTTCCAAGTGCACACCAGGTCTATATTTTCCTTTTCAAATAAATTCACACTAGCTGCCATTACTTTTGTTTTCCTGCACATGTCTATTGTCTCTATTGTCTTCAATAAAGTTCAAGGGGAAGGGGAGATAACTTAAGTATTCAAATACTTCATTGTCTCCAATGTATGGGAAAGTCCATTTCTGATTTTATTATCCTGTTTCCTCAACTTCTCAGTTTACTAAATTAAACCCTAGTACTCGTCTTTCATTTAGAGAGAGTACAAAGTAATGCTTCTAGGCCTTTGTAACACGGTTGTCAATTCACCAAGCTTTATCCAAAAAACACTTTGACATGTCTGGCTTCTGAATGTATCCCAGATATTTTATATTTTACTTCTCAAATCCGGTTTTTTTTGCTTTTGCAATTTTAGATTCATATACATCTAAATTGTATAAATATTTTAAGCAGTTTCAAATGATTATTATAATAATTCAAGGTTTTTCTAGTTGAGTTAAAGAAATGCAATGTTGATGATTCAATGCTCACCATACAATGTATAATTTACAAAGCACTTTCATGTAAATTATTCCTATTTGAATGACATTGCATTGATTTGTTTCTCAGAATTGTGGTGTTACCGGGCCAAAATCTACCATGATACTTTAAATAACCTGAAACATTCCTTTGAGTCTCAGACTTTTGTTTGTAAAAAGGGGGTAATAATACCTATCTCACAGTGTCATTTTAAGGTTCACATAAATATTAAATGAGACAACACATGTAAAAGATTTAGCACAATGCCAGGTACATGACAAGAAATACGTATATGTTAGCTATTAACAATTTAATTAGAACCAGCAGAAATTACTTCATGTAATACACAAGGTACTTCATAAATGTTAATTATTGTTAACTTATCTAATTCCAAATCAGTCCGCTCTTGTCCTTGATCACAATTAACTTACAGCCTAAATGCCAATTTCAAAGGCAAAAATACCTTCAGATAGTCATTATTTTAATGAATTGATTTTTTCTGTTTACATGGATGTCAATTATCTCAAGTTTCAATTACCTATAAGTGAAGAATCCAGTTATCTAAAAATATACTGATATATCTATTCAGTAACTGAAACGGGTCCCCTTTTCACCTCCTGCCTTAAATTCCATTGACCAGTGAGTCAGCCTGAAGAGGCTTTGACAGGGGTTTGACCACAGCACTTCCAGTGTACAGACATTTGTACCTTCTTCACTTTTTAAATATAAATTCATTTCCTGTTTTCCAATTATAACTTAACACAACTTAATTGAAATTATATTTTAGGAATGCAGAAGGTACTGACTGTTGATTGGAAGTTCAAGTTTAATCATCTGTCAAATCAAAGGCCTATATCATATGAGAAAAAAATGAGAACATCAGAGCTGACTGCTTATTTGGAAACTAAATATTTGAGAGACATTGTTGTATCATAAGAAGCGAAGCACAAAATCAGTGAGGTAAATTAACAGAAATACCTACATACTTAATTTTGCTATTGAAAAGAAAAATCAGATACCAGAAAAAAAAAATCATTTGAAATTCCAAGGAAGAAAAATGACTATGCTTAAATTTTTTTTTTAAATGTTATTGAAAAGGAAATTTTTGTAAAGGATTATTAAAGACCTAGATGATCAGAATAGCCAGGAAAGTTTGCCATACTAATAATTTAATTATTTTTTCCAGCACTGTGTTTTTATCAATAAAAATACACAGATTTGCTTAGGAAAAAACATTTACTAAGGATTTACAAATACATGTCACATATACTCACTAATGAGTACATATTTCTTTTTATTTTTCTGTAGAGACTAGGTCTAGCTATTTTGCCCAGGCTGGTCTCAAACTCATAGCCTCAAGCAATCCTCCCACCTTGGCCTCCCCAGGTGCTAGGATTACAGGCCTGAGCCACTGCACCCAGACCATATTTCAAATGTGAATATATTCATATACATGAAGCTTTTCAACATGAATTTATAACTGTAAACAATAAATACAATGTTAAGTAATTAATCAAGAAAAGTGGCATTTAGACTACTTACCCAGAATGAACAGGGCTTGAGACAAGATTGACATTGTCTAAGGTGTCTGCAGCCCAGCTATAATGTCTGAGAGAATCTGAATCAAATTCCCTTGTGAATGTTAGATGCTGAAAAATAAAAAGTTATATTACATAAACAAACCATATAAGACTGGTTTTCTCTACACGTATAAAATACATTTGTATTCCTCTTTATGTCTGGATAGACTAATATTTAAAATAAATAATTTTTAGGTTCTCTTTTATCGGTATATGTTAAAATTTGAGTACACGAATATTAAAAAATAAAGTCTACTAATATACTGCATTATTTCAATCTTTTAAGAAAGTACCTTGGGTAACTGGCATGGCAAAGAAATATCATAGAACTAATTCCAAGTATAATTTTAAGCACTTCAACACATCTCTAAATGAATCCTACAAGAGGTGTGAAATTGTTCCCAATTTTTTCATTTTTGTTTTCCTCAAAATAAAAATTAAAAATTCAATCTTGATGACTTCTGATTCCAAGTGGGCTAGAATAGCTAGCAGCAGTCTAGTGCTTTTGTCCAATAAACCAGATAAAATACAGAAATGGAATCTGAATGCAGCAGTGGGCAGCTGAGGCATCGAGAACTAAAAGAACTACAGGCACAGTTTTACCATGCTTTGGTTTACTGAGCTTCACAGATACTGAGGTTTTTCTCTTTACAAATTGAAGATCTGTAGCAACCTGCATCAAGCAAGTCTATTGGTGTTATTTTTCTAACAGCATGTGCTCACTTTGTGTCTCTGTGTCATGTTAAGATAATATTTCATATGTTTTCATTATTATTAACATCTCTTATGGTGATCTGTGATCAGTGTAATTGTTTGGGAGCACCATGAGCCATGCCCATAGAAGATAGCAAACTTAATCCATGAATCTTATGTGTGTTCTGACTGCTCCACCACTGGCTGTTCCTCCTTGGGCCTCTCTATTCCCTGAGACACAACAATATGGAAATTAGGCCAATTAATAACCCTACAATGGCCTCTAAGTGTTCAAGTGAAAGGTAGAGTTGAGGTCTCTCACTTTAAATCAAAAACCAGAAATGATTAAGCTTAGTGAGGAAGGCATGTTGAAAGCCAAGACAGGCTGAAAGCTAGACCTCTTATACCAGTTAGTCAAGTTGAAAACGCAAAAGAAAAGTTTTCGAGGGAAATTAAGGTGCTCCATCAGGGAACACATAAATAATAAGAATGCCCAATAACCTTGTTGCCGATAATGGAGGAAATTTTAGTGGTCTGAATAAAAGATCATAGAAACTACAACATTCCTTTAAGCTAAAGCTTAATCCAGAGCAAGGCCCTAACACTCTTCAATTCTATGATGGCGGAGAAAGGTGAGGAAGCTGCAGAAGAAAAGTAGGAAACTAGTAGAGGTTGGTTGATGAAGTTTGAGAAAAGAAGTCATCTCCATCAAACAAAAGTACAAGGTGAGTACAAATGCTGATGTAGAAGCTGAAGCAAGTTATCTAGACAATTGATGAAGGTGGGAACACCAGACAGCTGAAACAAGTTATCTAGAAGCTGTAGCTAATATAACTAAAGTAGGGTACCCCAGACAGCTGAAACAAGTTATCTAGAAGCTCTAGCTAATATAATTGATGAAGGTGGGGTACACCAGACAGCTGAAACAAGTCATCTAGAAGCTCTACCTAATAATATAACTAAGGTGGGGTATGCCAGACAGCTGAAACAAGTTATCTAGAAGCTCTAGCTAATATAATTGATGAAGGTGGGGTACACCAGACAGCTGAAACAAGTCATCTAGAAGCTCTACCTAATAATATAACTAAGGTGGGGTATGCCAGACAGCTGAAACAAGTTATCTAGAAGCTCTAGCTAATATAATTGATGAAGGTGGGGTACACCAGACAGCTGAAACAAGTCATCTAGAAGCTCTACCTAATAATATAACTAAGGTGGGGTATGCCAGACAGCTGAAACAAGTTATCTAGAAGCTCTAGCTAATATAATTGATGAAGGTGGGGTACACCAGACAGCTGAAACAAGTCATCTAGAAGCTCTACCTAATAATATAACTAAGGTGGGGTATGCCAGACAGCTGAAACAAGTTATCTAGAAGCTCTAGCTAATATAATTGATGAAGGTGGGGTACACCAGACAGCTGAAACAAGTCATCTAGAAGCTCTACCTAATAATATAACTAAGGTGGGGTATGCCAGACAGCTGAAACAAGTTATCTAGAAGCTCTAGCTAATATAATTCATAAAGGTGGGGTATACCAGACAGCTGAAACAGGTTATCTAGAAGCTCTAGCTAATATAATTGAAGGTGAGGTACACCAAACAGCTGAAACAAGTTATCTAGAAGCACTACCTAATAATATAACTAAAGTGGGGTACACCAAACAGCTGAAACAAATTATCTAGAAGCTCTAGCTAATATAATTGATGAAGTGGGGTACATCAAACAGCTGAAACAAGTTATCTAGAAGCTCTACCTAATAATATAACTAAGGTGGGGTACACCAGGAAGCTGAAACAAGTTCTGTAGAAGCGCTAAATAATATAATTGATGAAGGTGGGGTGCACCAAACAGCTGAAACAAGTTATCTAGAAGCGGTAGTTAATATAACTAAGGTGGGGTACACTAGACAGCTGAAACAAGTTATCTAGAAGTGCTAGCTAATATAATTGGTGAAGGTGCGGTACATCAAACAGCTGAAACAAATTATCTAGAAGCTCTAGCTAATATAACTAAGGTGGGGTACACCAAACAGCTGAAACAAGTTATCTAGAAGCTCTAGCTAATATAACTAAGGTGGGGTACACCAAACAGCTGAAAGAAGTTATCTAGAAGCTGTACCTAATATAACTAAGGTGGGGTACACCAGACCGCTGAAACAAGTTACCTGGAAGCTCTACCTAATATAATTGATGAAGGTGGGGTACACCAGGCAGCTGAAACAAGTTATCTGGAAGCTCTAACTAATATAACTGATGAAGGTGGGGTATACCAGACAGCTGAAACAAGTCATCCAGAAGCTCTAGCTAATATAACAAAGGTGGGGTACACCAGACAGCTGAAACAAGTTATCTGGAAGCTCTAGCTAATATAACTGATGAAGGTGGGGTACACCAGACAGCTGAAACAAGTCATCTAGAAGCTCTAGCTAATAGAACTAAGGTGTGGTACACCAGACAGCTGAGACAAGTTATCTAGAAGCTCTAGCTAATATAATTGATGAAGGTGGCATACACCAAACAGCTGAAGCAAGTTATGTAGAAGCTCTACTAATATAATTGATTATGGTGGGGTACACCAAACAGCTGAAACAAGTTTTCTAGAAGCTCTAGCTAATATAATTGAGGAAGGTGGGGGTACACCAGACAGCTGAAACAAGTTATCTAGAAGCTCTAGCTCATATAATTGATGAAGGTGGGTATACCATACAGCAGATTTTCAATGTACAAGAAACAGCCTTATACTGTATTGGAAGAAAATGCTATCTATGACTTTCTTTTCTTTTTATTTTTTAAAGAGACAAGGTCTTGCTATATTGCCCAGGGTGGTCTTGAATTTCTGGGCTCAAGCGATCCTCCTGCCTCAGCCTCCTGAGTAGCTGGGACTATAGTCATGAATCACTGCAGCCTCCTCTTCATCTAAGACTTTCATAGCTAGAGAGGAGAAGTCAGTGCCTGGTTTCCAGGCTTCAAAGCACAGGGTGACTCTTGTTAAAAGCTAATACAACTGGTGACTTTAAGTTGAATCTAATGCTCATTTACCATTCCAAAAATCCTGCTAATTCTACTCCGTCTATGCTCTGTAAATACTAATAGAATAAAAAAGCCTGGATGACAGCACATCTATTTACAGCATGGTTTCCCGAATATTTTAAGTCCACTGTTGAGACCTACTGTTCAGAAGAAAAGATTCCTTTCAAAAAATATTACTGCTTATTGACAATGTACCTGGTCACCCATGAGCTCTGATGGAGATGTACAAGGAAATTAATGCTGTTTTCATGCCTGTTAACAGAGCATCCATTCTGCAGCCCATGGATCAAGGAGTAAGTTTGACTTTCAAGTCTTACTTAAGAAGTATGTTTTATCAGGCTGTAGCTGCCATACAGAGTGATTCCTCTGATGGATCTAGGCTAAGTATATCAAAAACCTTCTGGAAAGGATTCACCATTCTAGATGCATTTAAGAATATTTGTGATTCATGGAAGGAGGTCAAAATATCAACATTAACAAGAGTCTGGAAAAAGTTAATTCCGAACCTCATGAATGACTTTGAGGGTTCAAGACTTCAGTGGAGGATGTTACTACAGATGAGGCAAAAACAGCAAGAGAACTAGAAGTGGAGCCTGAAGATGTGACTGAACAGCTGCAATCTCATGATCACACTGGAAAGGATAAGGAGTTGCTTCTTATGGATAAGCAAAGAAAGTAGTTTCTTGAGATGGAACCTACTCCTGGTGAAGATGTTGTGAACATTGTTGAAATGACAACAAAGGGTTTAGAATATTCCATGAACTTAGTTGATAAAGCAGCGGCAGGGTTTGAGATGATTGACTTCAATTTTGAAAGAAGTTCTACTGTGGATAAAATGCTATCAAATAACATCACATGCTACAGATAAACCTTTCGTGAAAAGAAGAGTTGATTCATCTGTCAAACTTCACTGTTGCCTTATTTTAAGAAATTGCCACCGCCACCCCAACCTTCAGCACCACCGCCCTGATCATCAGCAGCCACCAACACTGAGGTAAGACCCTCCACCAGCAAAAAGATTACAACTCACTGAAGGCTCACATGTTGTTAGTATTTTTTTATCAATAAAGTATTTTTTAATTAAAGTATGTACATTTTTATACATAATACTATTGCACACTTAATAGACTATAGTATAGTGTAAACATAACCTTTATATGCACTGGGAAACCAAAAAATTTGTGTGACTCGCTTTATTGCAATATTAGCTTTATTTCAGTGGTCTGGAACCAAATCTGCAATATCTAAGAGGTATGTCTGTATACTTTGGAGGGAGAACATCTTGAAGAGTTGAGCTTTTTGTTGCCATTTTTAACTTGGGGACATTTGTCAGTTACTGACGCAGATTTAGGGTTTTTTACCTACAGGGGTCACTGCTGGTGAATAGAAAAACCAGGAGAGTTTTGGTAGAGATTTGGGTGGCCTCAAGCATGCTACAGTTTTCCACCAAGAACATTTGCTGAATTCTGCGGCTGTGCAGAACAGGAAGCTAAAAACTTAACCAGAAATATCTCTGAAAAGCATAACGGAGCCTTTTGGCAGCTTAATGAGAAAATGATTTAAGATTTTAGAACTTATGATGGAGAGGGGACTCGAAGATCATACCAGGATTTTAAATAAGGATGCTGGAAGAGCCAGGGAGCAACCAGAGGTAGTATGAGCTTTACCAGGGCTGCAAACTGGCTTTACTTCAGCAAAATCTTGATTGGATTAAAATGATCATCTGCTACTCTATTTGACTAGCAGAGGGAGGGTGAACATTCTCTGCAGGGATATATCGCCATCAGGTGTGTCTATAATTTTTTATACACCATGTCCAGCATAAAATGAAAAACTACCAAGCATGGCCAGAGTATATGGAAAAAAAATTGAAAAACAAAACAAAACCAAACCAGAGAGACACTATAAGCAGAATCCCACCCAATTCATCTAGATTTTCAGGTATGCTAATAAGAACTTTACAATAACTATGATTAATGTTTAAGAAAATAGAGGGATAGAGAAAATAAACTAAAAGGTACAGAATTCAATAAAACACGAGCATATATATAAGAAAGAATCAAATGAGCATTTGTTTAGTTCTAAATACAATGTCAGTGCTTCACTTAGGTAGAATAGGAAACAGGGTTAATAAATTAGAACCATAACTGGAAAAATATACAAAATGAAGCATAGGTTAAAAAAAAACAGTTGGAAATACAGATAACAGTACTAGATGTGGAACACAGTGACAGATTTGAACATAGGTGTAATTAGACACTCAGATACATAAGAGAAGAAAATAAGGCAAAAGCTACATTTGAAAAGATAATGGGTAAGAATGCTCCAAATCTGATGAAAGATATCATCATCCCACAGACCAAAAATAAATCTCAATTTTTGTCCTGCCAAAGATCTGCTTCCTACTGAAACTCTAGTAAAATGACAGCCAAGTATTTAAAAACACAAAGAACAAAGAGAATAAGAGAAAAGACATGAGCAGAGACACAGAAGGATTAGTTGCAATTCTCTTTAAAAAGTGATTTGACCTCCATAATCCCTTCACTGATTTATTGGTTGCCAAATCATGACACCCCCCCACCCCAACAACAAGACACCTGGCAGAAGAAGAGGGGCATAGGCACTAGAGGGGCAGAAGACCAGAAGGCCAGAAGCACCATACTGAAAAATGAGGATTATATTCTGAATGTTCAGACCCCACCTTCTTCCTTTACTGGCCTCCCGGACACAGTCAGGGACAGAGCCCCTAGGCAGAAAATAGGAAGTCTCTGAGGATTCTGACCTGCCCATTGCAATCTCCCACTGACACGTCCCAGGCTTATTATTTTAGTGGAAATCAGGGATAACACCATGCAGCCAGTGTCCAGTGAGCTTATTACATGAGCAGACAGCCAAGAGCCAGGAAATACCTGAGAAAAGGATTTAATATGAAAAAAACAAAATAAACAAACAGGCAAACAGAACAAAAGCCAACTGGAGGAAACAGAGGCTTTTCAGGAAAAAAACTTAAAATTTTTCGTTAATATCCAGAAAAAGATGAGATCTTTTTATGACAATAGATTAAAAAAAGACAAACATTTAGAGAAAAAAGAACTCTTAGAAAGTAACAAATAGCATTAATTTTTTTTTAAAGCCCAGAAATTTAGGGGAAATGTTTAAAAATAGAAAATAGAGAAAATATAAGAAATCAAATGATCAGTTCAAGAGGTTCAAATCCACCTTCCCCCTTCCAAAAAAAAGTAGTTCTAGAAAGAAAAAAAAATAATGAAATAGAGGAGAAGAAATCAAGGAAACAATTTAAGAAACTTTCCCAGAACTGAAGCTCTAAGTTCCCAGAGTAAAATGGGTCTCTGAGTAGCCAGATGAATATAGATGCCACTAAGGCACATCATCACGAAATTTCAGAAACTGGAGACAAAGACAGATCCTATAAACACAGAGAGAAAAAATGGTCATAGATAGAGACTTCTGTCAGGCTTTTAACAGCAAAAACTGAAGGTAAACGCAATAGAGCAATTTCTTTGACATTCTGAGAAAAAATGATTTTCAACTCAGAATTTTATAACCAGCTAAACCAAAAAACAAGTGTGAAAGTAGAAAGATATTTTTAGATATATAACACCCTAAAATATATATTTCTCATGTACTCTCTAAGGAAACTATTGGAAGATGTACTCTCCACCAAAGTGACGGACTAAACCAAGAAAAAGGAAGGCATGGAATTAACACAAGAGAAAACAAAGGGAATTTTCATGGTGATGATGAAGGAAGACCCAATAGGGCACCTGTGCAGTGGACCTACAAAAAAACTGACAAGTAAGAAGGCTCTAAGATAGATAAATATTAACAAATGAGACGGACAGAACACCTAATAGGTGTGAACATAATGAAAGAGTTTGTGGGTTGGACTAGTGACATGTACAGAGGACACCTGGCAAGTGAAAAACTTCAAGGGATGATAGAATATTGTGCTGAAAAGGAAAAGCAATCATAATACAAGCCACATCTGTGAATGGCATTTACGTAAGCATAACAACATAAGCACCAACTACTGATATAACCCAAATAAAATACAAACTGCTTTGGGAAATGAGAGGATAGGAAGAGTATTTGTGCGGGGAGGTATGGAAAATAATTAAAGCTTCATCTTCCATTTGAGGAAGTCAATAAATAACTTCAGAAATGGAGAAAAATCAACAAGAAGCAACATCCATGTATTATTTAGAGACATGGAAGCATAATAAGAGTCATCAAAAAGTATTCCAAGCAGTTGTCTCTGGAGAGGAGAAACCAGGGACTGTATATAGGGATTCTATATACAGTGTTTTCCTAACAAATGTGTCTTGTAGAATGATATGACTTTTTATTTATTTGTGTAACTTTGAAAACAATAAAACCTAACTTTAAATACTTGGAATTACACAAATTTAAAAAATAGTCCTCATATCAAATGGAAAAATAATTTGTAGAGCACTTATGTCCAAGTCATCATCTTACTTAGGTCTTAGGAAAATGCAAAAATGAATGAGGAACAGTGTTGTCTGTAGGTACTGAGAGATGACATATACAGTGGACAAGTGTGCAATTAAAAGTCTAACCTGAGTCCACAGAGCTAAGACCCTAACCCCAAAAGAGCAATAAACCACTTCAGAAAGTTCCCAAATTCTATATGGGTTAACCAAAGACGAGGTGCTGGTTTGAGTCTGGCCTTATTTACCCATTACTTACACTGACTTTTGTAGACCCCAACCAACCAACCAACCTTCAGAGAAGGGCAAACTATCTAATACAAAGCACTGCTTGAATTTTTGGGGCAGGAGTTGGGTGGGACAGAAGCTACAATTCTTATATTTGAGGTTATTCTTCACAAAGTTCCATTTTTTAAAAAAAGTTCTGATAAATAAATAATATCATTCCTCGTTGGTAATTATAGTAAATTATTTAACTTTGGTACTCTTAGAAACATGCACTGGTGACATTAATTATTGAAATAATTACTTATATCACTCAAAAAGGTATCGCCACCATCATGTAATATTTATCCAGGCCAGAGTGTGCCAGGACACGGATTCCACATCCCTTTGAGTCCTTTCTTAAGTTTTTACTCTTGTAATGCTTTGCCACCCATTGAAGCTTTGTCAGAACACAAATGAAAAAATGTCATGCTTGATCAAAACAATAAGCTATATGACCCAGTATCTGTCCCAAACATTAACACTTGCATGTGTTTTCAGATGCCTTAGTAATACTTTCTTCTGAGTTTGGTTTTCTTTTTTACAGAGGTTTGCGCACATTTAGGGCAAATCTAACTAAATTTTAATAAACTAAATATAGGCCAAAAAAAAAAAAATACTCTTCCTACAGTGCATTCATCTACACACAAAATAAGGCAGGTCAACTGAACCACTGATTTTACAGACAGATACTGAATTGGTAGCTTCATTTCCAAGCTGCCTGTCTCTGAATACTTATTTCTAGAGACTAACATTTACTTACAACTGAAATGAGAAATTTCAACTACTTAGTTATTTTAATTAACAATATGAATTGCAAAATATTCTGACATTTTACCAGGCACAGGCACCACAGTACCAACGAAAAGCCTTACCTCCATTTCGTTACTGAACAAACAGATACTTAAAATGAGAAACGGGACACCATATATAAGGATGGTTAAAGACGAACTAGACCCGGCTCTTAAGTCTCCTGCAGCAAGGAGGGTGGTTCCCAGGGTTTAATGGAAAAAGCTTGGCTTTGACGTTGAGTCACACACTTAGATTTGGAAATTGCCTTTGCCGCTTGTTAATAGAAAACACTTCTTTCCCACTCCTGGGCTTTCCATTTTGGAAAGTCAACTGGATTGTGTAACTGTGGGCCTCTCCCTGCCCGTTGGTATTCACTTTGGCCTGGAACCGCGGAGAGATTTATCTGAGTGGCAGACTCGGGAAAGGTGGCCGGGAGCCTCTGCTCACATGCAGTTTGCATTCTGGTGGGCCTGAGCACGGTCACAGAGAAGAGGCGAACTCCTCCGCTGCCCACAGCCTAGCCCTGTGAGGGATGCTCCTGCCTGGGCCTGCCCCGCTGCTCCCAGAGTCGGGGACGGTGCCTATTTCAGGGCTCAGTCACTAATCCAGCCCCCGGCCTGGCCTCCATCAGGGATAAAAAAGATATTTTGCCACTGAGCTTTCCTTAACTTTACTTAGTGAAAGCCCCTTCGGAGATGCCCCAACATCACTTGCTGGTTTTGTGATCCTTAGCATGTTTCTCAGTTTTTCTCAGTCTCAGTTTCCTCCTTTTCAAATGAAGTATTGTTTGATATGGAGATTAAATGAAAGTATGTCACTAGCCTGGCACTAATGCTGGTGTTGGTATGGAATCATAATAACGTCTCCTTATGTATGTAAAGTCTTTTATACTTTTCAGAGGACTTTCACTTACATAAACTCACTTGTTAAAATCTGATAATTTATGGAGGAAAACAGCAAAACAGCAAAAACAAAAATATTCCAGTCGAGAACTGGGCCTTTATGGTTATAAACACAAGATGCTTATATCAAACGAACAGAGCCCATTCAGTTGTAAGAACGCAAATGCCTAGGTCTTCTTTATTGACTCAAAAGTGTTTAAATTCCTTTGTTAACAGCAATAACACAACTAACTATGTATCAATTCAATGGCAAGGACTGTCCTAGGCTTTTATATTCATTTGTTCTTTGAGTCTTCAGAATCTATTAGACCTGGGAGTAATACACCCATTTTATAGATGAGGAAACTGAGGTTTAGACAGACTTCAAAAATTTGGTAACACAAAGTCAACACCTAGCACTGGGTGGCTTTACTAGAACACTATGTTGAAGAAAAAATTCACATTGACTTAATGAGACCTTTTACTCTCATGTCAAAAATAAAATGAATAAGCATACCATTTTTCATTTTGGAAGTGATGTCAAGGATACTATTAAAAATCAAAATGCACATTATTTACTAGAGCCCAAAGCCTGACTAATCATGATATCACTGTCTCTAAGAGCTTAATACTTTCCAAAAATAGTTTCTCACTGGCCCTATTCATCAGAGGAAAGAGGAGAACAAGTACACACTGGCCTTACAAACGAGGACACACCCAAATGTCCAGGTCTGGAAATAAATGTCTGGGCAGGGAAGAAAAGAGGCAGGGGCAAGAAAGTGTTTGCAAGCGAAATAAAAAACAAAAAAAGAAAGAAAGATAAATCCAATTAACTCCAATATTAGGTAATTCTCCAGGTTGCTGTCCGTCAATGCCCAGTGTTGGACCACACCAGTTAAGGTCAGGCCTGACTCTGTGGTTTCTTTGTCAGCTTTGCCACCTCTGGGAGATGGTAGTCCTGCAAATTAACTGGTGGCCTTGATAAGCTAAGGTTAATGGCATCCGGTAGACCTCACAAGAACAGGTCATACGCAACCCAGTTTTGGAAAATTGTAAACATGACTTAGTTGAGTAACATTTGGATGATGTAATCAGACTGGGAGCCCAGGAAAGCAAAGGCTTGTCAAGGATAACTTCACCCTACGGCCACAAGTTGGACAGGAACAAGGCAGAAGGAACCCGTGTGGGTGCCAGGTCCCCTACACAAAGAATAAGACAACTTGGGTTTGAGTTAGGCTGTGTCACTCCACAGCCCAGTGTAGTGGCAAGTCAAAAACCTCACTGAACTTCTATGTCTGCATTAGAGTGATGGGTAGATAACATTAACTGCCCCAATTCATTGTGGAAAAGAATGACCAAAGTAATGTGAAAGTGATTTGAAAATTCTAAATTGCTATAAAACAAAAACACGGATAATAATTTAATACTCCTAGAGTAGGAGTATTTAAGAACTGAAAATAATTTATTTCTTAAATGTCCATCATGTTACGTCCCTCTATATAGATGTTTAGGATAGAAGTATGCTTTTCGGAACATACGGAGAAGTCAGAGCAGCCCGCTGGATTAACAAACAATAACAGCAGTGTTTTTGCAAAATGTATACCTGCACATCAACTTTTCCCGTGGCTAATATGCTTTACTAAGATCTGCCATACTCTGCTTATGAGAGTGGCACTTCTGCCCAGTGAGAATGGGGTCAAGCACCCATCAGACCTACAGTCTATTCTCAGCTCTATCGCCTAAGAGCTGCGTGACACTGTATCTGTGAAGTGGCAGTGATAATACCCATTTCATATGGTAGCTGAAAGCATGAAAAGAGATGATCCATTTAGTAGAATGCTGTCACAGGGACTGGACTAGGAATTATAACTACTGTGACCTACAGTGGATATTGAGTGAAATGGCAGACTGTTACGCAAATAGATAGTAGGTTTGGACATCTAGCAAAACCACTTGGAAAAATTCTTTTAAGAAATGGATTCTATAAAGAAAACTAATTCAAGTAGCAAAATAAAATAAAAATTAAAGGCCTACTATAATAGGGAAAGCAGGTCTTTTTTCCCCTAAAATATTTCTTTTCTTGAAGCGATTATTATTACGCTAAAGATTTATTTTATTTGAGGCTAGAATGTAAACTGTAAAGAAGCTTGGTTTTGGGGATTTCCAAATCTGATTGATTTCAAGAAAATCTGGCTATGAACTTCAACAAAAGGTGGTGAATTAAGGACAGCAGGGAAGCTGAACATGTCAGCATGTCAATACCCACTTCAAGATGTCTAAACTAACCGCACCACCTTAAGTCAGTCACAATACCAACCTCTCTGCCTTCAAAAAATCTGTAATCTTGCTGACCAATCTTGGAGAGGTGTTGAATGGAGCACCTGAGTAATGCTGGTGAAGCACTTTGAGGAGAGAAAGCAGCATATTAAATGTCAAGGTGTTTATCTTCCAGGGGACTATCTCTAGCAAATCTTTAATCTGAGGCTGGCTACCTTTTGCCACCATGCACACTTCTGCACCACCCCGCCCCCCCCTTAGAAATTAGCTTAAGTGAAAGAAACAGGAAGATTAATTTGCTGGTAGGGATGGGGGATAGGGGTGGAATGGTGTGGAGAGGTAGAGGAGCAAAAACTATCAGCATAGCCCGACTTTTGGATTAGGTATTCTCCTTTTCCAGCACTGACATAATTGAAAATGCCTAGATCTTGAAAAAACAAACATACACTTTCTCCTGAAGAACTCTCCAATTTGCATACTTCTTGCTAATATATCAAAGACTACTTTGCACATTATATGACTAAATATACCTGAAATCATCCTAAGCATCAAAAAAGACCAAATTCAATCCAAAGGAACAGGAATCCTAGTCTATGCGTAAGAAGAGTTACAGAGTAGATGCCATGGTATGTGGTGGCTATAATGAAGCCTCCAATGTCACTTACAGAACACTGTCCACAGTCAACAGTCCAACAGCCAATGCAAGTGTTGACACCATACTTTAGTTAAACCTTCTAAACTGGTCACTATTTGAAAGCTTGCCACTAGTCCCCTCAGGCATAAACCATGTGGGCAAACCCCATCTGAAAGGGAAAGTCTGCAAAGGAAAGCAATCTAATCAGAGAGAGGGAGCAGGGGCGAGCAGCTGTCCTATTCTTCTCCTTTCATAGATGCAATGCCCCTACATCAACAGAAATGTAAGGACATGGAAGGTGATCATTCCATAGGGATCACTTGGCAAGGGGCTCTTTTCTAAAATTTTTTGTTTGGAAATATCCAAGTTTATAGCTATTTTCTTAAATCGTAACTCCTCATCGGCTCTTTCTTTTGTTAAAGTTGGAGTTGTTTATTTCTAGAGAGAAAGCATAAAACAATAGAATCTCAAGGTTGAATGGTACTTTAAGACGCTAGAAGACTTTCTATGTTGCCATTGATATGTGGTTGTTCACACTAGGTTTGACTACCACCAATAGCAAGTATGTTGGTGAAGACAGAAACCCAAACTAAACTGGTTTAAGACACTCCCTCACTAAAGATGGGGGGAGATTGAAATTAAATTAGTGGTTTATATGGCAACAAAATCTGGGTGGTGCTAACTTCAGGTGTGGCTGAATCCAGCCACAGCTCAAATGGGGGTAGGAATCATTTGTCTTCAAGTTTCACTCCCAGCAGCTTTGGGCTTACGTCATTTTTATAGCTTAGCAACCCCAATGGAGGATTTCTTCCCCAAAAGGACAAAGTCTCAAATTTGATTCTCGCTAGTTTGGCTCACATTTCACTTTTTACCCTAAAGTAATCACTGTAATTCAGGAAAAGGAATGCTCTAAATGGCCTGATTTGGATTTCGCCCTTGGAGAACAGGAAGGATTTATGCCCCTTCTAAACCACATTGACTAAGAAACAGGTGGGGGTGGGATTTGACCATCAGATCCCAGCATTGCCACCGAAATGGGTATATATAGAAAGCCAAATGGGTATATGTAGGCAAAAACAACAGAAGTGACTTCTGTTCTTCTCCCATCTTTGAGTGACTCAACAAAAAACTGTATTGAATTTTTCGTTTCTGTTTACAGTATACACCCTTTGGTTTTATTACTTCTTGAGTCATTCAAAGGAAGTGAAATTAATTATTAAATAGTTAGCCTGCTAAATATTTGAAACTGCTATCATGGCTTCTACCTTATATCTATCTAAAGGGCAAATATTTCCATTCCTTAATTGATGCCTTGCATGGCATAATTTTTAGCCCTCCCCATCGCAGAAGGCCTTTAATTTTAGCTTTTACTATTCATAACCTGTTACTGAATATGTTATAATTTGTCAGTTCTTTTTAAAGCACATGAAATAATAATTTATTAGAATTATAAATAAGCATAATGAAGAACACTTGTGTCTAAATATAATTTTTCATGCTAAAAAAAATGGACTAAGATGATGGTTTTCCATCTCTATTAAAAATACTAACAAGTACAGGAGCCCCAAGGGCAGACTGTAAAATCCTTGGGCTGCTTTTGGGCTTCTTTCTCATGCTGAGCAATGCGAATGTATGGAGTAGGGGTTAGAAGGAGGCACCCTGGAGCCAGATGGCCAACAACTCTGCCATTCACAAGCTGTCCCTCTTTTCCAGGCCTCAGTTTCTTCACCTTTTTAATGGGGTTAAAAAATTATCTTACAGGGTTGTTTTGAAATGTATACAAGTTAATCCTGGTAAAACACTTAGAATAGCTCCTGGCACACAGTAGGAGCTCAAAATGAGCTGTTTATATCATCACCATAATGTTCCCTGACACTTAGGCACCGAGTGAATAGCATTCCATTTATGTAATGAGGATCGGCTGGTCTGGATCACACACAGTATTGTGTACTAAGTGCATAAGCCATACCAGACAGGTGCTTTCAATAATTACGTCAGAACAAATGAAAGCGCCACCCTCATTACATTCATCCCAGACAGCCGAGCTTCTGTTTTGACTCATCCCTTTTCTCTGTTTATTAACTTCTATTGGAAAGGAATGGTTCTAAGTACAGATGTCGCTCTAAGGCAATCTGACATATACACAAATCTGAGCTTATGAAACATTAGATGTTCACTGACCAATACACACAAAGCTTCTACTCAGAGTTGCCTTAAATCAGGGGTTACTAACTCACGGTACAACCCAGAATTGCCAGGGGACTCTAACAAAATACACACGCCCAGGAACCCAGCCATGGAGATTCCGATTCCACAGGCATCTTGTTTTTAAAAGAGCCACAGGTGATTCCACAGGGGCACCCTCAGTGCACCCCCGAGTTAAGAACGCCGACTATGAATCAGTGACTTTCAAACCACCCAGACCAAAGGAATTAGGAACGGAGCCATCGGCTTTTTAAAAGGTCTCCAGGTAGTTTTCATAAGCAGTCAGGATTGAGTCTCCACTTTAAATAATAAGGTCATCTGACAAATCTACGGTATGATTCTACTTACATATACATTTTCAGAAGCATATCTACAGCTGACTTTTGATTAACAGGTAAAGGGAAGGTAAAAGAACAGGGATTTCACAGATAACCCCTGCACAGTAAAAAGAGTCTACTCTTGACTATCCAGGAGTGAACTAAGTGGTTCACACACTCAGCAGGACTTGGGCCCAGCAGGGGACCGGGACAAGAGTACTTCCCAACCCTCTTCCCCAGCCTGGCATCCTCCAGCCAGCACAGGTTCACTAGGAACAGGGTGGGTGGGGAAGGCTGCATAAGCACCCTGCGTCTCAGCTGCACTTTAACCGTGGTTAATGTGCAAACTGATTAATCAGCAGGACCACAGAGAGGCACCTCTACTTGGTATGAGTGAAGTCTACTCTTGTGGAAAAAGAGAAGCCCATAGAGAGTTCACTTTTATTCATTTTCCACCCTTACTTGTCAAAGTACCTTTAACTGGGCAATGACAGGGTCGTTTTAAATCTGACAGTAAATCATGTATCATTGCTTTAGGAATTGTGAATATTTCAGATTTCTTTCATGCTTTCTGATGAAATTACTACTGTGGAGAAACTACGTTTTGAAATTCACAAATGCAGAGTTAGAGGAACAAAAGATAAACTAATAATTTTTTATCATTTAATTCTAGTAGAAAGTGTTTAAATGCACTTCTGAAGTAAATGCCTCTCATTAGTCCTGCAGCGTAAAGAGACTCTTCCTTCTGACAGCTTCTCTTTTGAGGACTTCCCTTTCCCTCTCTTCTATAATAACTGAGATGCCAGAGACTAAAAACGTTAATACACCTCTCTCAGAATTTGTTTTCCCCTTTCTTCCAAGTTTTTATTTTGAAGATGTTCATACAAATAAAAATGTTGAAAAAACTGTATAAAGAATAACTATGTACCTTCCACCTAGATTCAACAATTAACAGTAATATATTTACTTATATCTTTCTCCACACACACTATTTTTGGCTGAATCATTTGAAAATAAATAGTTGATTTATGATTACTTAATTCCGGAAAACTTCAGCATGCATATCCCTAGAATAGAGATTTTCTCCAAGTAGCTTCAATACTATTATCCCTGCTAAGAAAATTATCAACAATTTCCTAATAATGTATATATATCTTCAGTATATTTTCAAATGCCCCCAACTTTTCCTACAATGTCTTTAATGCTTTTCATTTTTCCCCCAAATCTCTTGCCAATGTATGATGGATTTGCGTGGAGTGTTATGTGCTCATTAAACATGCTAGTTCCCCAAGGAATGCCGATCAGTCCATGGGATACTCCACAGTCATTAAAGAAAGCGACTTTCTGTTTCTACAGTTATCAGCTTAAGATTAATTTCTGAAGGTTTCAGGATGTCCCAGGCCCTCCTTTCCTCTGACTCTATGTTCTACAGAAGTGTTCATGGCGTTCACAAAGGTGTTTTGAAATGGAAGCAACAACAAGCTGACTACAAGAACATCAGTTTCACCTCAAAAGGTTCTCCTTATCTTTTATTTCTTTTCATAAAAGCTTAGATCCGAGCAAATGCTGCTCCTCCAATCTACCAGAGTAAGCAAGTCTTGGTAATTGCTAACAGGCAATGGTGTGAGAACCCCTAGAAGCCTGTTTGTAGCCTTGTAGCACCACGAACTCTTGTGTTTTACTTTAACGTTGACGTGCAGAAGTTGGGTGGTAGAGTAATGTGGTGGAGACGGTGGTGGTGATGGGGAGGTCAGGGTGGTGGTGGTGGTCCCAGTTTCGGGCCCTTGCCCCAAAGCAAGTTTATATTCAGGAATATAAACTGTAATTGGGTTTGATCAGAATCCCTTGGCACATGGTTTATAAAACAGCATAGTGTCACTGATACCCAAGGAATCTCCTTTCCCCAGCGATTTTGTAAGTTTTATGGGGTTTCCCTAGGGCATGGAAAATAACAGGCATTTTTTTGCACTTACAAGTGTTATCAATATACCCACTAACATCTCATTTCAATTGGGAAGATGAAGAGAGCAAGATTACCATGCTAGGATAATGACCACAGCCAACCAAGCAGAAAATCTCAACCAATGCCTTGAAATACCTTATACCCAAGATTTTAGTTTCATTATTTGAGACAAAGTGCTTTCTCTAGTGCTAATATCCACATAAACTCATGACATGCTACTGCAAACTCATGACATGCTACTGCACTTATAATCATTTTACAAAGGTTTTTTTTTGGTCTGACCAAACACTGAATAGCCACTGTATTCACCTCTGGAAAGCCTGCTTGCTAAGAATGTTCTAGAGTGTAAAGTAATAAAATATTGATTGTAGGTCCCTGTGAAGTATGATGCACATCTGTATGTCTGGACATTAGCATCTCTAGACATGTGGGAGTCCCAAAAGTCTGACTATCTCTTTGCTCAACCTCTAACTTAGCTAAGTGACTATCACATATTCACCTGCTCCAATGCACCTTCATTGTACAGTGAATAAAAAGTCCAACATGATTTCACCAATTATTTACATTGTTTAAATACTATAAGCCACCTTCAAAATTAGATTATGGTCCAGAGTTTCATCCATCCTCAAATCACTACTGTGCACATGTAAAACCAGGTATTGTCTGTGTGCGTATAAAAATTATTCTAGCACCATCCTGACTCCACATGTATCAGTACTATGTTGTTGGGACTTCTTATATCAATCTAGGATCTATTTAACCACAATTATTGGAAAGAAAAAAACTGCACAAACACCAAATGAATCTGGAAGAGATTCTGGTAGAAAGCAAAATACTATTACATTTCACCACACTAACCTCCAAACTACCATCACGGGCAGTTTTCAAACTAAAAGAACAAAAAACATGACCAGTCTCATCTTTAACTACTTGTTAAAAACAATTCTAACAAAGTCCAAAATACATACATAGTTTGTTTAGCAAAATAAAACACTCATGTGGTTAACATCAGCAACTTCAGCTATCAATGATTATTAACTCTCCATTAAAGAAAATGTAAAATAGATTTGACCTAGAGATGAAAAGATAGCTATGCTTTTTCCAGGACTTCCTGAGTTTCTCTCTGTAGAATTTTAGGACTCACCTGCAGAAGACAGGAATATTTCTGTTTATGATACAACTGAACTTTTTTTTTTTCCTTTAACCAGCCAGTACCAGAAGATTCACAAATGCAAAATCAAACATGCAGAAATGTATTTTTTGTCACAGGACATAGAGCTTGATTCAGTCACACAAATGAAAGTTTAACAATCAAAGAATATTTTAAAAAGAACGCATACCTGCTCTTTGGATGGCACAAGGAGTTCTTCAATCATCATGCTGTCCCGCGCATAGGAGCTTCTGTTCAAGGTGTAAGACCTATCCGAACTGAAGGAGCGGAGGCTGTTGTATTTACAGTTAACCATTCAACAGTGGTAGATGATGATGAGATGAATAAAAGAAAATTAATGCATGCAACTTGAAGAACAGGCAAGATGGCTAAAAATATCGATAAAAGTTGCTCTTGAAAGGACATCGAAAATAAAACCCCTTATATTTGAGGAAACGTCTCAAGTGTAGACAACCTCACGATCAGGTTTTGTTTGAAGTGAGGCCAATTTTGAGAAGATGAAATGTATGAAAACTCTGGATGTTTCACTATGAAGATGAACCACCATGACTCTAGATAATTGATAACTGCAGAGATTTCCTAGGGTAAGACCTAATGTTAGAGTCTCCTCTCTTTCTGAATGGAATTGTCCTTTGTCAATTGGTCTGTTTCTAAGTCTTTGGGAGCTGGATATGTGTTTAACACTTTGAGAGCTCTGGTTTGCAGTTATCACTCATGGAAGGAAGTATTGTTATGATTACATTTTGCATGATCCTCTTGGCCATCTTCTTCGTCTTGAGGAAACATTCAAATTCCCTGTATGGCTATTTTGTCTTTCCTGCTAACATTCTGTCTTTCCTGGCCCTACTCTTTTCTTTCTCATTCCTTCTACTGTTCTTCTGTCCAACCTCTCTCAAATGCTCCATAGGTCAGTTTAAACTAAAACCCAATAGACTAAGGGACTGTGGGAGAACAGCTCTGCCATGTCACCCTAGTGGCCTTGAACATACCACCTACGTCATGCAGGCAAAAGCTGGGACTGCAGGTAATCTGAGTCCTGGCAAACACCCTGTGATCTTCCTGGAACACAGACGATGGAGGCTCATGAGAAGCTGCTGCAAGGTCATCTCCCACTCGTCTCCCTGTCTCACCTGGGAGTCTGTCACAAGAAGGCTTTTCATCACCTCCTCTTCCTAAAGAGGTCTGAGGCCTCCTGTCCTGTCCTCCTTGGAACAGAGATACAGAATGTAAAACTGCTTAGCTGACGTCTAGAACTGGCTCCTTAGCCATGGAGTATCCATAACTAGCACTGCAGATGCCCAGCCCCTTTTGTTTTGGTGTCCTGTCCTTTTTGGTGTAGGGGACAAGGGCCACAGGAAGTCAGCACCTTTCACTTACTTTAACTGCCTATATAATTAAAAAACCACTTGGATCTAAAAGTGGCTTGTATCTTTACCAGTTGAATCAGGCAGATCTTGGCTTTTGCCTTGCCTTGTGTGTGCTTGACAGAGAAAGAACAAACAAGAAGTAAACAATAAATGATTTCCGCTTTGCATAAAATGGTTTATTTTCCCCATTGCCCACTATACTAACGATAACCCAAAAGTGGATATTCTTATATCAAGATACAAAGGTCCCTGATATTCTGGGAATCATTCTAAGAGGCTACACAGATGGGTAGGTACATTCTTCTGGGATTAGAGCCTTAGCTTCCACTGTAATCTCATATGGACTTCTCTGATTCTAAAACAACCCTCATTCTACAGTCATTATTTAGTTATTCAGCAAATAGTCACTAAATGGCTATTATGAGTATTACTCCTGCACAGAGGAGCTTGTCTAGGAAGCCAGGTGACTCTGACCACTTGCGCAGTTGGGCCCTCTGTGGCCAATCATGTCACCTATTACTCTTCCTTCCCCCCCCCATTACAGCTGTGAGCATTTCTTTCGGTTACTCCTGTTTCTAGTTCCTTACCTTCTCCTAAATACAGTAGAAGCTTCCTAAGAGCAGGAATTTTCTAACTCAACACTGTCCAACAGAACTTTGTGCTCTGATGGAGATGTCCTAAATCGGTGCTGTCCAATAACAGTGGCCACTGGCCACACAGACTACTGAGCACTTGAAGTGTGGCTAGTATGACTTAACCGAATTTAATTTTATGTAATTTTAACTTAAATAGTCATAAATGGCTAGTGGCTACACTATTAGTGCAGCCTCTAAGTACTCAGGGCAATGTTCCATTTTACTCCAGTGATGTGATTTGAGGGG
Source organism: Eulemur rufifrons (assembly GCF_041146395.1). Lineage (NCBI taxonomy): Eukaryota > Metazoa > Chordata > Mammalia > Primates > Lemuridae > Eulemur > Eulemur rufifrons. The sequence goes on along the minus strand of NC_091010.1, from coordinate 30,068,324 downwards.
CATTGGGAAGCTCTCTGCATTGGACATTCATTTCTTTAAATTATAGTTCCCACAGTATGATAGGTTAACACTGATAGGATGTGCGACAGTTTTATGGTATATGCGGACACTTGAAAGTTTTTAAAAAATAATTATGTATTCATTTTAATTTCAGTGTTTAAGTATATCCAAAATTCATTGATACTTTTTAAACATCCTTTCCTTCTTTTAATTTGTAGATGAGTGCCAGCTGCAGAACAGAGCCCAGAACTGGGAACTACCAACAGAAAGGCCTATAGATGTCTTCATTTTACATAATGTCTACAGTTCCTACTCCTGATCTTTCCAGACCAATTTACATTAGACAGATGGAGCCCATTAAATCCATCAAGCTTCACTCTGAATCCTTAATACTTCGAAGTATTTTCAGCTACTAAAATTAGAGATTATTTGCATGGGGGTCTGGAAAACATTAAATTGTTTTTAACTAAGGTCAACTATATTATTTGTAGCCATCAGTATACCCTAAGTGTTAAATACAGGAAGTGTTAGGAAAAACATGCCTCAGAATTCTAAAATTATACTAATATACCTAGCAAAGCTCAAATAAAACAGCAACCAGCAAAAAACAGCCCGCCCTTCAAATCAGGGCTTGCTCTTTAAACCCAGTGAAATGTCTTTAATTATTGCATGCACTATGCAAAATTTGTTAAGGGAAAGAAATTCCTCAAGTATTCAGTCAATTTGCATAAGTAACATTTCTTTATTATGCATTGCTTTCTTGCTAATTTTCTCAGAATCACAATATTTTCACTGATTTTTCTAAAGCTGAGCAGAAAAACAAAAAAGCACAATGCAGCACATCACAGCACATCGCAAATCACATCACACCACAAGGCTGAAGAAAATTAAAATGAGAAAATGAGCCAGGGACGGGCAGAGGAACACTGTAAAAGTGCCAGGTCTTCTTACCTGATCTTGGGACTATTTTAAAATATTTTTAGGGGGGAAAAAAAAAAAAAAAAAAAAGAACAGGAGAAATAGAAAGCAAAAAAATCAGACAGGGGAAAAAAGAAAAAAAATGTTATGGTTGAATGGATTACACATTTAATGTATTTCTTTTTAAATGTTACACTCAGAATATTTTATGTGGTAATACTCTAACAACGTACTAAAACTTATTGGTTTTATAGATTTAAAAAAATAATTTGCCTCTGAGCATAACATGAGTCGCCAATGTAAAAAAAAAAGAGTTACATATAATAGCAACAAATAATGGTGCAATCAAAATTAGAAATGTGAAAGCCTTGGAATTATTTTAAGAAAAAAATTATGAGAGACAGTATTCTGGTTTCATAGCTCATTGGATGTCAGCTGCTACAACTTCTCCATAAAAATGATTGATTTGCAAAATGTATCGTATTATCAGAAGAAGAGAAGGCAGGCAGTTATTGGATTACAAAAGCTATAAATCTCTAAATAGGATATAGACAAGATCTACAGGATCTTGAGATCCTTTGAGATTCTACACAGTTTCCGTTGTAACTTGTTGCTATCTGTGATGACCTGAAATACTGCATATTTTTTAAAAGTTATTTTGCCTCTTTCTGTAAATGACACCTGCTACAAAAAAGATTTTAAGGCCTTTTATAAACGTATTTATAAAGCAAAAGTTGTACTAAGTTACATGAGGTTCAAAATTCTATTAAAAAAAAACTAGAAGAAAAACAACATGTAAACTGGCCACACCAATGACACTGAGAATAAACTCCAAGGTTTACTTTGTGGGAAGTGCCATTTACTATTAGACAATGAAACTTTTTACAACAGATCCTTAAACTATAGGAAAATGTCCTAAGGGCTCTGGCTTAGAAGGTTTAATTATTAGCTTTAAAATAACTTGACTGTCAGCAAACACACTGTTAATCCACACCAGAGCAAAAAAGCCTCCAAATTCTGGACAAGGTCCTGTTTCTTCCAACCAGTGGAAGAAAAGTTTGAGTCAAGATTTTCTCATACAAAAGTTTTCCGCTTCAGTTTTAAGGACTGAATTTGCTTCCATTCCTGTGACTTTTGGTAAGTCGCTGTTACACTCCTAACATGTCCCTTGTAAACAAAATAATGGCATAGCTTTAGAAGAGCTACTCAAACACTCAATAGACAATTTTAATAAACAATATAATTTTTTTAAGACTATTCTTTTAATAGTCTTAAAAGACTATTCTCAATCATGAATTATTCTTTTAATAACAAAGCGGTAAGAGTGAACAATCTATACATATATTTCTTACTTATTGGCAAGTAAGGTTTTCTTTCAATATAGATCTAAACTTAATTTTGAAACATGTGACCCGGATTGGTTCTCCCAGTTTGTCAGTGAGCTCATTTTGTTACTATGCTTGAAGCATGACTGCAAAGTGAGGAAAAAAAAGAACACACAATTAACATGTTCAATCACATGAATTTCAGGACTGAAAACCACAAAACAGCAGAGCATGTACAGTTGAGTCGAGAACATTTCACTAAATTCACGTCCTCACCCAAAAAGCACACTTGGCGATAATATGAAAAATGAAAATGATTTTGGTTTATGACAGATCATGGTTGTTTTCAATTTACTGTGAAAAACAGCCACAATAAAGTACCTGGCAGAACGAGCTCCGAGACTGAAGCCCATGTAACCCTCAGCGGGCAGGGAATCATCACCCAGTTCCTTAAGGTCCTGTGGCCCAAGATATTTGTCTGTGTCCCCCGTCATTGCATCTTCACCTGCAGGTGTACAGAGTAAGCCACAATCAGAAGCTTCCCTTTTCCATATGTGTCAGGTATAGCGAGACAATGGTTCCTTTGGTCATCAGCCAATCACCCTTCATCTTCCCCATCCCCTGGATAATTTTTGTAACTGCCATTTAGAAGGAAAAAGTATAGGTAGAGGTTAGTACACAATTTCAAGAGTGAATTTAAGTAGCGGAAACAGCGCCTGGTGTTAAGTACCAACTTTAAAACATCACCTCCTCCCTCTTCCTGTCCCTCAAGCCCCAGCTGACTAGAAAGGTGAGTCTATGCTAGAATTTTTCTCACCTCACCCACGATGAGGGCTCAGCTTGTTTGAATGGACATGGATTGCAAAATAAGAGCCACCTCTTCATTACTGTTCTTGAAATAATATGTGGGAAGGGAATAGACATTTTTCTTAACGGTTTTCTCACACACAGGATTTCGGTTTGGGGCTTATGTAAGAAACTAGCAAGTTATTTATGTGAACTCTAACTGCTCAATTGGGGGAACCTTGGAACACATCAATTTTGAACTGTTTCTAAACCTATGAAATTAACCACTCAGCCCAGATGTTCCAGTGCATGAAGTCTCCTTGGAAGGCCACTCAGCCTGCTGCAGAGATAATATGGGGGCTTCAACAGTTTTCAGGGACTATATAAACTGCTCTTTAACTATCACACAAAGAGTTAATTACATAAAATACTTTTACTAGCTACATATGCATAACATGACCTCACACGGAAAAAACCACATTCCAAGGGTGACAGGGCAGGTTTTTCAATTCTTTCGCCCTCTGGGATGTTTCCCATCCTTTTCAAAAGGTAGCACAAGCTGTGGAAAAGTTCCTTCCCCACACAGGCAAACTCTAATCTCTTTTTTAAAGGGCTCTTACTCTCTTTCTGGACACAAGCTTGGCTGGCCGAAAAGAGATTTTTCAAAAGTGTGTATGTTGTGCTTTCTCGAAGGTGAGTGATTCATCCGCCTCAGCTATATTTTCCAATTCCTTCATTCAGTACCGTTTACAATTTCCATTCATTTAAACTCAGGAAACCACAAGAGCTCAGCTTTTAAACTACCAATCAAGCCTAAAAATACACTGTCAACTACTGTTTTTGCAAATGTAAAAACTAAACAGATTAACTTTCCACTGCTACCCAGTACCAAGAGATTATTTTAAGTAACCATTTACAGCTGGCCTATTTGCACATTTCACTGCATCTGACACAAAAACAGCACACACCGAGTACAACTCAAAGAAAGATCTTACTCTGTGGGAAAGCCATTTCCACCGGGCTGGGATGATCAAATGTTTTCCTGATGTTTCCAGGAATTCCTGAAGCAGTGATTTAGAATCAACCTCCAAAACCAGCCCAAGCGAACCAATCCCTGGGTTGTGTCCAGTCGCCTCACCACGGCTGCCGAGCTGCCCTCAGCATCTTGCTCTCCTCGCAGGCAACTGAGGAATTACACATCTTTTCCCACTCATCAGAGTTCGAGGATTTTCAAAATTTCAGACCAAAAAAAAAATAAATAAATAAAAAAATCTGGCACCCCTTAATTGAGATTAAGATCCTTTTGATCAATCCGCAGACATCCTTTTAAAGCTCCTTCTGATTGGATTAAAAACTGCAGGGGCAAGCCTCCAGCAGGACCGAGTGGTGACCGGAATGCAAGCCCCTGAGTTATTTGCATGTAAATATGAGGACTGCTCGGGTGTAGACTTTCGGTAATTTGATACCAAAGCTCGGTGCTTAACCGGGTAACCAAGACAGCCTCGAGTAGGGAGCGCCGAGGTGCTACATTTAATTAGGAGGCCACTCTTCTCAAATATGAATGAAGAAACAGCCAGCCCAGGTAGAGGACAAAACTGGAGAAGAAAACAAAGAAGTGGCCCAGGCGGGGAGTGGCAGGGAGCTCCAGGCAAACTTTCAACTTTGTTCTCAGCTGGGAACACCCGGAGCCTCGGTTATTTATGGTCCCTGTCAGGTGGAAGGAGGGGAGAAAGGAGAGAGGGAGGGCCTGCCCTTGAGCTGAAGTTGTGAAACCGGGGCCGAGGGGAGCAGCTGTGATTACCTACACTGTCCCACAAGCGCTTTGCTTTGCAGCACACGAAGCGCCGCGGCTTTCCATCAGGAGTTTCGAGGGAGCGGAAGTGAGGCGAGCTGGAAAAAGCAACTGGGTGTCCTGCTGCATTTGAGGCACAAGTTCTTTCAACTCTTTAAAACACACTCAGAAGGACTAACTGGTTCTCCCTCCTGGAGAGGCCCCTGGAGAGAGAGAGCCAAGCCCAGCGAGCGCTGGGGTTGGCTGGAGAGGTCTCTGTTGCCCCACGGGAGGCGGCACGGAGGAGGTGGGTCTGTCGCTTTGCTGTTACATTGTTTCCTTCTCTCTCCACTCCTGGCCTCCCTTCTCTGCTGCTCCACCCTGTTTATGTTGGCAGTGGAGGGAAAAACTAGCCCCACTTCTGCATCCTCTCCCTAGGCACTGGAGAGGCGATTTCAATTGCTTTTTTTAAAGAAAAGCTGGAGAATTAGGCTGAAAACCGTCTTGCTGAAGTCAGTGGTGTGCAGCACGTCCTGTCTAGTGCATCTGTCCCCTTGGAATGTTACCTAACTAGACAGGAATCTGAATCTGTAGAACTGATAAGATGGGGAACAAATTTGTTTCCCTGGATAAATGCATAAATAAATGAATACATACGTGGTTCATATAATATTAAGATGAGATGACTGCTAGTGCTCTACTCTGATCAGCTTGGCTGTAATAACATTGTAAATACACAGAAATGGAAGGGAAGCCACTTATGCATAATGCCTGGAACATATTGAAAACTACTCCCAAGCAGAGAATAATTTCTAATTCTGTAAGGAATGGAAGAGGATGCCATGGTTAAAGAGGATAAATGTCTGAAGGTTCATCTGTTTTTCACGTCTGCATTTGGAATCCAAACTACTTAGGCCTTATTCAATAGCTGTCATCCATTCAAACTTCCCAGTAAGGCCTATAATGCAATGTTCCTTCCCCTTAACTTCTTGGGCAGCCTCAGCTCTGGCCACTCTTCCACACCTAACCCTGCTCACCTGTTACACAGAATTATTTCAGTCTCTGGAATTCCTTAAACTCTTTAGACTTTGAACCTTCACATGGGGTGTACACTCTTGATGGAATCTTTCCCCCTCTTCTTTACCTGATGAATTTCTCCAATCTTTCACTCTTTCTAGAACCCCTCCCAGCCTCCACTCAGCATCTTAAGTTAGGTGTCCCTCACATAGGCATTTCTTATCAGACTGTACTGCCAGGAAAAACATCTGTCTAGTATCTTCCATTGGCCAGTGAGATCCCTTAGATTAGGAGCTGTATTTTTCCTGGGCCGGGAATAAATAGTTTTTAGAATTCATGATGGCTAATAAATAAAGGTTAGTTTTCTTTTTTGTTTTTTTTTTTTTTTTAAATCTACATGCCACAGCAACTTAGCACTATTTTCAAATATTAAGTTTGATGGCCGGTATACAGTAAAATTTCAATGAAAGTAAAGGTTCCAGTTTCTTTACCCATCTTTATTAGACTTCAGAAATGGTCACTATGAAACCAAAAGAAGGGTGGGATGGGGGGTGTGAGCTGTCAATACATTTGGCCAAGGATTAATAAAACTAAAATACCCTTATTACGATAAGTAATTATGCACTTACCATTTTAGAATGGTGAAAACATTTCTTAAAAGGCCATGGAATTTAGAAATAAAGGCAATAGTGTTATTTTAATGCAGTTTTGCACAGTAGGTGCTCTGGGTTCAAATCCAAGCTCTATCATTTAGTGACTAGGTGACAACCTTTGAAACTCCATGTAACTATTCTGAGTCATAGTTCCAACAAAACTGAGATAATAAGTCTGCCTCTACCCTAAGACCTCCTGGGCAGATTTAAATGAAATAATGCACACAGTAAGGGCTTAATTAGCTGTGCTACTATTATTGTGTAACACAGCTTTCTCTAGTGCCCAAACATCTGATGCATGAACTCAAATATTAATATTAATAGTTAACAATTAAATTACTGCTATTTATACTGGTGAAGGCAAAATCCAACCACAGTAAGTGATCCCTGCTCTCTACTGGCTAACACAAGGCCTAGCTCATCATAAGTAATAAACAAATATTTACTGATTGAATGAATAATACCAAAATTCATCCTCCTTTCAATAAACAAAACATTCCGTAATTATTGTATAGTACAACACAGTCTGTACTGAAGATTAGAAAGGAATCAGATGAATTGTATTGTGCGACTTGTTAACTACCTCTAATTCACTATATAATCCAAAAGGCATTCTGGTTAGCAGCAGCTTCTGACTAACAGGTACTAGTGTGTGTGTATATACCAACCAAGGTAATTCTCTTAATGGATTACACTCACTGATATCAGATATATTTAGTCAAAAAATATATATTACCAAAAGCCGTATACTTTCACTTACTAAGAAGTACTTGTATAGGTTCATGTTTCCTAGAAGTGTTTGGTGCAGTAGAATTGTGTTATAGATAGGCTTCACTATTTTCTGGCAAAGAGGGTGTTGGTAACTAGTCTTTAAAGATGCCCTTCACCCCACCTCCAATGAACCATGTCTCCTTTTATTCACACCCTTGTTGAGTGCCCTTACATGAATCTGGGTTGGCTAGAGCTCTGAACAATAAAATTCAGGAAAAGTGATTTTGCAAGACTGAGTCTGAGTTCAAAGAAATCTTTCAGACTCCCTGAGTCTCTTAAAATAGTTATTCGGGGGAAACCAGACCCAATGTAAAAAAAAAAATCTGACTACCATAAGACCACCATGTTATAAGGAAGCTCAAGAGGCTGTTTAGAGTGAGAGCAAGAGTTGTTCACTGGCCCTCAGCTGTTTCAGCCACCATAGCTGAGGTGTCAGACCTTTGAATGAAGACACCATTTGGACATCCAGGCTTGTAACTCCTGCCTCAGCTGCTATCTGACTGCACTCTCGAAAGTGCTCAAGAGCCCAGCTGAGCCCAGTTAACTCATAGAACCTTGAGAGATAATAATACATTAAACCACTGAGTTTAGAGGGGGGTTGTTCCTTTTGTAATAGGTAACAGAAACAGAGAGGATGAGAAATGACAAGGTCCAAAGGTAAGCCAAAGAGGTCACAGACTGGTTGCCTAATGTATCCCTAATAAATTAGAGTTAGCTTTGTAGTGCATTATTTGATTAGTGCAGACAAAGTCCAGGCAAAGTACTGTGGCAAATGCCACTAGAGAAGGCCTCATCTATTTATCAGTACATAAGGTACTGACTTTATGCCTTTCAAAACTTTTGCTTTGAGCACTGACATTCTTATTGTTAATCTGTTTCTGTCAATAGAATATCAGAGCCTGAAAACTGTTTTTAAAAGAACACAAAACTCCCCAAATCTACCTGATCCCACCATTAACCAAATAATAAAAGCTATTTGGAAGCATTTCACTGCAATTTCTCAGCTATCCCCTCTTCCTAGTCCTCACTATAGCATGACTAGGCTAAGAAAAGAGACCTCCTATACTATAATTAATCATTCCAAGATCCATAAACTGACCATCAAGAAAACAATACAAAATGGAATCAAGAACAAAGGAGAAAAATAAAGAGAATATATTAAATAATTATCAGGGCTGCAGTGGCCAAATAGGTGTATTTTCTTTCACTTTTAGATTCCAAGTCCAGCACATGCTATAATCAATTCAACATTCTTTCAATCTTTCATTATGCCCACTAATGACCCTTTTTGATGCTAAGTAAAGGAAACAGTTCTTGGCCTAATATTTAAAATTTTAAAGTGTTTTCGTGTTTGCTTGTATGCTCTCTCTCTCCCTGTCTCTGTCTCTCCAGGTAATATTTTTCTGATCTTTTGCCACCTTAAAACCATCACCAAGGAATACTTTTGTTTTTCTAGGGGTTGAAAGTTGCTTTCTCATTTGGCTGGAGACTTGAATCAGAGAAAGTTCCTTAAGATAATGATACCAAATTGTATTGTTAAAAACTTTGCTCAAAGTGGTCAATTCTTCTGCTGTGAAATGCAGACTCTCCCCAAAATATGTATTTTGTAATATTATAAAGTTGAAATTGATAGTACTACACACCTCCAAATGAATTAATAGTACAAAACCTGCAAATTACATGGGATTTTAAAAAAAGTTAGATTAGAAAGAATAATAAAGAACATAGTCTCTATAGTCTAATGATTTATAGAAGCTTGTTTCTTAATAGAACTCAACAGGTAGTCTTCTACAGAAGCAGTTAATGATCAAACTTAGACAACTTTACTGTTGCTTATTCTTTAAAAAAGTGATTTTTTTTAATCATGTAGAAAAGAGAGGAAATGAAAACTATTGGGAAAATAAATCCTTTAACCATTTATAGTCTGTATTACAGAACAGTAGAATAAGATCACAACATTCTAATTAACATTAGTATTTATTGAGCATTTACTATGTTCTAGGCACTGTTTGGTGCTTTACATGTATTATCTCATTTAATTCTCACAATCTTATAGAGTTATCTCCATTTCAAGATATAGAAAATAGTTTATAGTGGTGGAATAAATAATCCACGATCACTTAGAATATAGAGAAAATAAGATTCAAAACAGTGGATTTGACCTTAGAGTGTGACTTTTAACTGCTGCAATGTGCTGGCCATAGAAAACATAGAATACTGCAAGAAATTGGTAACCAAAATGTAAGCTCCATGAGAGCTGAAGTTTTTGTCTGTTTTGTTCTACACCTGTTGCCCAGAACAGTGCCCGGCACATAGTAGGTGCTCAATAAATATGTGGAAGGAATGAAAGATCAGTGATTGCCTTTGAAGATGGGAACTATATTACTGGGGCAAGGAGGAGGCAGACTTACTTTTCACTGTAAACTCCTGTACCTTGGGAATTTTGTACCATGTGCATCTATCACCTATTCAAAAAATGAATAAAATTAACAAAAGAAAACAAAACAAAATACAGGGACTGCAGATAAGTCACCTAGGCTGTGCCTTCCATCCACCAGAAACAGTATTATGACATACATAAGTCTGCCAAGCAGATACTAGGATGTGTTTGTGCACCTGTGGACACCCAGCAAACAGGGAGCGGAAACTCAATATTTCACGATAGTCTACCTTACTTGCCTCGTTAAGAGATGGAAAAGATGAAGAGAAATAACAAGGCAGGAAGAAGGAGATGCACATTATTTATGTGGTACTTCTGGTAGCTTCCCAGTGTTCTAAAGCAGTGGTTCTCAACCTGTAGTGTGCATCAGAATCACCTGAAAATTTACATTTCTAACACATTCCCAGGTGAACTTGACACAGCTGGTGCAGGGCCACACCTTGAGAACTACTGGTCTAAAAGATTCTTACAAATAAATAACAGTTATCTAATGGTAGTATTAACTGTAGAGAATTAAATATCTATTTTCCAGATGGGTATTACTAGAATAACTAAAACATCAGCTTCGGCAACTGAATTTGATTAATTAAGAGCAGTGTTTCTCAAAGTTCAACATATTTGTATCGCCTGGGGACCTTGTTAAAATGCAGATGCTAATTCCATAGGTCTAGGGCAGACCCCGAGTTTCTGCATCTGTAATAGGCGCTCAGGTGACTGCACTATTTCTGGTCTGCAAACTAGACTGAATAGTGAGATGGTAGACTCAACTATGGTCTTCGAGGCACTTAGTAGTCTCCAGCAAAGACGCTAAGACCAGGACACAAATATTTAAATAATAAATAACAAATATTTAATGATAATGCAAATATTGTACTGCTACTCCTGCCAGCTGCTATTTATTTAGTGTTTTCTGCGTGCTAGGCACTGTGCATCTCACTTAATCCTCAACCCTGTGAAGCAGGTACTACTATTTCCCTTTTACAGATGAAGAAACACATTCCGAGAAGTTAACTTCTTTTTCAAAACTCACCTGTCAAGTTACTGGCAGAGTCTGGGTTAGAACCCATGCAGTCAGGTTGCAGAACCCAAACTCTTAACCACCACACCACAGTGGCAGAAGGTGAGTAAGAGATATTACAGACAAAATGTGCTCATCACATTTGATTGAGTAGATGTGGCAGAGGCTGAACGGAGGGTGTGTGAGCTAAGATAGGTGGAGCGGAGTGGAAACGCGAAGTTGGCCATTCCCAGCCCGAGACACAAGCATAAAAGAGAAAGCATGGGAATGCCGTGAGAACAGCCAGCTTTATTGAAGTGACAGGCAAATGAGTCATAGGACATGAGCCCATATTTTCAGGGCCCTTGAAATCGGATTATAGAATAACAATTGCCATCCAAGTGACGGGCAACATATATCCATCAGTGGGTGGAAATGCAATTAATGTGTTGACTCACTTTTTTTTTTTTTTTTAAACTGAAGACCCAAACTCTCCAAGCTCTTCATGCCCTCATTCTTTCCTGCCCGAATTCTAATCCCAGCAGCAGGCAGGATGCACAGTCATATCCATGTGACAAAAAAAGAGGGGCTGCCATTGACTGGCACTCACTGTATGCCAGTCACTATTCTAAATGCTTCATATGTGCTGTTTCTTCTCATCTTCATGGCAGCTCTAACCCTTAAAAGGGGCTAATGATGAGAAATATGATCCAGTATATTTTATTTTCTGAAGGTTCAAATAAGGGACATAAAATACAGATAGCTTTGAAGATAAAATACTTTTCATCCACTCAAAACCTTAACAAAATGATGTCTCACCCAACATTTAGACAATACATTTCACCCTAGAAAATCCAAATGACTATTATTTGCTCATATGACTTTTCCCTTGATCTACTGATAGTCTTATTTGCAAACAAGCAAGGAAGCAGGAAGGAAAAGAATACGGTAGGCTTAGGACTCTGATCCACTCAAACTTGGAGTCTAAAAGTCTAATTCTATCCTAGAGTTACACAATAGTTACTGAGAAAGTTCCTTAGATTCCAGATCTGCATGCATTTCTCCTTTCATTTTGCAGTTTGGAGCAAGAGCTTGTGTTAAGCAAGGTTTCCTGTGAATATTCTCAGAGGCGGTAAGAGGCAGGAGGATGTGCGGAGGATGGAATTGTGCCATCTACGTCAGGAGGTTCACGCGTGCGGTCCAGGCGCTTGTGTCGGGCTGGACGACCAGGGAGGTGCTATAAGCCCAGCTCACCGCTCCAGTAACCCCGGCATGGCTGGAGGCTCAGAGAGAAGCTGGCAGCCCCATGTTCAAGGTAAAGAATAGAGTGAGCCTCCCCGCTGCCTCCTTCACCCTCCACCTGTCCGCTCAGTGAGGAATGAGCAGATGATGGGGGAGTCTTCACTTTAACCCTTCTTTTGCCATCATCTCCTGGCAACAGTAGTTGTTCTTTCACAGTATAATCCAAGTGTCGGAATATAATATTTTCCTGATTTCCTTCTCAAAATGGGTGATAACTATAGGGTTAAGTTGAGAAAATGGTTAAGTGAGCAAGGGGTGAAATATGTGACCTTAAGAAGGCTGAAGAAGAGTGTTCTCGGTTTAAGGGATTCATGTGCCCCATGAGGGAGGGTCCCTGCTGCGTTCTTCTTTCCTGTCTCCAGCTCTAGGAGCTCATAAGAGCCTGGCTTTGCAGGTGGCCAAAAAAGAGTCAGGTTTGAATGACAAAGTTTGCACACCTCTTAAACAACAACAACAACAACAACAACAACAAATTGCTGTTATTCCACAGGAACAAATGACTCTTTCTGCTTAGGTATTTTTTTTTTTAAGAGTACAAACTCAATTTGAAAACATTATTCTGTTCTTTGGAGCTAGATGTGCTTCTTTTAAAAAAAAAAACTGTATAGCAGCTTACTGCTCCTTAATCCAGGCTAGATATAGTTTCTAAAGTAAGCATGCATGACTCAGTGTTGGAACTCTTCCAGATGTAGCAATGAAAAACGTCCTCTGTGAACTTGGCTGGGTTAATAAACAAACCCATCCAAGAAAAGAAAGAGAATTCACGCCTTTCCTGTGAAGAGGTAGAAAAAGACAATGTTGGGACAGACAGTGTAATTTTTTCATATTCTTACCAATACACTCCTTAACCCTGATGGAGAAATTCCCCTTCAGGCCTCTAACTAGGATTAGACACTACACTGACTTGGTCAAATGAGCACCTAAGTCTAAAGAGAAAATGCAGACAGAAAGGAGTACAAGATTACTTACACTGTTCTCATTATCTAAAATCTATGCCACTTGTAAAGACGACTAGACAATGAATTAATTACTAGCCACAAACTAGCCCTGTGAAATCAGGCACTAAAATAAATGTTGGTTCCTACTGGCAGAGAAATGAGGTAGCTAAATTCAAGGTGGGAGGGTCACGCCAACTAGTCCTTTCTTCTATTCCTGCTTTCTTAGCTACCTGTCTAGCCTCAACCCCAAATCCAGCCCTCCTTAGTCTCAGCTCTTCATTATCTATGCACATAAGGATCGTGTATACAATACAGGAGCACATTCACTATTCCCAGGTATAAGAAGTACCAGGCTCGGCTATACTTTGTAGGCAAGGATTTGGCCTCTTCCTTCTCTTATATTCAAATTGCCCATCATTGCACTGGGCAGTAAACACTTATTGGTCTGTTTTATATTTCCAACCTATGCCCAAAGATGCCTACATAAAAGGTAAAGACAGAGCAGGGCCTGATCTCACTTCTCATCCTCACTGAAGTCTGGCCCAGGCGATCAGACCACCCTCCCCGTCTGTAACTTCTTCCCTTGGTTTTTCCGACTCCTCTCGCTCCCAACTCTGCGCCCACCACTCTGCCTCACATTGCCCATTTGTTCTCGATGTTCATGTTCCCTGAGTTCCCCTTCTGCTCTCTTTCCTCTGCAGTAAGGATCCTCATGTGAGGGGGCAGGGCCTAAAGGAGGGGCAGATTTGGACCTACTTCCACAGGAAGCAGGTCAGACTTTTCAGGTGGATGGATAGGGACAGATATAATTTAGAGGGAAGATAAACATGTTCAAAATTACCACTTGTTTTGGGCAAATGAAAAAAAAAAACCAAAAACTCTAGCCTGTTGTCTGCAGTAAATAAGCACACGTAATTCCCTGCCATCCTTTAACATTCCACAGGCCGTCCCAGCTGCTCTTTGTGTCACAGGTTCTTGGGGGAAAAGAAGACACTGGCTGTCTGACCTTCCTCACCTATACCAGAACTTCTCTATTCCATGTCTATATCCACAGCATTATGGATGGACACAGCAGCTGCCGAGGTCACCAAGAGCTCCGTATCGCTTGCGTTCATTATAGCTTTCCAGGGAAATTTTTCCCATGGCTCCACCAAAACCCACTCCTCGGGGTGTTGCCCTCCCTCCCTGACCACTCCCTCTGCATGTCCGTCATTGTTCCTCTTCCTCTTAAATGTCAGTGTGCCCAGAGTCTTCTAGAACTGCTTCTCTTTCTCCCTGTGACCTGCCCTGGGGACCCCCATCTGGCGCCTCCAGCCTGGTCGGCTCTCCCTGGGGGGGCCTGTGCTTTCCTGTCTCCGGCACTTTGCCCAAAGGCTTTACTGACCTCGGACACCCCTTTCCCATTCTCACCCTTTTACTCCCGCAAGATTTCTGCTTGTCCAGACTCTATTCTTTAAAATGCTTTTCAAGTTCTTTCTTGAGGCCTTTAGTAATCTCCCTGTCTTTGAATTTCCTTATCTCCGAATCTATTCTTCCCTACTTATGGCATCTCATGGAGTAGAAAGTCTAAGCAAAAACCCTAAATTCAAATTTCAGTTTCTTTGTGTGAACCTGAACAAATATCTTCAACTCTTGGAGCCTGAGTCCTTAATGTAAAGTAGGATTAATAATACTTTAAATTAGGGCTTTAAATTGGTACTAAATGTAAACTGGGAGTAAAAATAGCAGTGATAATGCTCTCAAGTACTCTGAGAGAATTAACAAGATGAACTACCAAGTAACTAACGTTTACTGAGATCTTACCACATGCCAAATTCTAAACGCTTTGTGTATATATGTATATTTCATTTAAACTTACAGTCATCCAACAGTTATGGGGCTGTTATCTAAATTACCAGACAACAACTGTGTTAGAATAGAGGTTAAGCACAAGGATCATACAATTCTTGTACAGCACTGACTTATTGCATAGTCTTGATCAAGGTCTTTAACCTTGCTGAGACATATTTTCCACATCTATAAAATGGAAATTACAATGGCTCCAACATAGAGGATCACTGTGACGGTTAAATGACATAATGCGTAAAATGTATATAGCTTAATGCCTAGCACGTAGAAAGGCTCAGTAAATGGTAAGTTCTTTGTTTCTGATGGTGAGAGCATTCATTTATCTGGAACCCTGAGAGGGGACGGAGACACAGGTAAATGTGTGGAGGTAAGCCAGTAGATGCATGCATTCGTGAATCAGGGCACGTGTACATACGTCCTAAGAGCTACGGTAGTGACCAGGACAACTCTGATCCTGAAACTAACAGTCTCATTTGAAAGAAAATAGTCAAAATTAATCAGGAGTTGGCAAACTACAATCCATGGGCTAAATCCAGCCTCTTGCCTATTTTTGTAACTAAGCTTTATTGTCACACAGCCATGCCCCTGTTTTGCTTTGGTTTTGTCTCCGGCTGCTTTTGCACTACAAAGGCAGTGATGGCCTGAACATTCAAAAATATTTACCACTGGTCCTTTATAGAAAAATGTCTGCTGACCCCTGAAATGAATGACCAATGAAATGAGATGAATTTAGGAAGAAATCAAAAAGCATCACTGAAAGGAGAACAGAAAGGAGGTAGCCAGGAGCCGTATCAGGCAGGACTTATCAACCACAGTAAGGGACTGAAGTTATTCTAAATGCAGTGTAAAGCCTTGGGAGGATTTGATTTTGTATTTGTACTGCTTTGGGGCTATATTTGTATTATTTGGGGGACAATGTTACTTTTATTATGAAATACAGCAACCACACAGATGAGTACATAAGATGTAAATGTACATTTTAACAAATTGTTATGTTAATAAAATAAACACCATCCAGGTCAAGACATAGAATACCATTAGAACCTCAGAAGCTTCCCGCATCCTTTATCCCAATCATGGCCCCCTTTTTCCTCCTCAGGGTAATTACTTCCTTCAAATTCTTTTGGTTTTCTTTAGAAAATTATCTATCTAATTTTACAATCATAGTTTATTGTCACTTGGTTTTGATAAGTCCTATTGTCTCCACATAACCTACAACTTAGGAATTATACTCCTGGGTCTACACTCTACAGAAATGTGTGTATGTGTGGAGACGTATATAAGGAGGTTTGTAGCAACTTTGTTTGCAACAGTCCCAAACTGGAAACAGCTCACATTTCCATCAACAGTGCAGTGGATAACTTAATTATGGTACAAGCATACAATGGAATATCATATAGAAGGGACAATGAGTGAACTACAACTATATATAACAGCATAAATGAATCTTGAAAGCATAACTACAAGCTTTGACGGGTTTCAAGCTGGAGAGTGGAATAACATGATGCAATTTACATGTTTACAGGATGACTACGGATGCGGTGCAGAAAGCTGGGTCTACTGGGTAAGAGCAGAGGTGGAGCCCTGTGCGGAGGCTCCTGCAGTATTCCATGCGAGAGACGCTGGGGGCTGGATTAGGGTGGTGACAGTGGAGATGGAGAAAAGAGGGATTTGAGATGTAGCCTGGAAGTAGGACTGACATGAGTTGCTGAGGGACTGGACAGGAGCAGTATGAAAAAGGAGATTGCATGAAACTCACAGGTTTTGGCTTGGGTGATAAGAGCCATTTACTGAGATGGAGAAGGGTAGGAAGAAACACTTTTTTGGAGAAGTATATTTGGAGCATGGTGAATTAAGAAATCTGTAAGTTTACAACTGTTATGTACCCATAAATCTAAACAAAAATATACATAGCTGGGTAAGTGGATAGTATGGGTGAAAATCACTAAATAATTCCAGTTCCAAAGATAGGAAATCAATGATGGAATAGACTCTGCTTTAGAATAAAGGCCTGTGTCCCAGTCCACAGATCTTTCTCTTTAGCTGGAAAATCTTTTAAATTCATCAACCATCCTATGAGGTGCAGATATGCCTTGGGGGAGCCATTATAAAGCTGTATGTTAATTTACGACATAGCCTAGGACTGTCTCAGTAAAAAGGGGTTTAAGGGAAGGAAAAAGTAGCAAGGTAAGCAAATCTTCTTCATTTTGCCAGTTTTCAGATACCTGCAAAACTAACCTTCCCTGGAGTCTCCCTTCTTTTTGATAAACTGACCAAACATGTATTGAAGATCTGTGTGCCAAGTACTGTGCTAGGTTCTTGGGGTAAAACAGAGAATAAGATTTGGTCTCTGAAATGTGGTATATGCATACCATGGAGTACTACTCAGCCATTAAAAATGGTGAACTAATACCTCTTGTATTAACCTGGATGGAACTGAGACCATTCTTCTAAGTGAAGTATCACAAGAATGGGAAAATGAACACCACATGTACTCACCATTAAATTGAAACTAATCGATCAACACTTATGTGTACATATAGAAATAACATTTATCAGAAATCAAGCAGGTTGGGGGGTAGGAGGGGATGGGTAAATTCATACCTATCAGATACAATGCATGCTATCTGGGGGATGGGCACACTTCTAACTGACTCAAACGGGACAAAAGCAATTTACGTAACCAAAATGTTTGCATTTATGTAACACAAAATATTCATAATATTCTGAAAGAAGATTTAAAAAAAAAAGATTTGGTCTCTGTTTCTGGTATTTCAAAGTCCACTTTGATTTTATTGCTGAGAGAGGCATGCAATTACGTAATGGCTATTTGAAAGGTCAACTGTAAGCAGGAAAATCTCAGGCAAAAGGCTAAATGATATGATTTAAGAGGTACTTGTAAAATGATAAAATTTCAGGTGAAGAATCATTTCTGCTGCTGCTAAGAACAATGATGACGTAATTGTAACAACCCCCTTGAATCACCTGAGGGCAAGCTAATCTCCTCGGCCTCTTTCCAGCTCTATTAAGCTAATAACATAATAGTCCCATTTATTTATTAGGATGATGAGGAGATAAGGATAGCAGGATAGTCCTAGGCATTTGGGGAGCAGAGAGCCTAAATGGTATTTTCCTGGTGGTTTTCTAGAGATCTAGCTTCACATTTCTCATAGTAATGTCTCCTACTTTTTGAGTTTTGGATTGTATCATATCAGATTCTACTTATTCTCTTCTGATTCAGAATACTCTGATATGTTTACTAAAACTACTAGCTTTGAGTTCTTAAAATGTATCCAAAATTATGTTTATATTTATTTTACTTGAATTTTCATCTTGGTCTGCATATTTCTTTTGCCACAACAGTCAGAGGAAGGCATAAAATTTCTACTGTAGTTCTCATCAAGGTCTTTAAAAAATAATTTTCATTACCTTGTGATAATTTCCAAAAGCACGATTTGTTCCTTTTCCTAAACACATGCTTTTTTTTTTGAAGCTGACAAAAAAAATATGCATTATTGGGTTCTGTATATAAGAAAACAGATCAAGTTGGAGTAGCAATGAAAGAGATGATCTAAAACCACAGAGTCAGATCTGTTCTCTTGATCAGTTCTGCCACTAACCTGGTTGGAAAGGCCACTCAATGTGTACTTGTGCCTTCCCTGTTCGTCAGTATTATGGCAGGAATGGGCTTCTGTGGTCCCAACCTGCCCCTTAGTTCTTTGAAATCTGCAGAGTTTAATTTGCTGTGGCTTCCACTGGCTCCCAAATTTGGCACAAAGCTGAGCTAAGCGTAACTCTTCCCATCCCTCCGGTCACTCCAGTATCTGCTGAAATTTTAGTGCTTTATCATATCTTAAACTTATACCTACTTGATAATGAGTTCTACCACATGTATACTGAGCCTCTTTTTTCTTTTAATATTTAGTGTCTGCATTTGATTCAGAAAGAGATTTTTTAGCCCTATCAAATTTATAAGTAGCTAAGAATTAGATAATTCTTCCCAGCAAGTTTGTTGCCCCCCGCTGTTGTCTCATAAACCTGTTCGGTAGAGTCAAATTTCATAGAGCTGGCATTTGGGTTTTTACTTTGCGTGGCTTAATTCCATTTCTCCTTATGTCCCATCATTAGTTCTTTTAATCTGTAATGATACCCCCAATCCTTTAGAATTCTGCAAGCTAAAATAACATTTTGTACATTTTTTTCAATTTATAAAATACATTTTATAGGAATGTACAACTTAAGATAAGAGTAGAACCAAAGCCACTGTTCCCCTGGGAGGGGAACCCAAAGTAGAAGACAACTTGAACCTTAATCTCGATTTTCTTCCTCTCTCTCTCCCTACTCTTTCTTTCTCCCCTTTCTCTTTCTTCTTCCTTCTTTCATTCCTTTCTTCATTCTTTCTTCCCTCTTCTTCCTTCTCACATTCCCTTTTTCTCTCTCTCATATTTTCTTCCTTGTTAATTACAATTACAGAACAGAAGAATCAAACTAGCACTAGAATCAAGATATTAATTTTGTATGTATATTAATGTTATATGCATGTAATAGACATTTTCTGGGACAGAAGACAGTGGGACAGTAAGGTATCAATCTACAAATTCATCTGGCCCCCTGAGGAGTTCTGCTTGTCTCCACGTGCATAATGCGTGGGCTTAAAAAGCTGCCCTTGCTTCAAAATCTCCTTTTCTTCTACTGCTCTGTTTTGCTGATACTTTAACTTTTGCTCTACTTTGTAGCTTAGCTCCATTGTTCTCCTAGGTCATTAAATGATAACACTGTCTAGACTTGTTTTCCTTAATTATTTTTAAGAAATTAATCTAAACACTCTTTCACTTGTACTAATTTCTCATGGCAAGCCAAAGAAATAGGAAAAAGAGAGGGAGAAAGCAAAATAGGAAAAGAAAAAGAAAAGAGAGACTACTTTGTCATTATTCCGTTAATATTTACTCTGTAGAATTTAGGATTAAAATTTTATTTTCCCATCTTACAAACTTATTCTTCTTTCTTGAGATAAACTGGCAGCATCCATTGCTTATTATTTGTATTTGCTTTTCGAAGCTGCTGATAAACTTAGTACCCTGGGACACCAGTGAGATGATCTCTCCCCAGTTCTCACAGACAGATATATTCACAACATGCCTATGGTTTCATGGAAATGAACATTTGCCACAGCTGCATAAGAGCTTACTCAAATGGGCAGCACTAAATCTAACTAAAGTGACAATCAAAGCTCTGGCAAACTATGAGGCAAATGAGTCAGAAGTTAAAACTATCATTAAAGTTGTAGGGGTTCTTTTGAATTAAAATTTCAAAATGATTTGTTTTGGGATTTGCAGTAATTAGAAATGCTAATTTATGCAGCAGAGAGCAACATAAATACATGATAGGGCAAATGTGGTTTACCAGAACTCTTGTAAGCACAATTTAGGAACATTAGCTGATAATAACATTAATATGAGTCAAATTAAATGTATATTACAATCTCAAAAATATCTTAATCTCTAATAATACCTTTTTAATATCTTCCACAGAGAAAGCAAAAGCCCTGCTATACTTTGATTACACTACACCTAGAATATTGTATTCAGTTCTGGCCACTTCAGTTTGAGGTGGATATAGACATGTTGAAATGTGCATAGAACAGTGACCAGGTTGGTGAGGGGAACAGTAGAAGGAGGTGGCAGTGATATGCCTGGAGATTTAAAAAGACTAAGGAAAAATAGAAAAAGTATTTTCAAATGTCTGCAGGATTGTTACACGGAAGCAGATTTTGTTCTAAATACTATTTAGAACCTAGTCCCTGCATCAACTTGGCCAAATATATTACACCCTGAATCAATGAGTATAAGCTACAAAAACCACAATGAAATTAAGAATTTTTAACGACAGTGTTGTCCAAAATGGACTAGGCATTTTGGGAATTAGGGAATTCCTATTATTTGAGCAAAGGGGCTTCTAAACAGATGAGATTCCAGCAGTGTAAGGTTGTTCAGATTGAGTGACCTTTACGGAATCCTTTTCAAGATTAAATTCTACAACATCATGAAATCTAAGCCATTAGATTCCAACAGTGCATGGACACACCCATAAAGTAAGGGCCAAAGATTTTAAAGAAAAGATGGATAAAATGAGAATTAAAATGTGCCTGTTAATTTCAAATTCCCAAGATGAGATAAATGTAAAGGAAATGATTGTCATTTGTAGTTAAATAACTACATGAATTAAATTCAAATTTAGAGATTCAAAATTTCTCCTTTTTTTGAAATTATTTGGTTAGCTATCCACACATATAAGGCTGTTATATAGTCCATTCAAACTTGGCCTCTCATCAATGTGGCTAATTTTGGATATTTTGTTAAAAGACCAGTAAATTTTTAGGACTATAATTGTCCTATTTCATAATAACTTCACTTGAAACACATACTTTTGACATCATGTTTTGTATGTGTTTACATTTATGCAAGAATATTTTCTCTTTTATCTTCTGCACATAAGAAATTACTCTGAAATGTTACATGAGAAGGCACTGAAATATAATATGACAGTAAGACACAGCACTCTGAAAGTCCTAAAGATGATACAAATATCCATTTGGCGACAGGAGAGAGGTAAATGTACAGTTGATGTTTTAGTGAAAAAGAAAGAAAAGTGAGTAAAAGCCTTTAACATTTATCGAAGCAACATTTACAAACATTGAGGCAGGTCCTCCCAGGTCTTTAAATGACCACCAAGATCTCCTGGTGTGTACTCAAGTCTCCGGCCACAAAGCACTAAGTGGCCAGTCACTGGATAACAAAAAGGTTAAAGTGATTTTGGATCAGGTAGGCTTTTCTAGTATTTACGTTCCCATTGAAGTTTGTGCAGATCAAAGAAGGAGCCAATAGTAATTAAAATAAGGAAGGTAACCTAAAGGCAAAAAAAAACCTAGCAGCACTAACATGGATCCCAGGGAAAAACACTACATGAGAGGTGGCAAACGGAAGGCACACTAAGGTAGAATGGAGTTTTGGAGAATGATGCAAGAAAGAAACTTAAATATAAATTTTATCATATAAACATTTGGTTATTTCATGGAACTCTAAAATTTGCCATCCTTATAATATTTACTTACTATCAAAAGGCTAGTTTTCCAATGGACCTTTTAAAGATGTCATTCATTAATATATCTATGTATCACGACCTGGTCAAAAGTATTGATTTTTAAGTAAGGCAGAAAACAGGTTCTTTAAACATATGAAGTATAGCTACACTCATATTTTGATCTCTTTCATTAAATCATTATTGAAAATTTCCAATTTGAAAACAGTTTGGTTCAGGCTTTTTCATTATTAGTGCAAGATCAAAAACTGCTTTTACTCTAAAGTTTAGAGTAAATCTTAGAATGGGAAGACATCTAATTCCCTTACCTCTAAGGATATCTTCTCTTATTTATCTAAAAAAATTTTTAACCATAAACATCAATCAGTTTTCCCTTTCTAGATTTCAAATGTAAACAATAAAAACATCAGTTTTTTTGCTTGATGGAAACAAAAAAGAAAGCAAACCAGGTAATTAGTGACATTTTTGTATTTTAAAGTTGGAAAATGAGTTCAAGGAAAGATGAATCAAAGGAACTTAAAAAAGACAATCATTAATTGCAAGTATGCATTCTTTAAATGATACATGAATTAATTTCCTCCAGATAATATGAAAAGTTAGTAACTCAAGAAAGTGTTATATTTCAAAGATAAGAAATTAAAGATAAAGTTGGTAGTTAAGTTTCATCACAATAAAAATTTACAAATACCTTCTTCAACATCTGAGATATATTCGCCATCACTGAGCATTTCAGGGGCATTGGCCTTACGAACTGCATGATTTAAGCGAACAATGTAAGTGTATGAAAAATACATACTCTTAATGCTACAACAAAACATTTCACTATTTCTAAAAACATTTTTTGCACTGAAATTTCTTCATGAAACAAAAAATACATAGTCCCTCATAATTATTAGGAACTCAAAGGACATTTTCATACCTTCATCATCAGACATATCAAGAACTTCATTCATCGTTTCTGGAACATTCATTTTGTGCTTCTCTGTGACAGTCTAGTAACAAAAAAGCAGTCACTTTAGTGCAATTTTAATGTGACCATTCATTACTTTCTAAATTAAATGGTTGGTTTCTTGTGGGACCTCTGTGTTGAATATCTTGAAGCTCCCATATATAAAATGACATCAAATTTGTTGTCCCTTAGTGGCACACTGGTCCTCACCATATACAGATCAGAGAAAAAGTACAAAGTGGGATAGTCCAGTGGCAAAGCACAACAGCTTAAAAGATTTAGGTCCCTGAAAAGCATTTCCAAAGGAAAAGAGAAGAAGAAAGATTGCCTCTCTCACTCAATCCCTATACTTTCTCATGGTCTGATGAATCTGTCACCCTGTTCCACTAAAGGTCTTGGCTGAAGATATGCCAAATGAACTGCGAGAAATATGTCTTTGTTACTTGTGCCAAGCCTTACACCTATTTTGTCTTCTCCTCTTATGTGCACTTATAATTCCTAGGATAAATCAAAATATTAAAATTGTATACATTACATAATCATTATGACAATGTATATGAAAAAGTATTTTAGGGCTAACGCATTTGTGGGACCATTTTAGCTTCCAAAATATTTCAAAGAATGGTATATTATAGGGCAAATACCTTACTGATTCTTTTATTTGCTCTTTGATAACTTTATACTTATGTAAGTTATATTCATCCATAAGACACTGTCAGCATTACTTGTCAGAAATGACTTTAGTTTAAAAATGACTTTAGTTTAAAAATGAGTTTTCTTCTAATTTTGAGCACATGAAACACTAATGGTACAAGAAAAGATACACATTTCAATAAGACAACTGAAGAAAAGCCAGGTTGTTAAAACTAAGAAAGGGTATACATTCATTATTTCTTAGGGAGAATACTTGATAAATGTGATTTATACTTCCTATCCCCAATTATTGCATTGAAATAAATCATTATCTGGTGTTTTTTCCAGCATGTCATACTGCAATTGAGCATTTCTGTAAAACAGACTTTTATTTTTAGAATAGTTTTAGATTTACAAAGTAATCGTGAAGACAGACAGTCCCCATATACCCCACACCAAGTTTCCCCTATTACTAAAAGCTTACATTAGTAGGGTATGTTTGTCACAATTAGTGAATCAACATGATACATAATTTTTTTTTAATTTATTTTTTTATTTTTTTTATTTTTTGAGACAGAGTCTCACTCTGTTGCCCAGGCTAGAGTGAGTGCCGTGGCGTCAGCCTAGCTCACAGCAACCTCAAACTCCTGAGCTCAAGGGATCCTACTGTCTCAGCCTCCTGAATAGCTGGGACTACAGGCATGCACCACCATGCCCGGCTAATTTTTTCTATATATATTTTTAGCTGTCCATATAATTTCTTTCTATTTTTAGTAGAGATGGGGTCTCGCTCTTGCTCAGGCTGGTCTCGAACTCCTGAGCTCAAACAATCCGCCCACCTCAGCCTCCCAGATTGCTAGGATTACAGGCGTGAGCCACCACGCCCGGCCAACATGATACATTATTATTAAAGTTTATATTGTATTCATATTTCTTTAGTTTTTGCCTAACGAAAGTCCTTTTTCTGTTCTAAGACCACATCCAGGATACCACACTATACTTAGTCATTGTGTTTCCTTAGGCTCCTCTTGGCTGTGACAGGCTCTCAGACTTTCCTTGTTTTTGATGACCTTGACAGTTTTGAGGTGTACTGGTCAGACATTTTGTAGAATGTCTCTCAATTGGGGTTTGTCTGATTTTTTTTTCATGATTAGACTGGAGTTATATGGCTTTTGGGAAGAAGACTGCAGAGGTAAAGTGCCATTTTCATCACGTTGTATTAAGGGTACATACCATCAACGTGACTTATCACTGCTGGTGTTGACCTTGGTCACATGGCTGAGGCAGTGCTTGTCCGGTTTCTCCACGGTAGAGTTACTCTATTTTCCCTGCTTCTATACTGTTTTCTTTGGAAGGAAATCACTGCTTAGCCCACACTTAAGCAGTGGGGAATTATGTTCCACTTCTTTGAGGGTGAAGTATTTTTATAAGGTATGTGGAATTCTTTTGTTTAAGAAATTTGTAAGTCTTTTTTTCCATTTATTCAATCACTTATTTATCATAGTTTGGATTCATGGATATTCATTTTATACTTTGCACTGTACTCCAATACTATTATATTTATTTATTTTTGCTCAAATTGTTTCAGCTGTAGCCACTGGGAACTCCTTGTTAATTCCTGTGTCCCTTTGACATGCCCCCACCGTGTGTGTGTGTGTGTGTGTGTGTGTGTGTGTGTATTTATTTATTTATTGTTGGTGCGGGGTGGGAGGAGCATTTCCTTACTTTTTTGCACTATAACATATTCCAGGCTCATCCTGTATATTTCTTGCCCTAGTCCTATATTCAGCAATGTCTCCAAGGAACCCTGGTTCCTTTTATTAGAGAATGGTACTAGCAACCAATATCTGGGTGCTAGAGGTGCTCTGCTTGTTGCTTCTGGAGGAATTGAGAATTTTGAACAATGAAATTTAAATAGATAAAATTCATATCTTTTGAATATCAGCTTCAATCCGTTCAGTTTCTTAACTGTTGTGATTATAATCTCATTAACTAAAGCACCTTTCTCAGAATTGCCACATCACACATTGTACTCATATGGAAGAGGCATTCTTCTTTTTAGGGTTTTGAAAAACTAAACTCTGCTTATAGAGACAATGGCTGCTGGGGTCCCAGTAACTGGCTACACAAAGATCATGCCTGTGGTGGTGGCTGAACTGTTTATTAGCCTAAGATCATCGACTCCACCTGAATTGCATCAGTCCTAAGCTAATTCATGTGTAGCTGCTAAAGCTGGACTGACAAGGTGGTGTCTCAGCTTGAGATAAATTCCGAAATACCACAATGCTGGATTAAAGTCTTAGGGACTTAGATGGACTCTTTCCTAATCAATGTGAGCACTTCATTTGGTGGAAGCCTCATTTTCTTCATCAGGCAAACTGGACCCTTCCTGTTAGCATGCAGAGTGTCTTCTCTCTCTTGTAGAAAGTCACCAACCAAAACAGCGGATAATGGCCCTACTCCTGTACACATTATGTCTTCTGATGGGAACCTGACTGAGCCACGAGACCTTTCTCTGTCTTTCAGTAGATTTTCTGACACTGTAACTTTACTTTGTCTGTAACTCTACTTTCTCTTAAAACTTTTTTTTTTTTTTTTTTTTTTTGAGACAGTCTCACTCTGTTGCCCAGGCTAGAGTGCCGTGGCATCCTCCTAGCTCACAGCAACCTCAAACTCCTGGGCTCAAGCAATCCTCCTGCCTCAGCCTCCCAAGTAGCTGGGACTACAGGCATGCACCACCATGCCTGGCTAATTTTTTTTTCTATATATATTTTTAGTTGTCTATATAATTTCTTTCTATTTTTAGTGGAGTCGGGGTTTCGTTCTTGCTCAGGCTGGTCTTGAACTCCTGAACTCAAACGATCCACCCACCTCGGCCTCCCAGAGTGCTAGGATTACAGGCGTGAGCCACCACGCCTGGCCCTCTTAAACCTTTTTTGATTTCAAAGAAACATTTTGAAATTTCCTAATGGGTAAGAAAGTCATTTACATTCAATCAAATAAAATTTATACTTTGAACTATTAATATTATACAAGTTTCGGTTCTTTTAGCATTGACATACAAGTCTTACATATTTATCGCAATGCCTTTAAATCTTTTACAGCATAATGATACTTGGCCATTGTTAAATAGTTTGTCCTCCTTGTAATCCTTCCCCATTCTAGAGAGAGCTATATGAGCTATCTATAAAATTAATGTTAATAAATGTTACTGTAATAGTTTAAACTCTTTTCTCAAGAATTTAATAACAGATTTTAAGATAACAAAATGCTCAAAGGTGTATGAAAGCAATGTGTGGGAATTTACCTATTAGACAAAGTATATCTTGAAGTTAAAAATGTTCCCTGGTCAATAACCATTGTTCTAGTTTGTTAAAGCAATTGTTTTCTCTTTTGCAAATTAAAACATTTCTCTCTGTATCAGCAGGCTTATTTTTTAGTTTCTAAAGACTATACTTAGCCAACCCGCAGGTAGCTACAGAGACCTTCAACCCATGTTTTTTATATGAAGCACTGTGTATACAAATCAATTTGCAGATGCTAACTATGCCTTCCTTCATGTTGGAAGGTGGCAGAAGAGAAAAGGAGACAGAGCTGATAATTTCAGTTTCCAGGGTACTAAATTTGTATTGTATGAAGTCAATCTTGGGCCTAGGTGTGGAGTCACGGAGTTAGGAAAAACTCAAGCCTCTAATATTTGCTCTTGATTCCAAAGTTACCAAATTCTAATGCAGTTCAAAGGTGCCAGATAGGTTTAAAAAGAAGTGCTTTATCCTAGAGGCTGAAGGTTTGGGATAAAAATGTATCTGATGCAATAGGGCCTCCTGGCAAAGATTTACTTTAAATTTTAACAAAACATTGTACTGTTTTTCCTATGACAACTTCAATAGGAAGACAGAAGAGGAGTAAGAGCAGTGGCCAAAACCAATTTTGACTCTATCTGGAATTTTTTTTAAACAATGTAAAAAATTGTCATTATAATAATGTATCCGTGAATCATTTGTATATTAGGAGATTTTAAGGAAGCAACCTAGATTTTCCAACTTTTTTACATTGCCACTGAAGGATGTTAAAAAATTTCTGCCTTCACCATCATTTCACTAAAAGCTTTTTATAGCAAAACAAACAAATAAATACATTTAGCTTTATATTGAAGTAAAAACTCTATGGCTACAAATGCAACTTTTAAATAGGTATTCTTTGTGTTCTGAATTTTTATTCAAATCAGTAATGAGAGTTTTGCTATCCTAACTGCCCACAATGAGGTGATCGCATTTTGAAACATGGCACTTAGTTTATGAACAGGGGAAAAACGTTCATCTCAGAAAAGCTAAAAAATAGCTGGCTGAGAGCCTGCTGTCAGGTAAGGAGGTTCTGTGTGCATTACTTACAGTCGTGGTTATGGTCTCCTCAGTCACTACCTTCAGAGTGTCCACCACGGAGATGTAGCCCAGACGTCTCGCAATGCCCAGGGCGGTGTTCCCATTCTGGCAAGGGGAAAACAGGGACAAGGAATTAGCAAGGCTGACTCCACACGTTGTGCCTGCACAGAATGTAAGGCGAGTGTCTCACCAGACCCATCCCACCGTCATGCACAAAAAAGTGTTTCATTAGAGACATACCTTGCCCCAAACCCACCTAACCTGTTTCTATTCACACAGCAAATCTTGGGCAGCTACGCATGGAATCCAAGAGGCTTTTTAATGTTCTAAGTGAGCAATCAATGAAACAGACACATTTTTTTTTTTTTTTCCTATGTATGTACTTCCTACTAGCTGGCAAAGGGATGTGTGTGTGTATCCCGTCTATGATCAGTAGTTTTAAACTATGAAACACTAATCATATCTCTCTCTGAACAGCTCACAACAATATGATTGTCCTTTTTTCCTCATTCTACTGAATGCTGTTTGTGCCTATGAAAGTAGAAGTGCTATGCTTATGCCTAATGTAAGGCAAAAAGCAACACTGGTATACAATGAAAAACTTAAGAAGACATCAGAGTTCCCTCCCTCTCCCCCAAGCTGGCTGTTGGCTCTTACCACAGTGAGTTCGTTGGGGGAGGCATTGTTCTGAAGCAAGACATTTATTATATGTGTATGTCCCTGTTGAGCTGCTTGATGTAATGGCGTATACCCATTCTGTAGAAGGAAGATGGAAGAAATGACTCTTACTTCCTTTGAAACAAAATTAAGGATTTGGGTGGAAACGAAGGAGGAAGGAGCTTACCTTTGTTTTGGCATTAACTTTTGCAGAATGCTGGAGCAGGAAATTAACAATCTTGATATTTCCATAGTGGCAGCCCACATGCAGTGGTGTGTATCCCATCTATAATTATATTTTTTTAAAAAGAAACATTAGAAGTATACTTTTAGTAACAGCTATCCTAAACAGAAGCAAGGTTATTATTTAACCTTTCTTTTTGAGCTGGAAAAAAAATATTTTTTTTTTCCTCCCTATAAAAAAAAAAAATTGCCCTTGACAATTCTCAGGGGTAATCTTAGGTATAAATAACAACATCATTGCACATAAAAATAGTTACTTAATTCCCCAGAGTGCTCTTTCTTGTATGGCTTATTTTATTCTCATAACTTTTCAAGACAGCAGGGAAAGATGGGGCAATCGACAGCCTGGACAGGCTGATTCAGTGGCTTTGTGTTGAGGGTTAGAGGAGCACTTTATGGATAGCCGTGACCAGCGTTAATTGAACATGCTACTCTCTAAAAGCTTAAAATTTAGGAAAAAAATATCAAGTGACTAAGTGATAATGTGATGCAGTAGACCATTATCCAAATGCATGACAGAGACAGGAGGAAGCATAGAAACACTACAGAGGAAGAGGCTGGTGGGAGTTCAGGTGGCCTGAGAAACATGAACTTGATCTGGGTACATCAAAATCAAGTTTCTCTCCCACCTTTCTAACCAGAGTCCCCACAGTTTGAAAACCACTGATTTAGACAAAGCAAATGGATTGTTTCTCAAATTAGTATCCACTGACTGCTAACGAACTATAAGTCTCTCTCTCTCTTTCTCCATTTATGGGTGTGTGTGTGTATAAAATCTAGATAATTATTTTTAAAAATAAGGGTATTCCAGATCCTTCTCTAGATGATCTTGTTTGTTACAACAGACACCACCATGCAATTTCAGGGCCTGGGTTTATAACGACACTGGCAGCACCAGATTGCTGAAAGGGAGAGCACTGACTGTTTATTGCAACATTTCTAAGCAGACATGGGTGGGGTCCATATTTTCAAGGGTCTGTATTTCATGTGATGGCATCAACGTGTCTTTATGGTGGCCCCAGCAAATGGATACATGTGAGTTTTAAAAAGCGATGCCCAGACCACAGGTGACTGTAGACACCTCACCAGAGATGTGCAGCCCTAGAGAGCTGACTGGTCAGGCTCTGTTCCGCACGCCCATGCCGACCAGCCTCTCCGTCTTGGCTCACCATAGCCACATGTATACAGGAGACCAATCTGTGACCCCTAAAGCCACTCGATGTACCATACAGAATATTCCTTTTTGGTGACCAGAATCTACTTGCCTGCTTTTCAGGGTTCTTCTTTTTGGTACTGGGGAATTCAGATACTGCACCAATGCTCAGAATGCAGCTTAGGAAGGGAGGCTTGAAAATAGTGTGCCCAATCAGTGCTTGGTACAATTAGTTTAATTAATTGAAGTAACACGCTGGTAAAGACAATTGCTTCCCAAGTCAAAACAATATAGATAACATTTGGAAAATCTACAGGTAAAGATCCACAAAAGGCTGTAAGATGTTTCTATAAATAGCTTTTCCCTAGTTTCAAGACAGTATAACTATTAAGAATTGACATCGTAAAAGTAGTTAGTAATAATAAGCTTTTGTGGTTGGTTTTTTTTTTTTTTTTTGAGATAGTGTCTCACTTTGTTGCCCAGGCTGGCTTTGAACTCCTAGGCTCAAGTGATCCTCCTGCCTAAGCCTCCTGAGTAGCTGGGGTTACAGGCGCACACCACAATGTGTGGCTCAGGCATTTTTCCTTTGGAAAATAAACCCTCTAAAAATAAATGCTCAGTATTTTATTTCTTGAAAGAAGTCTAGTTGAAATTCTCATAACACTGAAAATGAAAGAACAGTTGGCAATTTTTTCCCCATTTTTTTTTTTTTTGCTTTATCATTCACCTCCAAAACGTGTATGGATAAACTGGAGGGGGGGAACCCTGATGTACAAGAAGAGTCAAAGATTATGAAGAATATTTTTGTAATGATAGGAGAAATGATAGGAGTCATTTCTAACCTAGCCCAGAGTATCCCTCTCGTGTCACCCTTATAACTGCGGTAACCTCTTTCCTGGTTTCTGGCACCTTCCTCTCAGCTTACGGACATATTTATGTTTCCAACCCCTTTCAAATATTTCTCCTTTTGTTCTAGGTCTCCATCCTCTCCAAATTAAGCTTCTTGAAAAAAAGCATCTTCATTCGCCCTTTCCTTCCCACCCTCCCCACATCTCCCCGTCTCTGCTGCTCTAGGGACACTGCTTTCTAATCCCCTAAGTGCCAATCCAGTGCACGTACTGAGCCTCTCTTACCTCAAACACTCTCCTTATCGGTCTTTCATAAGTAGGCATCCATGTCATATTCTTTTCTGATTTTCCTCCTACCCCCAGACAGGCCCTCTTCTGGCTCCTCTAACCACCGTGAAATGCCACTGGTCCCTGAGAATTGTCTTTGGTTTGCTCCACGCTGTTCCTCAGTGATCATGTACATCTACCTTCACAATGTCAACCACTGCCTTTATTCTGATGACTCCCAAATCTGAATCTTCAGTCCAGTCCTATTCCTATGTCTTAGATCAATATATGAGTCATTTATTGGGTTTTCCTACCTGGATGGCCCCTAGGTAATCCCCAACTCAACACACCAACACAGATGTCACTGTCCTTCTTCCCCAGCTGGCTGCCCTTCCTCTATTCCAGGTCCCATTGATGGTTCGTGAGATCACCAGTCACGCAGGCCAAGTCTGTGCGATCACCAGTCACACAGGCCAGGTCTTTAGATTCATCCTGAATTTCTCACTTTTCCTCAGTCTCCATATACACATGGTCTTCAAGTCTTCACTCTTTGTCTGTCTTTAAGCATTTCTTAAATGTTTCCCCTGTTCCTCAACTTCCCGTCTGCCGCTTAGTTGAAGTCTTTATTCTTCACCAGGACTTCCTCAGCAATAGCCTAACTGCCCCTTTTCCAAGCTCTTTATCAACTTGTTCTTTGCTCTGTTTCCCAGGATCTTTGTAAACCAGACTGCTAATCTTATCACTCTCATGCTTAAACCTTTAGTGGCTTCCCAGAGCAAATAGGGCAAAAGCTGAACTGCTCAGCCTGGTACATCAAGACCCTCTGAGATCTTCTTAATATTCTAGCAAGATCTCAAGAGATGATCCTAATTTTTTTCTCATGTTCCTGTGATAATGAACCAGCTATAGTTCCCGTCTATCTCTCTACCTTGTAAAAAACTCACTTATTACCTATATCTCTAAAATCATATATATATACACACACACACACACACATACACACACACACATATTCAAAATCAGGCATTGTACTAATTAGCTATGGGACCTTATGCAAATAATTCATTTTTATGCCTCAGTTTCCTCATCTGTAAAACAGGGATACTAATTTTACCAACCTCATTGGGTAGTTGTAAGGATTAAAAAAATTAATAAATATAAAGCACTTAAGATAGTATCTGGCACAGAGAATATGGGTCATAAGTTTTGCTATTTTATTATAATGGTGGTAATTACCATTTTTTTCCCACTCTAGACTATGAATTCTATGAGGGCGAGGGGTATATCACCCAGGTAAGAATTTGGCAATTAGTACGAGATCTATAAATGAATGTGAAATGAGTAAGTATCAAATAAGCTCTCAAAGCTTTTTGTGTTTTACACACACTTAAATCCAATGTAACTATTAATTCTCTCATTAGTACCCTCTGATAATCAATCCCATTTACGGGAGATCTAAAAAAAATGCTTCAGGAAATGTTCCTTTTAAAAATCAAAAGCAATGGCTTCACCTTAGCCAGGCAACACTGACTATTAAACCCCCTGGCATAATTCAGTCTGAACTGACTTGGTGGACTTCAAATGAAGGAGTCAGCAAACCAGGAGGAGGACTGCAAAAGTTGTTACCAGTATTTTCTAGTCTTTTCCTTACAAGAGAAAAGAGGCCTTGATGTTTTCATTATTATTTTTGAATTCAAGCCAATGAATGAAATAGTATATGTCCCACCTGTAGCTGCTTGGGAATATCTTCTTTACCAGTGAGAATTTGAAAGTTCATGGGATATAAAAAACTCTTATTCTCAAAGTTAAGAAGCGAGTGCAAGCAACCCATCTCTTTGCACTTCTGCTCTACTCTAACTATGGGACAATCACAGCTTCATTTCCTTTTGGTGGCTGTGATCTTTGCTGAGAAGAAAAAGGAAAGGAAAAGAACGTGTAAGAGACAGAGCGATGCTTTCTGAAGTGGATGCTCCACCTCATTTGTAAAGGGCAGGAAAAGGTACGTGCAAAATACTATGCCCAGTACAAAAATCATTACCGACTGTGATCTGACATGGGCTGGGTTAGGAAGAAGCCCTGGTAGAGACCTGAGATTCTTACACCAAGGGGTTTTGGGTGCAAATGGAGAATGAAGGAGAAAGGTACTCTCTTCTCTCCTCCCCGGGCTGGTGCTGAGAATCATTGCCACACTTCCCAGATGAATTTTGGTGCATGCCTTGGCTGTGTCGGGGCACAAAAATATTGAGAAACTTGACCCAGTCCTTGCTTTCTAGAACTTTATATCTATAAAAGGAGGGATAATGTAATAACGTGTTTATGTCTTCGTGTGTGTGTGTGTGTGTGTGTGTATGTATGTCAATAAAACAATACTAAGTGAATACATTTACCATGAAGTTAAAAATTTCTAGAGCAGAGAATTCTTTCTTGATGAAAGTATTCACACAACATAAAGAAAATAAGCTAAATTTAGTCGGATTTTGATGTCTGCAATACTTTTTTACCTGGCTAATTTTTGGTGATACTTCTGTATTATTAACATCTTCAGTATGTCCACATACCTAAGAACCTGTCTATATTATATACAAAAGTGTTTTTATACACAATATGTAATAAGCATTCTTTTTTCTGTCAAACATGACATATAGGAAGAAAGAAGGCATTTTAGAGTAGATAACAAATCTGATATGGAGAGATAAAATTAAGCATCTAAAGAAAATGTTTAGAGAAATGAAATTAATATATTTGATTATGACACAAAATATCCACTTTTCTTACCTGTGTTTGTCTTTTTTTTTTTTTCTCCTGAGACAGGGTCTCACTCTGTTGCCCAGGCTAGAGTACAGAGTACAGTGGTATCATCACAGCTCACTGCAACCTCAAACTCCTGGGCTGAAGAAAGCCACCTGCCTCAGCCTCCCAAGTAGCTGGGACTACAGGTGAGCACCACCATGCCCGGCTAATTTTTCTATTTTTGTAGACACGAGGTCTCACTATGTTGCTTAGGCTGGTCTCACACTCTTAGCCTCAAGCGATCTTGTTGCCTCAGCTTCCCAAAGCGCTAGGATTATAGGCGTGAGCCACCGTGCGTGGCCTGATTTTTCTCATCTGTGTTTGAATTGTGGCATTATATAAGATTAATTGGTAATTTTTTTCTTTTTCAAAAGAGAGCTATTTTGTCAGAGAGAGAGAGAGAGAGAGAGAGAAGGCACACACCACCATGCAGACCATAAGGAATTTAGCACGTGAGTAATAATTGAATAAACCTTAATTTATCCTTTCTCATAAATCATGTTGAACAAAGTTATGTGGTCAGAAATTACTGACAAGTTTTTCTATTTGTTGATTTATCTGCATTTTTAAATGAAGAAAGGGACAAGCTTTTGCACTCCACCCCCATCTGTTGTG
This sequence comes from Eulemur rufifrons, assembly GCF_041146395.1. Taxonomy (NCBI): domain Eukaryota; kingdom Metazoa; phylum Chordata; class Mammalia; order Primates; family Lemuridae; genus Eulemur; species Eulemur rufifrons. Next base: position 30,033,923 of record NC_091010.1, on the reverse strand, counting down.
AGGAGGCTGAACAGTGTTAACACAGGGGATATTGATACACAGCTAGGATAAATTGCTCAGGCCACTAAAGACGAAAGTATCTGAGATACTACAACCAGAGACTTTGGTGTCTCTTGCACAAATACGTTTGATTGAAGGGATTTTTTTTCCCCCTATACAATTGTAGTTGCTTCCATACAGGAGTCACCAAGCGGCACTTTGTAGGGACACATTCTTTTTTGTATGGGAAAGAGAGGGAACATCTACCTTTGTCTGGGCGTCCACATGAGCCCCTTGGTTTACGAGGACTTCAGCCACATTCACTCTGTCTTCTTGAGCAGCCAGATGGAGTGGGGTCAGGCCACTCTGCAAAAGATTCAAAGTGCACAGTCATCTTACAGGAAGAAACATAGTACATGTTTGAAAAACAATTTGTGAATTCTAGAATAATAAGCCTAGAATTTCTATGTTTAAAAAAAAATCTATAGAATAAGCTTCCATACCATACTAGGTTAGCACTGTGGCAACATTGCTATTTGCAGGCTTGATGACAAATTTCAAGCACACGCAAAAGTGGAGGGAATGGATACTCATCAGAGACTCAGCAGTTATCAAGATTTTGCTGTATTTGCTTTACCCATCCCTCTTTTTCTTTTCGTTCATTTCTTTGTGGCAGTGTTTTAAAGCAAATCCAGACATTATATCATTTTTTCCCTATACATTTCAGTGTTCATCTTTAAAAATTCGAGACCTTTTTTTTTTTTTTACAGAATTATGTAAGAGTTTCATTACATTACCAATGGCACTAACTTTAGCAAAAATCATTAAAATAATATCTGTTTATAAAGTGAATACTGACATGTAATGATAATACTTCCTGCATATTAATACCCAAGGTCTGATAAATCTTTTCTGTATGTTGCTTCTGGGTAGGACAGATCACCTGTGAAATGCAATGTGAATGCTAGATCGTAAGAATTGCCAGGTCATTTAGTTGGTTCAACAAGACTGAATACAGTATTTGAAATGGACTCTACCAGAGAATTTGCAGAACACATAGTTGTTCTCATGACCAAGATAAAAAAATCACTAAGCCTATACTCTGGTTTAAAAAATCTTCTGTAATTGTAAAGTTTTCTTCCCCCATAAATATTGAAGAGAAAGTGAGTTGGCATAAGTGCTTTCAGATTCTTGTCTTTCATCCATTATGAACATAGAAGTTCATGTCTTAATCCTGGAGGCTTCCCGTCTCCTCCCCTAGCATCTGTGCAATGAAACCAGCCTGTCCTATTCGTCATAGGAAAGGAGGGAATCAGAGTCAGCTTTGGGAAGGGCACAGAACCCTCTAGATGGGGAACATTATTTATTTATGGGTAGCCATTCCATCAGAGAAATTATAGGATTAAGAAAGAGTCATTTGCTGCTGACTTTTTCGTAATGCTTATAGAATTTGGGAGGAAGCTCACTCAAACCGAATAAAGGGGAAATGTAAAAAGGAGGACTGATGCACTCATTTGCAATCCAAGAAAAACAAGCCAGGGCCAAAATTGGCACCACCCAAACACTGACATCATCATGGAACAATGTTCCATGTTCTACTTTGGAGGAAATAACATTTTCAGCCATAACATTTTGTGAAAGTGTCATGGTCACCTATTCTAAGTTTGAGGCTACTTTACTGAGCGCCTGTCAGCAAAGACTGAGAAACATGCGCTGGGCACTGGCTCTCCTCGCTCACGCTCCCTGTTCCTGTGTGTGCTGCTCGCACGGTTCACCCACTCTCCGCAGGGACTCACTTCTGGCTTCTTCAGCCTCTCTCTTTCCCTGTCTCATGGAAGGCCCAAATCACTGCATGTATGTGCACACCTTCCATGTGCTCACCTCTTTTAAAAGTATCTTAATTTGCATTTAAACTCTGTTTTCTTGTCTGTCTTCCTCAAACCACTGTGAGCTTGCTGAGGTGAGTAATGTATCTTTAATCTTTATATAACTTGTGTCTAGTATCTAACATTTAAGCCACCTTATTTGATTAAATCAGAGGCAAAAGCAAACATTTTTAGGCGAAACGGGATAAAGTACATAAATGAAAGTTTACTTTTATATTTATGGTTTGGATTAAAAAGATATATAGAAATTTGTAGGTCACAACAGCCTTTTTGTGTTCAGAAGTTACCTGTTAATCTTTTAGGGGGTTCCAACCATTGCTCATTTTAAAAAATAGCATGTATTTGAAACAGAAAGAACATGAACTTAGAATAGCAACAGCTCTGTTTAATATTCCTTTAGCTGTATATTAATAAAAAATATAGCTATTTGTGATCTGCAAAACCTATGTGGGTTTTGATAGGAACATCAAAAACCAAGTGGAATGAAATCAAACACTAGCACTTTAACAGTAACTTGGGGTTCATGATTGTTTTTCCTTGAAACTACTGGGGAACTGTTGGTTACTGGTACGGAAAAAAGTGAGAACAATGAAGTGTTTAGCTCAACATAAATTTTCATGAAAGCTAGATCTTTTCTTTATCTTTTTCTTTTTTTTTTTTCCTTTTCCTCCCCTCTGTTGCCCAGGCTGGAGTGCAGTGGCATCAGCATAGCTCACTGCAACCTCAAACTCCTGAGTTCAAGCGATCCTTCTGCCTCAGCCTCCTGTGCAGCTGGGACTACAGATGCACACCACCATGCCCGGCTAATTTTTCTATTTTTTTTTTTTTTTTTGCAGAGACAGGGTCTTTCTGCTTTCTGTAATGCTTAGGCTGGCCTCGATCTCCTGGCCTCAAGTGATCCTCCTGCCTTGGCCTGCCAAAGTGCTGGGATTACAGGTGTGAGCCACTGCATCCAGCTAAATGTTTCATTTAGTAGTTATTTTTTAGCAAGGAAATAAAATGTAGTGTTCAATGAGAATGTGGGAAGGGGAGATGGAAGATGGGTGGAGGGAATAGAGAGTAGTTGATGCTTGAAACACTCGCCATGTAGGAAAAACTGACAGAAAAACTGTCACAGAAGGTCATTATTAAATAATAAAGTTCTGCTGCTTTTCTGTTTTCACATTGGGGCATATTCAGCACTTTATGCAGAAAGTGACAACTGAGAAAAGATATATGGATGCCTTCTTATTAGGTAGTTTCTAGGTAATTTGAAGTTCTTGGAAGTTCCTTAAATACAGCATGCTGACAGGAAGCCAGCTGATCCTTTAAAATTTCTTTAGAAATACCTCTGTTTTTGTATAATTTATTCAGGAAGGTGGCCAGAAATTTTCAGACTTCCCTGGTTTACTATGTACGTCTTTTGGTCTTCAGAATTCCCTTTGCTAATTTCTAGACTACTAAAGCAAACACTGAAAAATTTTTTTTCCCTAAATAAAGTATTTTCCATCTAAAAATGTTCTATGAGTCTAAGGTAAATTTAAAGCTGGGTATATATTGCATCAGTTGACTGCAGGATTTTAAAGAAGAGAAAAAAGTCAGTCACATGTTAGTTTGGCATCAAAACTACTGAAAATGTTCAATTTTGAACCAATTGTTAAAGTACTATATTATCTCTGGCAGAATTGATGAAATGCAATATTTCAGGCTCACAAGAGAAAATATACTCTAGCAGATGACAGAGTATGCATTAATTTGAGAAAGGCAGGGTCTTCATCATTAAAACAAGTTGAATTTTCTAGTAAACTGTTAAAGGGCTAGTCTATAAACTAGTATGTAAACAGTAGAAAATTTAAAAGCTCAAACATCTCCTAATCATAATGATTATTTAAAACTTCTTTGTGATTCCCATAAATGCTGACACATGCATTGCTAAAAGGAATGATTAAAAAGAAAGACATGAGAAAATCAAGTCAGTATACAAAAAAAAAAAAAAAAAAAAAAAGATTTTTTAAAATGCTAAAATGGAAAAAATGTTTCTCAGGTCTCCTATGTATGTCTTTTGGTCAACAGAATTTGTTAAATTATAGCCTTGGGAATTCAGATTAGCACAGAGCATCCTAATTCCAAAATTAAGACAACTATTATTTTTCTACTTCAAAGAAAGTGCTAAAAATTACCCCAGTTAATCCTCATGACATTTCTGTGGAGTAAGTATTGTTGTCTCCATTTACTAGAGAAGGAAACTGAGGCTCAGAGACGTGGCATAACTTGGTGGTTGCATGTTATCTGAACAGGTTTCCAGTCACCTGGAGACTTAGAACCATTGCACCTGTGTTTTGGGCAGATCTTAAGCAATTCAGCATACCTAAATTCCATAAATGCAATGAGAGGCAGCAACTTCCTGAACATGTTTCTGGTCCGCTGTGGGCTAAACTTTTACTTTGCTTGACAAAACTCGTCCTTTCTTCATTAATAATGGGGATTTCAAACATGAGGCCAGGAGTGTTTGAAAAGCTTAGGGAACAGTCTTCTCAAGTTCCTTCAGAACTGAAAATTTACATGTAAAGACTAGACTTGAAAGCTAACAATTTTTCCTATCTATTCAATAAAGTAGCTACTCCAAATTTCTGTTATTAAAATGAACTCTCTGAAGTCTGTCATGTTTCTAGTTTCTCTTTATAACCTAGACTTCAAACTGGACAGGCAAGGAATAGGATCCCCCAAAAATGTTTGTGGAATGAAGCAACAGGCTACAATTTGGAACTTCTTATTTGCTATGTCCTGGTAAAGTAACAATGTTGCCCTTTGAATTAACATTATAACAGTTTTTTAAAAATGTTACTTTAAAAACATTGAGGACCTCATTTTTATGGCTATATGTATACAGAGTCATATACCCATAGACTCAATTATATGACTAAATTATTTGTCATATTGCTTAAACAGATTGTTTCCACATTTTTGCTACGATAACACTTTGGTAAACATCTTTGTGCAATATTACACTTTACATGTTCTATTTGATCCAGATTTTTCACGAATCCTTAGTGCCCTTTCTGAGGGGTGGGGTTTTGTTGTGTTGCATGCTTCGTCAAGAAAAAAAAATGTTACCTTATTGCTCAGGTTCACGTTAGCATTTCGACTGAGGAGCAGTGACACCATGTCCACGTGCCCTTCCTGAGCTGCGAGATGGACGGAAGCAATTCCTTGCCGGGTAACTGCGTTGGCATCAGCACCATATTCCAGCAGAGTTGTCGCTATGTCCATCTGGTTCTTTTTGGCAGCGATGTGCAGTGGTGTATAACCATTCTGTCAACACGAATCACTTGGTCACATGCCCGGTAACAAGATAAAAATGTGTACAGTGCATTATCAAATAGTATATACTTCTCTTTCCAGTGGTTTTCTTTGATTGTTAAAAAAAAAAATCACAATTAAGTAAGCAAACACTGATAAACCAAGTGGTGCCATTAATATATTGCCTCCGTGTCTCCTGCATTCCTAAGTGGGGAAAACATGATTTAACGAAAGAGAGTACTATGAGTTTTCCAAAAGGAATACAGATTTTCCTTTTACAAGTAGTTTACTTCGTAGGTGCTCAATAATTATTTGCTTTATTTAAACTGAGGAGAGGAGGGACACTACTAGGAAACAACAAACACCATGGCAGCACTGGGCACATTCAGAGCCGTAATTATTTCATTTTAAAAATCCCTTGAATGGCCATCTACTGCTTACAAATTGAAAGTTTTAATTTTTATTGCAGTCAGGACATTATAATCTACTCTAATTTGCTGCGCTAATTTCCTTTTTCACAAAACTCCAGTCGTTATGCTATAGTTGCACTGGTCTGGTCATCCTGCAGGTCCCTCAGAGGGACCCTCATACTGTCTCATGTTTCTCTCTCTTGCCTTACCCTGCCAAGAATTCTTTTCCCCAGCACGCCCAGGGGCCAGCTCTACCCGTTGGAAATTCAGCTTAGGGGTCACCCCCTCCATCAAGTCTTTGACCTCTCCCCACCTTCCAAAGCTCAATGCCTACCTCCCCAACCCGACGGACTCTAATCAAAGTGTGGGGACATTTGGTGGCACTCTTTTGTTTATATATCTCCTCCCATTAGAACATACACTTGTTGAGGGCACATGTTGTGTCATATTTGTCTTTGTAGTGCCTTGTAATAACTGGCACATATTGATTAAATAAAGAAGGGAATCTTCAGAATTTGAATCAAGTGTACTACATACAGCTTTCAGAACATTCTGGCATCCTTCTTGAGGCTCACCCTTGATGCTCAGATAGATACAACCAA